>NW_024063411.1:600000-912649 GCF_006381635.1 Hibiscus syriacus | reverse complement strand
TTCATGAGATTTATGCATCAGGTCTTGCGGCCTTTTATGGGGAAATTTGTTGTAGTTTACTTCGATGATATCCTCGTTATAGTCCGTCATGGACTTCACACTTCGATCACCTCCGTGCTGTTTTTGAGATGTGAAAACGGAGTGCTTGTTTGTCAATCAAAAGAAGTGTTCTTTCTTCACTACTTCTGGACTTTTCTTGGTTTTGTTGTGTCTACTGATGGTGTTCATGCAGATCAGTCAAAGATAGATGCAGTCTTGGAGTGGCCCAGACCAAGAACCTTACATGACATCCGAAGTTTCCATGGCTTGGCGTCTTTTTACCGTCGATTCATTAGAAATTTCAGTACTGATCGCCCCTATCACAGAGTGCCTCAAGGGGCGTGATTTCCAGTGGGAGGAGGCAGAGGCCAGTTTCAACTGGTCAAGCAGAAGATGACCGAGGCTCAGTTTGGCACTTCCAGATTTGACAAAGTGTTCGAGGTAAATTGTGATGCATCTGGCGTTGGCATTGGTGGTGTTCTGAGTCAGGCAGGTCGTCCGTTGCTTTTTTCAGTGAAAAGCTATCGGGATCAAAGAAAAATTATTCCACTTATGATCTGGAGTTTTTATGCCATAGTTCAGTCCCTGAAGCATTGGCGTCACTACCTAGTACAGAAGGAGTTTATTCTGTTTACCGATCATGAGGCCTTGAAGTACATCAATGGCCAACACAAGCTGAGTAGACGTCATGCCAAGTGGGTAGCATACTTGCAAGAATTCACTTTTACGCTGAGGCACCAAGCAGGGAGTTTGAACCGCGTCGCAGATGCCCTGAGCCGTCGTACCTTACTTCTCACCACCATGAGTACTAAAGTTGCAGGATTTGAGACGTTCACAGATATGTATGCAGCTGATCCTTCCTTTGGAAGGATATTCAGGAGGTAACTGAGGGTCACCGTCATGATTTTGTTTTGCATAATGGGTATCTGTTTCGTGGATTAATTGGCATTCCAGATTGTTCATTGAGGCAGCAATTATAAGTGAACTCCATAATGAGGGACACTTTGGCCGAGATAAGACATTGGCCCTTATCTCTCTGAATTTTATTGGCCCAAGTTGACTAGTGATGTGGCCCATTATGTGGACCGTTGTTATGTGTGCCAGCGGTCTAAGGGAGTTCTCACCAATGCGGGATTGTACACTCCCTTACCTGTTCCTGAAGCTCCTTGGTTCGATGTCAGCCATGGATTTGTACAGGCTTACCCCGCACCCAAAGGGCCTCTGATTCTATCTTTGTTGTGGTGACAGGTTTCCAAGATGGCTCATTTTGTAGCTTGCAGAAAGACTATGGATGCTGACCGGATTGCCCATCTCTATTTCAAGGAGATTGTGCGTTTACATGGTGTTCCTCGATCCATCACTTCAGATCGTGATACTAAGTTCATCAGTCATTTCTGGAAGAGCCTGTGGGGGAAACTAGGAACGCAGTTGAATTTCAGTAGCGCCTACCACCCCCAGACGGATGGCCAGATGAGGTGGTGAACCGAAGTTTGGGAAACCTTTTAAGGTGTTTGGCAGGAACGAAGCCGAAGCAGTGGGATTTGGCATTGCCTCAGGCAGAATTGCCTACAACAGATCAAAAAACAGAACACGGGTTTAAGCCCATTTGAGATTGTCTATGGTCAGAACCATCCGGGGTGTTGGACTTAGCCCCTATACACGTATAGGACGTTTCAGTCCTAAAGCAGATGAGATGGCAAAGTATCTTCGGGTATCATGAGCAGGTGAACAGACCATTCATGAGAGCAATACCAAGTACAAGACTCGGTCGACAATCATCGTCGTCAGGTACTTTTGATGTTGGTGATTTTGTTTGGGCTGTATTAACTCGTGATCGTTTTCCTGTGGTGAGTATAATAAGCTTAAGGATCGGAAGATTGGACCTGTGAGGTCGTGCAGAAGATCAATGATAATGCTTACAGGTTGCGACTTCCCAGTCACTTGAAGACTTCTGATGTCTTTAATGTGAAGCACCTGAGTCATTGTTTTGTGGATCCTGATACTACTCTGAACTCGAGGACGAGTTCTTTCCAACCCGGGGTGACTGATGCAGGGGGATCCGAGACAGATGATGCTGAGCTGTCAGATTGCCGTTGATGGCGCTGAGATACCATGAGTTGGCAGATCAGCGCAAAGGCGGGAATTGATTGTGACATGTTCCTCATTGGGGTCGTTTGAGTATGTTTCAGTCTTTTGGCCATAACTTTGGCTACAGGTGTCAGAATCGCGCATAAGACCCCAATCCGGAAAGCTCTTTTCGACGCGCACGCTCCACGAGCTACGCTCCATGTGGCCTTTTTTCAACCTCAATTCTGCCGTTTTCCCCTCTGAATCACTAGATTTAGTTTATTTTTACTATTTATGGTAATATTTCGATTGTTAATTAGGAAGTCAATTTAAATCCGATTTAGGCCGGATTTTTGGGAGATTGCTTATTTTATTTCGAATTTCAATTTAGAGTGATTTTCGGGATTTTGCTATTTTTGGCAAAATTCGAATAAAGACGATTTTTTGCTATAACAGTCCGGCTTGTGGACTGCTTTTTGACAGTTTTGATTTTATAATATTTTATTAAACCCTAGAGACTTTTCTCTAGTTTTGGGCGAATTTTCTCTTGTGAATCGTCTGTCGGAGCTAGCCTACAGGATAATCACTATTCTGTCTGGCGTCAGTTGGTGTCAGAGCTTCAACATCTTCTTGGGAAATTTCACCAGTTTCAATGGCTGGAGGTCGTGGTCGTGGTCGTCGTGAGCAGGTTCCGAATGAGGAAGCCCAACGCCGTGATCGCAGCGTTCAGGATGTGATGATTGCGGATTTGCAGAGGCAAGTCGCAGAATTAACCCAGCGCCTGGCGGCGCAGGATTTCGAGGATCGTGAGGCCTCTGATCACGATACCAATTCCACTTCGAAAACCCATATCACAATCGCGCAGGATTCGGGGCGCAGGATTCCGGGAGCACCGTGGTCGGAGGAGCGTCATGGAGACCTCGGTTTTCGGGTCGATCTCCCTGAGTTTTCTGGTACATTACAGGCCGAGGGATTTGTGGATTGGATTAATGAAGTGGAGCGTATTTTTGAATATAAGGAAGTCCCGATCGTGTGAAAGTGAAACTGATCGCCATCAAACTCGGGCAGAGCATCTGCGTGGTGGGAACAGTTACGACGTTCACGAGAAAGACAGGGCAAAGCCAGATCACTGATTGGGAGAAGATAAAAAGAAGATGAAGGGCCACTTCCTTCCCTTCGGCTACACGCAAACCTTATTTCAGCGACTTCATGCGTTGAGGCAGGGCGCGCGATCAGTCGATGATTACACGGAGGAGTTTTACCAATTGGTCGCCGGAACGATTTATCTGAGACGGAGGAGCAGATGGTGGCGCGATATTTGGGGGGTTTACGCCAGTCCTTGCAAGATGTCCTCAGCCTTCATTCATTGTGGAGTGTTTCAGAAGCATACCAGCGTGCACTTGCTGTTGAAAAACAACAAAACAGGAGACCAGTGATCAGGAGCGATCACAACAGTCGACCAGTTCGCCCTCAAGAGTCCCGTCCTGCTCAGCAGCCACCGCAGGGTAATTCTAACCCTACTATTAGATGTTTTCGTTGTGGTGAACAAGGGCATAGGGCGACTGATTGCAGGAAGCCTGCTAGTCAAAAGGGCAAAAATTTGTTGATTGAGGAAAACGTGGAAGACGAGACTGGGAGATTGGCGAACCGTGTATGACGATGATGAGACTGATGATGTGCTGTATGGAGATGGTCATGAGACTCTGGTCGTTCGCAAGAGTCTACTTACCCCCAAGGGCGATTCAGGGGACGATTGGTTGAGAACCAATATTTTCCACACGACTTGCACAGTGCAGATAAAGTCTGCAAATGATCATTGACAGCGGCAGTTGTGAGAATGTAGTGTCCGAGGAGGTTGTCCAGAAATTGCAGTTGAAGACGGACCGTCATCCTAAGCCATACAAGTTGTCATGGCTAAATAAAGACAGTGAGGTAACAGTTGATAGGCGATGCCTCGTGTCTTTTTTCAATTGGTAGAAAATATTTTGATAATGCCTGGTGTGATGTTGTGTCTATGGATGCGTGTCATATATTGTTGGGTCGACCTTGGCAGTATGATCGCAGTGTCATTCATGATGGACGGAAGAATACATATTCCCTTAGCATCAAGGGAAAAAAGATTGTGTTGGCACCCCGGCGGGAAGGACTTACTCCTACCCCAGTAACCCATAATACTAATTGCTTTCTATGTCCAAGTTTTTAGATGAGATTGAGCATGGCGGCGTGGTCTATGCCTTGCTACCTTGCGAGAACAATGCAGTAGACGTGGATACAGATTTACCAGTAGAGGTGCAGCGGCTGCTAGCAGAATTCTCTAACTTGATGCCAGAGGATCTTCCTCCTGGACTACCACCTATGAGGGATATTCAGCATCAAATTGACCTTGTTCCTGGGTCAAGTTTGCCAAATCGACCAGCATATCGCCTCAGTCCCAAGGAGGCCGAAGAGTTGCAGCGACAGTGGAAGAGTTGTTGGAGAGGGGCTATATCCGAGAGAGTATGAGCCCATGTGCAGTCCCTGCTCTGTTAGTGCCAAAGAAAGATGGTTCTTGGCGTATGTGTTGACAGCCGAGCGATCAACAGAATTACAGTGAAGTACCGGTTTCCAATTCCCGTCTAGATGATATGTTGGATCAGCTATCTGGTTCTAAGGTCTTCTCAAAAATTGACCTTAAGAGCGGTTACCACCAAATCAGAATAAGGCCTGGAGATGAGTGGAAGACGGCGTTTAAAACGCCACAAGGGTGTATGAGTGGATGGTCATGCCTTTTGGGTTATCCAATGCGCCCAGTACATTCATGAGATTTATGCATCAGGTCTTGCGGCCTTTTATGGGGAAATTTGTTGTAGTTTACTTCGATGATATCCTCGTTTATAGTCCGTCATGGACTTCACACTTCGATCACCTCCGTGCTGTTTTGAGATGCTGAAAACGGAGTGCTTGTTTGTCAATCAAAAGAAGTGTTCTTTCTTCACTACTTCTGTGACTTTCTTGGTTTTGTTGTGTCTACTGATGGTGTTCATGCAGATCAGTCAAAGATAGATGCAGTCTTGGAGTGGCCCAGACCAAGAACCTTACATGACATCCGAAGTTTCCATGGCTTGGCGTGTTTTTACCGTCGATTCATTAGAAATTTCAGTACTCTGATCGCCCCTATCACAGAGTGCCTCAAGGGGCGTGATTTCCAGTGGTCTGAGGAGGCAGAGGCCAGTTTTCAACTGGTCAAGCAGAAGATGACCGAGGCTCCAGTTTTGGCACTTCCAGATTTTGACAAAGTGTTCGAGGTAAATTGTGATGCATCTGGCGTTGGCATTGGTGGTGTTCTGAGTCAGGCAGGTCGTCGGTTGCTTTTTTCAGTGAAAAGCTATCGGGATCAAAGAAAAATTATTCCACTTATGATCTGGAGTTTTATGCCATAGTTCAGTCCCTGAAGCATTGGCGTCACTACCTAGTACAGAAGGAGTTATTCTGTTTACCGATCATGAGGCCTTGAAGTACATCAATGGCCAACACAAGCTGAGTAGACGTCATGCCAAGTGGGTAGCATACTTGCAAGAATTCACTTTTACGCTGAGGCACCAAGCAGGGAGTTTGAACCGCGTCGCAGATGCCCTGAGCCGTCGTACCTTACTTCTCACCACCATGAGTACTAAAGTTGCAGGATTTGAGACGTTCACAGATATGTATGCAGCTGATCCTTCCTTTGGAAGGATATTTCAGGAGGTAACTGAGGGTCACCGTCATGATTTTGTTTTGCATAATGGGTATCTGTTTCGTGGATTACAATTGTGCATTCCAGATTGTTCATTGAGGCAGCAAATTATAAGTGAACTCCATAATGAGGGACACTTTGGCCGAGATAAGACATTGGCCCTTATCTCTTCTGAATTTTATTGGCCCAAGTTGACTAGTGATGTGGCCCATTATGTGGACCGTTGTTTAGTGTGCCAGCGGTCTAAGGGAGTTCTCACCAATGCGGGATTGTACACTCCCTTACCTGTTCCTGAAGCTCCTTGGTTCGATGTCAGCATGGATTTTGTACTAGGCTTACCCGCACCAAAGGGCCTCTGATTCTATCTTTGTTGTGGTTGACAGGTTTTCCAAGATGGCTCATTTTGTAGCTTGCAGAAAGACTATGGATGCTGACCGGATTGCCCATCTCTATTTCAAGGAGATTGTGCGTTTACATGGTGTTCCTCGATCCATCACTTCAGATCGTGATACTAAGTTCATCAGTCATTTCTGGAAGAGCCTGTGGGGGAAACTAGGAACGCAGTTGAATTTCAGTAGCGCCTACCACCCCAGACGGATGGCCAGACTGAGGTGGTGAACCGAAGTTTGGGAAACCTTTTAAGGTGTTTGGCAGGAACGAAGCCGAAGCAGTGGGATTTGGCATTGCCTCAGGCAGAATTTGCCTACAACAGATCAAAAAACAGAACCACGGGTTTAAGCCCATTTGAGATTGTCTATGGTCAGAACCCATCCGGGGTGTTGGACTTAGCCCCTATACCACGTATAGGACGTTTCAGTCCTAAAGCAGATGAGATGGCAAAGTATCTTCGGGGTATCCATGAGCAGGTGAAACAGACCATTCATGAGAGCAATACCAAGTACAAGACTCGGGTCGACAATCATCGTCGTCAGGTACTTTTGATGTTGGTGATTTTGTTTGGGCTGTATTAACTCGTGATCGTTTTCCTGTTGGTGAGTATAATAAGCTTAAGGATCGGAAGATTGGACCTTGTGAGGTCGTGCAGAAGATCAATGATAATGCTTACAGGTGCGACTTCCCAGTCACTTGAAGACTTCTGATGTCTTTAATGTGAAGCACCTGAGTCATTGTTTTGTGGATCCTGATGATACTACTCTGAATCGAGGACGAGTTCTTTCCAACCCGGGGTGACTGATGCAGGGGGATCCGAGACAGATGATGCTGAGCTGTCAGATTGCACGTTGATGGCGCTGAGATACCATGAGTTGGCAGATCAGCGCAAAGGCGGGAATTGATTGTGACATGTTCCTCATTGGGGTCGTTTTGAGTATGTTTCAGTCTTTTGGCCATAACTTTGGCTACAGGTGTCAGAATCGCGCATAAGACCCCAATCCGGAAAGCTCTTTTCGACGCGCACGCTCTCCACGAGCTACGCTCCATGTGGCCTTTTTTTCAACCTCAAATTCTGCCGTTTTCCCCCTCTGAATCACTAGATTTAGTTATTTTTTACTATTTATGGTAATATTTCGATTGTTAATTAGGAAGTCAATTTAAATCCGATTTAGGCCGGATTTTTGGGAGATTGCTTATTTTATTTCGAATTTCAATTTAGAGTGATTTTCGGGATTTTGCTATTTTTGGCAAAATTCGAATAAAGACGATTTTTTTGCTATAACAGTCCGGCTTGTGGACTGCTTTTTGACAGTTTTGATTTTATAATATTTTATTAAACCCTAGAGACTTTTTCTCTAGTTTTTGGGCGAATTTTCTCTTGTGAATCGTCTGTCGGAGCTAGCCTACAGGATAATCACTATTCTGTCTGGCGTCAGTTATCCCATCTACTCTGGGTAACTTGTCAAAGCTAGAAACGTTGTGCTTTCAGTACAACAATCTCAAAGGTAAGATTCCTATAACAATTGAAAATCTTTCAAACTTGATATGCTTATATTTGAAAGACAATTAGCTTTCAGATTTCATATATTTCTCCATCTTGACTAGATTTTCATTAGTAAAAAAGTCGACTTTACAACCAACAATTGAGGTAAAGTATAATTAATTATAGAAAATGAGAGACAAAATTAAAACAAATTATAATTAAAAGATCTAATTTGATATTTATCCATATATTTTTTAATAACATAAATGTGTGGGGCAATGCCCGGATACTAAGCATAACTTCGTCCTTGTCTTCTACATTTATTATATTTTATCACAGTTTAAGCCTCTTCTTTTCATTATGACAAAAAACGAAAGTTTGGTTATTTATTGCGTAGGTTCTCTCTCTTCCAATATGTTCGATTATCTTTCTCAATTATCTTATCTTGATTTGAGAGAATGCCAACTTTCTGGAAGAATTCCAATGAGTTCATTCAAATGCAAGAAGTTAGAATCTCTCTCTCTCTATATATATATATATATTTGGGTATAAACATTTACAAGGGACTATACCTTTAGAAATCGCAAATTTGACTTCACTCAAGCATTTTGGCATCGCACTAAACTTCTTCTCGGGTAAGTTAACATTACTTTTCATGCTTCAATAATGTATTATTTCTTCTGTCCAAATAAAATTGTCATTTATTAACTTTTTAAAAGTCACATTTTGTTTAAACTTTGACTATAATTATGGTGAAGTGGATAGCTTAGGAGTTACAGTTTCCTTCACACATTCGCGTCTAACTGATCTTTCTAATAATAACTTAAGTGGCTTCTTACCTGTGATTTTTTTTTGAAAATTTGCATGACATTAGAGGGGGGAATGAAAAGAAGGATAAACCAGTATACATGACATATGCATCAGTTTATGGACTGGTGTATTATGCGCAAGATATATCTTTTGCTGCAAAGGGGTTCGAAGCACAGTTTGAGTACCTATTAACCATCTGGATGGCAGTAGACTTCTCCAGCAACCAATTCATGGGAAAAATTCCTAAAACAATTGGAGAGCTGCATTCACTAATTGTCCTAAACCTCTCTCATAACTGTTTAACAGGTCCTATCCCATCATCATTTGGTGATTTGTCAGAACTTGAATCATTAGATCTCTCATCAAACAAGCTCACTGGAAGAATTCCAATAAACAATCTTGGGTTCTTAGCAGTGTTGAACCTTTCTCGGAATAATCTCGTGGGAGTCATTCCTCATGGCAAACAATTTGATACTATCACAAATGATTCCTACATAGGAAACTTGGGTTTATGCGGGCTACCATTATCAAAAAGCTGTGATAATGATGAGGGAAGTCCAGCCAAACTTGATAGAGCTGATGATGATGGTGGATTGAATTGGAAATTTTCAATATTAATGGGGTATGGATGTGGGTTGGTGCTGGGACTGAGTATGGGATACGTCGTATTCACAACTGGAAAACCATGGTGGTTCATTAGTATCTACGAGAGAGTTCAACAAAGATTTGCAAAAAATGTAAAAGAGAGAACTCTTTGACAAATTTTTGCAGCAAAACAAGCACCGGACAGAGCAGAAAACTTCATATCATGGTGGTAGGCACACTAGGCAGTCCCTTTTCAATAGCTGTTTCTTATATAATTTGTTTTCAATAATCTCCAGATAATTAATCCCATAACTATAATTATGGTTTATGTCTTGACTCTCTCCTGTTGTCTTGCAATTTAATCCCATAACTATAATTATGTTTTATGTCTTGACTCTCGCCTATATTAGGAGTGAAAGTGTCCGGAGGAAAATCATGTCCGCAAATGGGAAGGAAGAGACAAATTCGAGATGAATTAATTAAAATTCCAACACTTCTTGATTGATATTTAAGGCCTTTCTTCTTGTAGTATTTCGTATTTATGATTTTTCATGCAGAAGTTTCTCCAACAACAGGTGCCAATGGGGTGGCTAGCTTTGGAATTATAGAGATGATGGGTTTAAAGAAGTCATCAAAACTTGTCAAAGAACAATTTTTCTGCACTTTGTGGTGAGAGACGGAAGAAAATAAAGGTCGGTTTTGTACTATCTGCATGTAAATGATCAATATGTATCGCATCCCTTTAACTTATTTCATTTTGCTCTTGAATTGTGAATGGAAAACTCTGACTATGATATGTTATCCTATTGTCTCGGATACTATTTCCTTACGAAGAATTCGTAAATTTCTTCCGGTGTGAAGTCTTTCACTTATCATGTTAATGCACTATATGCATGATTATGCATCTTACGTCAAAGATTTCGGCTGGGTTGAATAGAATTCCGGTCTTTGTTTATTTGGTTCAAGTAGTACAATGGATTAACATTCGGTCAAATGAATTGTAAAATTCTTAAAAAGTATGCTTTAATCTGAATTATCATTACTTCCTCTCCCTTCCTTCCTCCTCTTATGTTTCTGCTTCTATTTGCAACTTTTAAGGCTACTTTGTCTGCCAACATCACCACTGATGACTCCTCCCTTTTGGCCTTAAAATCTCATAAAACTCATGATCCCGACAATCTCTTAGCAACCAACTGGTCCACTTCTATCTCTGTTTGCAATTGGATTGGTGTGACTTGTGGATCCAGACACCACAGAATCACTGCTCTGGATTTGTCGAGTATGGATCTCCCAGGCACCATCCCATCTCAATTGGGAAATTTATCTTTCCTTGCCTCCCTCAACATTCGTAGAAACAGTTTCCATGGCTCTTTAACAATTGAGTTAACCAATTTGTATCGGCTGAAGTATTTCAACTTTGGTAACAATAGCTTCAGTGGAGAAATCCCATCATGGATTGGTTGCTTTGCTCAACTTCAAGGCTTGTAGATGAACAACTTCACTGGTTTTATTCCATCTACTTTGGGTAATTTGTAAAACGTCCATAGTTGAACTTGTTCGAAAACAATCTTAAAGGTAAGATTCCTATAATGATTGAAAATCATTTAAACTTGATATGCTTATATTTGGAAGAAATTAGCTTCCATGTTTCATAAATTTTTCATTAGTAAAAAAAAATTCGATTTTACTGAAAATACTAATTTTTTACCCATATTGATTTATTTATTATTATTATTGTAATTATTATTATTAATAATTATAATTATTATAAATATTATTATTATTATTATTATTATTATTATTAAATATATTAAATATATATATAAATAATAAAAAATTACAAGCCCAACTTTCCGGCCCAAACCAAACTGAAACCCTAAACATTTAGGGTTTCAGCTAGGGTTTCTAACCCTAGCTTCCAGCCGCCTCAGCCAACGGTCCAGCTTCCAGCCGCCTCTGCTGCTAGTGCCACGCCTCCATCAAAGCCTCCAGAAGACCCAGATGGTCACCCACGTTGCTACTCTAGCAGTGAGTCACCACATAGTTCGGTGACTCACCGAAATCCGCTCTTCGGACCGGTCCGATGGCCACACCGGTGATGGCTATAAAGCCATCACCCCATCTGCGAGCAAAAACAGAGAACAACAGAGAGAGACGGAGAACAACAGAGACCGAGAGAGATACAAAGAAACAAGATACTAAAAAAACTACCAACGATCTCAACAACAACGCAGCAAAGAAACAGAAAAGAAAGAAAAGAAAAAGAAAGAAGAGAAACTTACCGAGGAAGTCTCGACCACCAGACGTCACCAAAACCTTCGGAAACCGAAGGTACCTCTTTAGATTCGCTCCGATCAGGAGCCATTTAGAAGAAAAGAACACCGGAACCGCCCTTAGGACGGTCCGATCTATTTAATGGTGTAAAAATAAAATTTTCCGGCCACCGGATGCGGTGGCTGGCGGTGACGGTCACGGCGGCAGACGGTTGCCGTTCGGTGACCGGCTTCCCTCCGATGAGGGAAGCTAGAGAGGAAACAGAGAGAAATTTGTTCTCTCTCTGTTAGAGAGAGAACAGAAAGAAGGAAATAAGAAGCTGGCCCATAGGGCCAGCCGGTTTAGGGTATTAATACCCTCTCCCAAACGACGTCGTTTCGGGGAGGGTATTTCTGTAATTTCATAAAGGGTAAACCCCGTCCGAAGCCATTCCAACTTGTAATTTTTACATTTTAGTCACTAAATCGAGTTTATAATCCTTTTAATTTGATCTTTAAATTTTAGTTTTTTTATTTTAGTCATTTATAAATAATATATTTAGGATAAATAACAGTTTTAATCCCTTAATTTTAATAAATAATATTTTAATCCTTAGTTTATGTTTAATTTATTTTATTCTAATATCCGAATTTTAGATAATTTTATTTAGTCACTAAATAAATAAAATAAAGAAATAGCATGTTTAATCCCTATAATTTTGATTAATTATGAATTAGGTTTTAATTTTACTTTTACTATAATTTAGTCATTTATTTTAAATGTTTTCATTTATTTTACTACTTTTAAATATATCGTTCTAGTTGTATTTTTATTGTTTTAATTTTACTTGTTTATATTTTAAATATTTTATTATTATGTATTCATAAATATATATAATAAATAATAATTTATTTTTTAATAAATTATTTTAATATTTATTTTTCAATATCGAAGAAAAGGATAGTCTTAATACAACTGGATGTCCTATTCTGGTATTTTAAAATTAAAAAATATAAAAAAAATATTATTTAATTTTATTTAAATTAATATTATCAATATCAAAGAAAGAGCTGTCTTAAGGCATCTAGAAGTCATTTTCTGATATTTTTAAATATTTTTATATAATTTTGAAATAATAGGATTATAAATTAAATATATTTGAATTTTTAAAATTTTTAATAATAGAGACAATTTATAATTTAAAAGTACCAATTTTGGGCGTTGTAGGGGTGCTAATCCTTCCCTAAACGTAATCGACCACGAATCCCTTTTTATTATTAAAAAGAACGATTTTTTGGTTATAAACGCAGATCAGTTCATTTTTTATTTGATGTTTTCTTAAAACTCTTTTAAAAAATAATTTTTAGGTATTCGACCTACCTGACCCAAAAGGCCGATGGCGACTCCCAAATTATTTTTAAAACCATTTATTCACATCAATTTTCCAGCCAAGTATAATATTTCGTGCCCGGACGAAAACCGGTTACGACAGCTTGGCGACTCCACTGGGGAACGATCAAACTTTAAAATCAATTATAAATTGTCTCTATTAATTAAAAATTAAAAGTTCATATATTTAATTTTTAATTCTTTCTTTTCAAAATTTTTATATTTACTTATTATTTTCATAATATTTATATGTTTCATTTTACTTGTAAGTATTTTATTTCTTTATTTATTTTTCTGTCAAAGGTTTGAACATTTCTCCTCACACACAACACTTGCATTGCATAACATAAAGCTCTATAATTGAGTTTGTCCCTTTTAAGTGGGAGTGAAAGCGACGTCTTTGTGAGAATTTATTCTCCGTGTCAGACCTAGCAAGTAACTTTCGGGGTTCATATACTCTATGTTTTCGTGAGAATTTATTCTCCGTGTCAGGCATAGAGAAATGTATCCCCTCGAATTGAACTCGATCCATTTTAGTCTGTGATGGACTAGGATTGAGGGTTAGCAACCCAAGGGGGCACTAACAAGGACAATTCGGGTACCTTTATTCCTAGATCTGAAACCCTGCATATAAAAAAACCTAGAAACTCTTCCAATCTGAAGTCATGCCGAAATTGTGTCCAAAATAGGTGTACACACAGGAGAAATGAATTCTAACTTTCCTGTTAATTTATTTATTTCCTTTACTAATTAAATTACATGTATATTTAAATTATTTAAATTTAGAAAAAGCATGTTTAAATAAAAATATTTAGGTAAATGTTAATATTAAATTTCTTTATTATGTAAACTAATTCATTTCTTTTTGTGTGTTCTTTATTTTTCTGTTTGCATAGCATCATACAGGATAAAAGGCATTGATCCTTGTGTTAATTGTCTCATTGGAAAGCCTTCATCCATGGATAAAAAGTGTTCAAATCAAGTAATTCTAAACTCAGAAGTAAGACAGTGGGCTGAGGATTTACAAAGACAAGAAGGAGACAGTCTGCAGGATGATTATGTATCTGACTTGGCCAGTTATGTTTCAGTTTCGCTAAAAAGAAATGATATGCAAGATTTGCGAAGTATTTGGGAAAGTTGGGATTCAAACAAAAAATTGCAGTTTTATCAGACTTACGGAGACATCCCATATTTGCTCTATGTTGAAGTTGATGATGAATTACTCAGAGCCCTAATTTAATTCTGGAATCCAGGGTACAATTGCTTCACTCTCAATAAAGAAGACTTGGTCCCTACTATTGAAGAGTACACAACTTTGCTACATATCGAAGGGGCTTTGGAGAATCGAATCTATTCAAAGTCAATTAAAACTCAACCCTTTCGAGTTAAATTAGCAAAGATAGCCGGGGTACGAGAAGAATGGGTGGCATCCCGTACAAAACAAAAAGGTCAAAGCGAAGGCATTGCTTGGACCAACATTAAAGAACTTATTCAGAGTCATCCAGATACTAAAGTACGATTCGATCTATTTGCTCTGGGTATGTATGGTATGGTCATCTTCCCAAAAGTATTGGGATATGTTGAAGCTGCAGTGGTAGATTTGTTTGAACAGTTATCGAAAAAGATTAATCCTGTTTCTGCAATCCTAGCAGAAACCTTCAGATCGTTAAATGCTTGTAGAAAGCTAGGAGGTGGACGATTCTCAGGGTGTACCCAGTTGTTATATGTTTGGATCCGTAGTCATTTCTGGAGGATAGAAAAGGTTTCATACCGACGCTTTAATACGGATTATTCACCATTAAAAGAATTTCTGGAGCAGGAATGGCCGAAAGAAATTAAGAAAGATGTGTGGATTAATGCCTTTCGAAATTTGCAAAGCAATGACATTGTTTGGCGAGCCCCGTGGCAAATCAAAAGGGAATTCTTTTACAAATATGGAGATTACAACTAGATAATGCTGCTCGGATTATGGGGAGGAATTGGATATGCACCACTTCTGGTCATAAGACAGTATGAAGGTCGTCAATTTGTACCTGTCACTGCTGGATTACAGTCATCTGAGTTCGCATTCCACAGCAAAAATTATAAAAGAAATATCATGGAAGCCGTTACAGCTTGGAAAACAACTTTTTGTATCCGAGCTAAAGCAGCAAAAGAAATGCTAACTCCTGATTATGAGGAATGGAGATATGTCAGAAAAAATGAAAATATTCCTCTACCAGATCAAAATGAGGATATCTCTATGGAAGATCGCATTAAGGTGGTTCCATCAGAGATTGAAATCCTGAGAACTGAGTTTGAAGCAGAAAAAGAAGGCTGGTCGAAAGAATTAGAGCAAATGAGACAAGATAAAGCTATGTTGGGTGTTGACATTGACTTTCATTCATCACAATGTGCAATGTTGAGAAAAGATAAAGAAAAAGTTGATGATGAATTCAGAGCATTATAGAAAAATTACCAGGAATTATATAAATCCCGGAAAGCATCAGGATCAAGCCAGGCAACAATACAAATGACCAGAGAATTGAACATCGAGAAAAGACGAGTTGAAGATTTGAAAGGAAAGAATAGCCGTCTACTCAAAAGCCTTGAGAAAGGAAAGCAAAAAATGGAAGATTTTGAGGTTGATAGAAGAGAGCGAATTATAAAAAGTAAGGCTGAACACCGCGAGATCATGAATGAAATGCAAACAGAAAGGGATCGAGCCAAAGATTTAGAAGAGATGAAGAATGACGTCGTTGATAAATTTGAAGGTGAGAAAATATCATGTTCAAGGGATTTGAATCTGAAATGAACCAGCTGATTGCTGAACTTGAAGTCAGAGGCCAAAAGATGGAAGAATCCAATATTGAAAAAGAAAAATGGGAGCTAGAAAGAAAAAATTTCAACACCAGACTGTAGGTAGAGCAGGAAGTGGCTAGCAATTGGATGCAAAGATGCAGAAACAAGGATGTTCAAATCCATAAGCTTAATCAAAGAACGCAAGAAGCACGAACAAAACTTGAAGAAGATCTGGATCAATCTAGAAACAAAAATGTAGAGTTTAATGCTTACATTTTGTAACTTGAAGAATCATTGTTTCAAGAAAAAGTTCGTCTAGGACCTAATGATCTCAAAGAAAGTAATGAGGAAAGTGCTTCACTGCGAAGACGCATTAGAGATCTTGAAAAATTCTGCACAATTGTCAAGTCAGAATCACTGAGTTAGAGCAAACTCTTGAAGGAACGAATGAACAATGGCAAAAGTCAACTGATTTCTATGTTGAAAGAAGTGAAGAAAGAAGTAATATGGTGTTTGAGGCCATGGTACAAATGAGCGAAGTTGCTAGATATATTGGGGAACTAGCTGTTGAAGCCAAAATAATTGAGCATAACGTTGATCCAGTTTCTAAGTGCGGAAAGAAGGTGTCATGGTTAATTAAAGAAATTATAGAGCTTAATAGGAAAGCTATGCCTTATCTGTAGTTATGAATTATTATAAAGAAACTTTTGTATGCCGATGAAAGTTGTTCTATGACAGTTAACTTTTTGGGATCAATACCTTTTTGCATACATACATTTTGCATACATTCATCATTCATTTCATAAATTTCTTTATGAATATTTTTTTATTTATTAAGATAAAATTCATTAATTAAAATTTGGAAAAAAATAATAATATCAAAAGATTTGTCAATCGCAGTTATTCTGGCCAAAAGAGAAATACAACATCACTACGGTACTAGACAAGCTACTAAGAGAATTATGGAGGATAAAATACAACGTATTGAGGAACAGCATAATAAAGAACAAGCAGAAATGAGAATGAAGCTAGAGAAAATTGAAGCCAATATTGTAAATTCACAAGACAATATGATGCAGAAAATAGAGGACATGTTTAAAAGGCAGGCTATCATTGGAAAAATGCATGAAAATCCTATATCTTTCGACCAAGAACCTATGTATCCTCTAGGTTTTCCACCAGAACCAATTTATCATTATGGTACTACACCTATACAAATCAATGCTCGTACATCTGCATTACAAGAAGCCAAACCACATGAAAATCAACAAGTGGATCCTGCATCTTCAAGCAAAAATCCGCTTATATCAGATGTGAAAATAGGGGATCTAAATACTGAGCATTTAATCCCAGATTTGAATGAGCTAAATGAGAAACAAAAAGTAAATGAAGAATTGACCAGACAGATCAAGAGCTTAGAAGAACGAATGAAATCCGTGGAAATAACTGAATCATTCTATGGGTTTGACGCTAGTGAGTTGAGTTTGGTTCCAGACTTAATCCTCCCCATCAAGTTCAAAGCTCCTGAATTTGATAAATATGACGGTACTACATGCCCTTCATCCCACATTACTATGTTTTGTCGAAGAATGGCAGGATATGTGAAGGACGAGAAATTGTTAATTCACTGCTTTCAGGATAGTTTGACAGGACCGTCTTTAAAATGGTATACTCAATTGACCAAAGCCAACATTAGATCCTGGAAAGATTTGGCTAAAGAATTCTTAGAGTAGTACCGCCACGTAACAGACATGGTCCCTGATAGATGGACTCTCCAAAACTTGGAGAAAAAGAATAATGAAACCTTCAGACAGTATGCCCAGAGATGGCGTGACACGGCAGCCCAAGTTCAACCACCTTTGTCAGAAAAAGAGGCCACAGTAATATTTGTCCATACGTTGAAAGCTCCTTATTTAAATCATCTAATGGGGAATGCAACCAGAAATTTTACAGATTTGGTCATTTCTGGAGAACTCATTGAAAATGTCTTGAAAAGTGGCAAAATTGAATCAAATGAGGGGTCTAGTTCCAAAAGACCTATGTACCGGAAAAAAGAGAATGAAGTCAACAATGCAAATTCTTACAACAAGGATTCATCAAAAAGTGTTACAATAACCCAGCCAAGGGTTAAGAAAGAGGAAACAAACACTAATCAAACAGAGTCCAGAGGATCTCGAAAGGAAAATGAAAGGTTGTCTTTTACACCTTTACCAGTACCATATGCGGAGATCTATGATTCGCTGTTAAAAGCAGATGTCATACGGCCCTATCCTTTGGTTCCCATACAACCACCATTCCCTCCTTGGTATGATACAAAAGCACACTGTGTTTACCATGAAGGAATTACGGGTCACTCTATTGAAAACTGTTTGGCATTCAAAAGGGTGGTTCAAAATTTGATCAACACTGGAAAGTTGGAATTCAATATATCATCTGCATCAAATCATCCATTGCCAAATCATGGAGATAAAAACGTGAATGCAATTCAGGAAGAGAACAGAAAGAAAGCAAAAACTGACATTTCTGAAATTAAATCTCCTTTTGTTTGGATATTCCAACAACTCTCTTTAGCTGGTATAATTCCACAACAATTCAGGCCAAAGCAGAATGAAGGCAAGAATTATTGTGAATATCATCAGGAGAAAGGACGTAAAATTCAACTATGTCCTGAGTTTAGGGATTTGGTGCAAAAATTGATGAACAACAGAGAAATAGAATTCTTTGAAGAAGAACCAGGGAAAAAAGAAGATGTTTGCTCATCAGAGGATTCTAAACCTAATCAAAGAATAAATGATCCTGTGATCATTAATGTGAAATCATCTACGGTGATTCCTGCACCAATAAAGTCGAAAGTAGTTATTACCACTCCTCTACCATTTCCATACAAAGATACCCGCAGGGTACCTTGGAATTATACTACCAATATTTCAATGGTAGGAGGATCTGTTTCTCTAGAAAAAACAGAAGAGAAAATACAGAGTTTGGATACAACATCGACGTCTGAAGCAGTGAGCAAAGTCGGTTTCTTTACGAGAAGTGGGAGATGTTACTCTCCCGAAACATCCAATGCTTCAGAACAAGTGAAAGCAAAAGGAAAAGCTATGGCAATACCTCAGAAGGTATTTGATGATGAATCCCCTCCAACATTCAATGAGCCTGTGACAGAAAAACAAGCTCAAGAATTTTTGAAATTCCTGAAACATAGTGAGTATAGTGTGGTTGAACAACTACACAAACAACAAGCGAGAATTTCTATTCTTGATCTATTGATGAATTCAGAAGCACATAGAAATGCTTTGATGAAAATTCTTAATCAAACATTTATCCCTGAAGATATATCCCTCAATAAACTTGACAGAATTGTGGGACATATAGCCGCTGACAATTACATAACGTTCACGGATGATGAAATACCGTAAGGCGGAATGGGGTCAGTAAAAGCTTTGAACATCACGACACATTGTCATGGTCATGTGTTGCCAGGAGTATTGATTGACAATGGGTCCGCTCTCAACTTGATGCCTCTAGTCACACTTCAAAGAATGCCTGTGGATCAATCACACATGAAGAGTTATCATAATGTAGTGCGAGCATTTGATGGTACTCAAAAAGAAGTGCTTGGGAAAATGGAAATACCGTTGTTAATTGGACCAATCATGTACAATATTGACTTTGTGGTAATGGACATCCACCCTACATATAATTGTTTATTAGGGAGGCCATGGATTCATTCCGCAGGAGCCGTTCCTTCTTCATTACATCAGAAATTGAAATTTGTTGTTGATGGACAACTAATATGCGTCGGAGCTGAAGAATAAATCATTGCGTCTGTAACAAGCGATGTTCCATATATCAAAACCAATGATGATGCACTTGAATGCTCTTTCCGAGCTCTTGAATTTGTCAATGCAACCTTTATTGCAGAAGGAAGCAAAATTCCATATCCCAGATTATCTGATTGCACCAAGATGACGGTACAACAAACTTTAGGCATCGGAGCTAAAGCTGGGAAAGGTTTAGGAAAGAATCTTCAAGGGATTTCAGTTCCTGTCAGTATAAAGATGAAGAAAGATCGTTTTGGGCTTGGATTTAAGCCCAATTTTCAGCAAAAGAACAAAGAGATGAAAAGAAGATGTGAAGACAGAAAGGCAAAATTGAAAGGGGAAGAAATCCTTTGGAAACACATGTCTTTCCCACAATTGAAGACTACATTCAGATCAGGGGGAACAATTAATGTAGAACAGCAGCTTGTTGAAGCCTTTAAAGAAGAAAGGTTGACGAAAGATCAAAACATAGTTGAAGAAGCTATGAATGGATTATTTATCAACATGATCATGAATGACAACAAGACTGGCAAATACTTGGATAGGATTCGCCCATGTTTTCCTGGAGAAACACTCAACAATTGGACCACTGAAGATCTTCCTATAGTTTTTAATATTAACGCAGAGTAATATTCAGAACTAATCTTTATGTTTAGCTCAAAAATATGAAAACTTTTTGTTATCTTGTAAAGGAAATTATGTTAAATATAAGAAATTTTCTTTAAAATTTTCAGATGACAATCATTCTTTACATTTTCTTACATTTATACATTTATTTATTTCATAAATTTACTATATTCTTTCGGAAATATGTCCGACTTAAATTTGCAGGTATCACCATGTTAATAGCATGTTTATTCCTAAATTTAATCAAGAGATAAATTTAGAGCAACCTATATGTCTGGAAGAAATCAATGGGTGTGAAGATGAACTGGAATGTGATGTTCCTACTGAACTATTAAGATTGGTAGAAAAAGAAGACAAACAAATTCTACCCCATAAAGAAGAGATTGAGAATGTGAATTTGGGAACATATGAAGAAATGAAAGAGGTGAAAATCTGTACTACTCTGACAATCCAGATAAAACAAGAATTGATAAATCTCCTTCAAGAGTTCAAAGATATCTTTGCCTGGTCTTATCAAGATATGCCTGGTTTAAGCACAGATATAGTGATACACAAGCTTCCAATCAATCTAGAATATAAACCGGTCCAACAAAAGCTCAGACGAATGAGGACAGAAATGTTGTTGCAAATCAAAGAAGAAGTGATGAAACAGATCAATACAGGTTTCCTACAGGCATCTAAATACCCAGAATGGGTAGCCAACATTGTTCCCGTACCAAAGAAAAATGGGAAAGTTCGAATGTGTGTGGATTACAGAGATCTCAACAAAGCTAGTCCGAAAGATAGCTTTCCATTACCCCACATAGACACATTGGTGGACAATACTGCAGGACAAGCATGGTTTTCATTCATGGATGGTTTTTCAGGATATAATCAGATAAAAATGAATCCTGAAGACATGGAAAAAACAACATTTGTAACCATGTGGGGCACATTCTGTTATAAAGTGATGCCATTTGGATTGAAAAATGCAGGGGCAACGTATCAAAGAGCCATGGTAACTTTGTTTCATGACATGATGCACAAAGAGATTGAAGTATACGTGGATGACATGATTGCCAAATCCCGAACTGAAGAAGAATATATTCAAAATCTGAGAAAGCTTTTCCAGAGATTGAGGAAATATCAATTAAAGCTCAACCCCGTAAAATGCACTTTTGGGGTAACTTCCGGGAAACTTTTGGGATTTGTGGTCAGCAAAAAAAGAATCGAGATTGATCCAGATAAAGTAAAAGCAATTCAAGATCTTCCACCACCCAATACAAAAAAAGAAGTTCGAGGCTTTTTGGGAAGATTGAATTATATATCTCGGTTCATTTCTCAATTAACTGACAAATGTGATCCAGTGTTCAAATTACTTCGAAAGAACAATCCTGAAGTCTGGAATGAAGAATGTCAAGAAACTTTGGATATTATTAAGAAATATTTATCCAATGCCCCAATTTTAGTATCACCAATGCCTGATAGACCATTAATTCTCTACTTGACGGTCTTCGAAAATTCGATGGGATGTGTACTAGGACAGCATGATGAATCTGGAAGAAAAGAAAAAGCTATTTATTATATGAGTAAGAAATTTACTGATTGTGAAATTCGATATCCACCAATACAAAAATTATGTTGTGCCTTGGTGTGGGCTACTCGAAGACTCAGACAATATATGTTATACCATACTACTTGGTTGATATCCAAACTTGATCCTTTGAAATTCTTAATGGAATCACCAGCTTTGACAGACAGAATGGCTAGATGGCAGATGTTATTATCTGAGTTTGATATATATATGTCAACCAAAAGCAATAAAAGGAAGTGTAATAGCTGATTTTCTGGCCAGTCGTGTATCAAATGATTATCAGCCTTTGAGTTTCAATTTTCCCGATGAAGATTTGTTGTGCATATCCATGAATGAAGAAGTCAGAACAAATGATGCATTTGCAACTTGGAAGCTTTACTTTGACGGAGCATCTAATGCTTTGGGACGAGGAATCGGGGCAGTGTTAATTTCTCCAGAAAATATTTATTATCCCTTTACAAGTAGACTGGAGTTCTTTTGCACCAATAACATGGCGGAATACGAAGCTTGTATTATGGGATTGAAAGCAGCTATAGAAAGAAAAATCAAACATCTCAAGATATATGGAGATTCATCTTTAGTGGTGTATCAATTGCGAGGAGAATGGGAAACAAAAGATCCCAAATTGTTGGAATATCGAAATTTTACCCTCGAATTAGTGAAAGAATTTGAGAGAGTTACCTTCAATTATCTCCCTCGAGAAGAAAATCAAATGGCAGATGCTTTGGCTACATTAGCTGCTATGTTTCAAGCAACTAAGAAAGTTGATATGATGCCAATCAAAATGCAAGTATATGAAATTCTAGCACATTGTTATAGCGTGGAAGGAGAGGTAGATGGTAAACCATGGTATCATGATATCCTGCAATATATCAAAAATCAAAGTTATCCACCAAATGCATCTGAAATTGATAAAAGAACCTTGAGAAGAATGGCTGCTGGATATTTTCTTGATGGCGAGATTATGTATAGAAGAAGCAATGATCAAATGCTATTGAGATGTTTAAATACCAGCGAAGCTCGAAGCATCATTGAAGAAGTACACAGTGGAATATGTGGAACACATGCAAATGGTCTTTCCATGGCCAGAAAAATAATGAGATATGGATACTATTGGGCTACCATGCACACAGATTGCATTGATTATGCAAGGAAATGTCATAAATGCCAGATATATGCAGACAAGATTCATGTACCCCCATCTCCTTTACATGTAATGACAGCACCCTGGCCATTTTCTATGTGGGGAATAGATGTCATTGGTGCAATCACACCAAAAGCATCGAATGGACATTGTTTCATCCTTGTGGCAATTGATTATTTTACCAAATGGGTTGAAGCTGCTTCATATACCAATATTAAGAGGTCCACTGTCTGCAAATTCATAAAGAAAGAGATAGTTTGCCGATATGGTCTACCATAAAGGATCATTACAGATAATGCTCTGAACCTGAACAACAAAATGATGACTGAACTTTGTGCACAGTTTAAGATCAAACATGCAAACTCAGTGGCGTATCGTCCAAAGATGAATGGGGCAGTTGAAGCAGCAAATAAGAACATCAAGAGAATCATTACAAAGACCACTGAAACTTACAAAGATTGGCACGAGAAGTTACCTTTTGCTTTATATGCATACCGAACTACTGTTCGAACATCTACTGGGGCAACACCGTTTTCTTTAGTCTACGGGATGGAAGCAATCTTACCAATTGAAGTTGAGATTCCATCGCTTCGAATATTGAGAGAAATAAAATTGGATGAATCTGAATGGATCCAAGCTAGATTTGATCAATTGAACCTTATTGAGGAGAAAAGATTGAAAGCTATTTGCCATGGACATATGTATCAAAAACGGATGATGAAGTCTCATGACAAAAAAGTACATCCAAGAGAGTTCCAAGAGGGTGATCTAGTACTAAAAAAGATTTTGCCTATACATAAAGATTTCCGTGGGAAATGGATGCCTAATTGGGAAGGGCCATACGTTGTAAAAAAGGCCTTTTCCGGAGGAGCATTGATCTTGGCAGAAATGGATGGAAAAATTCTGAGAAATCCAATAAACTCATATTCTGTCAAGAAATATTATGCTTGAAGAGAGAGAAAAAAAAAGAAAGAAAAGAAAAAAAAGGAAAAAGAGAAAAAAAATGAATGAGGGGTCAAGGTGAAAACCCGCAAAGGGCATCTTGTAACCAAATGAAGGATTTGAGTTGAAAACCTGAAAAGGCGGCTCAAATGTATGTTGATATTAGGTATCTGGCAATTGAATCCTCTCAAGATTTTGACAGTTTGGGAGAAACTTCACATCTACAAGCATTTTGACAACGTTTGAGATCTTCCAGACAAAAGCTTACATCCTTTCTCTAAATTGTGTCAACTTGATTAATTTAGAAATACTTATGCTAATAATTTGTTGAGACATTTGAATTTTTATCATTCTTATGCTTGCCATAACTTTGAATACAATTCTATTTATTTCAAGTTCAATTTATTTGAGATTCAATTTATTTTCGAAAATTCAATTTACTCTTTTATTGAATTAACATAATTTTGAAATAAGTTAAAGATTTCTGAATATCACTTTATGTTAATACCTTTTTAAAAGCATGGAATAAAGTAAGCAAATCATCACCATCTTAAAGCCATGAACATCAAGATTATTACACGGGATGCTACCGACAACAAGGTCGATCCGCCAAATCTACTCATCATTTGCTCCAACCAATCACCATTCAGTTCTTGCACATCTGTTTTCAAAGATATACTAAGACAGTCGAAGGCGACTTTTGCAGCACTGATTCTAGTAAAAAGAAACAAGACATTGATATCACTGGGAAACATGTCTCTATACAGATCCTCGTATATGGTTTTTAAGGAAACCTAGAAGCATTTCCACCCCATCAGGTTCAAGTGGAGCAACTTTATCCCTTCCAACCCATACTAGATTCCATTTTCAACACTCATCAAGAATATACTTATGGACACTCAAATGTGGCTCTTTGTCATAAGATTCAAGAGCCTTAAAGATCGTTTCTGTCAATTTGGCACTTCCTGTACATGTTTATAAACAGTTCAACTTTGTTCTTAGATTCCAAGAAAACCACCATTTCTTTGTCAATGGAAAAGTATCAGCACATGGAGGAAGCAGAATAAGAGAAGATCTGTTCTTAATTGGCAGAATTATGAATATAGCCTTTTTTAGTGTAGTAGCATGAAAATGCTTCGAATCTACAAAGTCTGGCTCTACATCTAATAAGTACTATGATATCCCAGTCCAAACATTAACTGGAACAAATGCAATGTACTCATAGCATCTTCTGGAAGTGTTCTTTGAGTTATCTGATCTGGTTTGGCAGAACCAATCATTGAATTTGGAAGATGAATATGCTCATAGCATCTTCTGGAAGTGTTCTTTGAGTTATCTGATCTGGTTTGGTAAAATCAAACATTGAATTTGGAAGATGAATATGCTCATAGCATCTTCTGGAAGTGTTCTTTGAGTTGTCTGATCTGGTTTGGCAGAACCAATCATTGAATTTGGAAGATGAATGTGCTCATACCATCTTCTGGAAGTGTTCTTTGAGTTATCTGATCTGGTTTGGTAAAATCAATCATTGAATTTGGAAGATGAATATGCTCATAGCATCTTCTGGAAGTGTTCTTTGAGTTATCTGATCTGGTTTGGTAAAATCAATCATTGAATTTGGAAGATGAATATGCTCATAGCATCTTCTGGAAGTGTTCTTTGAGTTATCTGATCTGGTTTGGCAGAACCAATCATTGGATTTGAAAGATGAATTTGCTCATAGTAGAAATAAGGAGATTCAATAGCATCTTCTGGAAGTGTTCTTTGAGTTATCTGATCTGGTTTGGTAGGAACTACAGAACCAATCATTGGAATTAAAAGATGAACTGCATGATCGTCTTCATTAAGAAGTTTCTTTTCAAGCTTCTTCTGTTTATTCCTTTCCCAAAAATCATAGCCCGAATTTCGCCTTTTCTTATAATGGGGATCATTGCATAATGGCTTCCCATCTTTTACCGGAAGAAATGTGTCGGCAGCCTTAGCCATTTGAGCAGTACATATAAAATTTGTCAATTTTGCAATTGATGAATCTGGGCCACATCTCTCCATGACTATTGAAGCTTCAGCCTCTGAGAATCCCATTTTTGTCAAGTATAACAATTTATTCTCCTCATCAGAATCAGAATTCAAGATTTCTTGGTATTAAAAGAACTATCGATATCTGTGAAATCATCTTGAAAGGACATTTCATAATCAGATGAGTTGTTATCAGAATCAACATGTCGCATGAAGGCAAGCTTTTCAAGAGCCTATACTATTGAGTTTTATTCTCAAGAATTTTTGTGACATTATATCTACATCTACATTTGTCAAAGATGATAGATTCTCTGATTTGAAGAAGAAAGATTTATTGGGTTTCTACAACTGAAGAAATACTCAGTTCACCAATCTGAAATCAAATAACTTAACATTCATGCATCATATTTAGGCATTTGCAAAAATATGTGCATTTTCATTCATTTTCATCCATACTGAATTTTTAACAGGAATTTCAAAGATTTTAGCAAAGATTTAAATCCATCATTCAATGGATCGGCTTTTCCAGATAAAGTTCATAATAAGAAGAACTCATCTGAAGGAGGAAGAAGAAATTCATAATGAGAAGAATTTGTTCAACCTTATGTTTAAATCCATCATTCAATGGATCGGCTTTTCCAGATAAAGTTCATAATAAGAAGAACTCATCTGAAGGAGGAAGAAGAAATTCATAATGAGAAGAATTTGTTCAACCTTATGTTTAAATCCATCATTCAATGGATCTGCTTTTCCAGAGAAAGTTCATAATGAGAAGAACTCATTTGAAGAAGGAAAAAGAAGTTCATAATGAGAAGAATTTGTTCAACTTTTTGCTTAAATCCATCACTTGATGGATTAGCTTTTCTAGAGAAAGTTCATAATGAGAAGAACTCATCTGAAGAAGGAATAAGAAGTTCATAATGAGAAGAATTTGTTCAACCTTTTGCTTAAATCCATCACTTGATGGATTAGCTTTTCCAGTTCGAGTTCATAATGAGAAGAACTCATCTGAAGAAGGAAGAAGAAGTTCATAATGAGAAGAATTTGTTCAAACTTTTGCTTAAATCCATCACTTGATGGATTAGCTTTTCCAGTTCGAGTTCATAATGAGAAGAACTCATCTGAAGAAGGATGAAGAAGTTCATAATGAGAAGAATTTGTTCAACCTTTTGCTCAAATCTATCACTTGATGGATCAACTTTTCTAGAGAAAGTTCATAATGAGAAGAACTCATCTGAAGAAGGATGAAGAAGTTCATAATGAGAAGAACTCATCAAGAGCTTATTCAACCATTTGAATGACTCTATCACAGAAAGAAAGAGGTCAACATCATCCCCAGCGGAAAGTTCATAATGAGAAGAACTCATTTGAAAGCAAGAGAAGAAGTTATTCAACATCTCCATACATAATCAAGTGAAGCCAAATGGATAAAAAATTTTATTATCTTTTCATCTTTGCCCTATTCCTGTTAACACAAGAATGAGCAAAGAGGGGCAGCTGAAGATACTAATTTTTTACCCATATTGATTTATTTATTATTATTATTATAATTATTATTATTAATAATTATAATTATTATAAATATTATTATTATTATTATTATTAAATATATTAAATATATATATATAAATAATAAAAAATTACAAGCCCAACTTTCCAGCCCAAACCAAACTAAAACCCTAAACATTTAGGGTTTCATCTAGGGTTTCTAACCCTAGCTTCCAGCCGCCTCTGCCTCCAGCCGCCTCAGCCAACGGTCCAGCTTCCAGCCGCCTCTGCTGCCAGTGCCACGCCTCCATCGAAGCCTCCAGAAGACCCAGATGGTCACCCACGTTGCTACTCTAGCAGTGAGTCACCACATAGTTCGGTGACTCACCGAAATCCGCTCTTCGGACCGGTCCGATGGCCATACCGGTGATGGCTATAAAGCCATCACCCCATCTGCGAGCAAAAACAGAGAACAACAGAGAGAGACGGAGAACAACAGAGACCGAGAGAGATACAAAGAAACAAGATACTAAAAAAACTACCAACGATCTCAACAACAACGCAGCAAAGAAACAGAAAAGAAAGAAAAGAAAAAGAAAGAAGAGAAACTTACCGAGGAAGTCCCGACCACCGGACGTCACCAAAACCTTCGGAAACCGAAGGTACTTCTTTAGATTCGCTCCGATCAGGAGCCATTTAGAAGAAAAGAACACTGGAACCGCCCTTAGGACGGTCCGATCTATTTAATGGTGTAAAAATAAAATTTTCCAGCCACCGGATACGGTGGCCGGCGGTGACGGTCACGGCGGCAGACGGTTGCCGTTCGGTGACCGGCTTCCCTCCGATGAGGGAAGCTAGAGAGGAAACAGAGAGAAATTTGTTCTCTCTCTGTTAGAGAGAGAACATAAAGAAGGAAATGAGAAGCTGTCCCGTAGGGCCAGCCGGTTTAGGGTATTAATACCCTCTCCCAAACGACGTCGTTTCGGGGAGGGTATTTCTGTAATTTCATAAAGGGTAAACCCCGTCCGAAGCCATTCCAACTTGTAATTTTTACATTTTAGTCACTAAATCGAGTTTATAATCCTTTTAATTTGATCTTTAAATTTTAGTTTTATTTATTTTAGTCCTTTATATTAAAATAATATATTTAGGATAAATAACAGATTTAATCCCTTAATTTTAATAAATAATATTTTAATCCCTAGTTTATGTTTTAATTTATTTTATTCTAATATCCGAATTTTAGATAATTTTATTTTAGTCACTAAATAAATAAAATAAAGAAATAGCATGTTTAATCCCTATAATTTTGATTAATTATGAATTAGGTTTTTAATTTTACTTTTACTATAATTTAGTCATTTATTTTAAATGTTTTCATTTATTTTACTTCTTTTAAATATATCGTTCTAGTTGTATTTTTATTGTTTTAATTTTACTTGTTTATATTTTTAAATATTTTTATTATTATGTATTCATAAATATATATATAATAAATAATAATTTATTTTTTTAATAAATTATTTTAAAATTTATTTTTCAATATCGAAGAAAATGACAGTCTTAATACAACTGGATGTCCTATTCTGGTATTTTAAAATTAAAAAATATAAAAAAAATATATTATTTAATTTTATTTAAATTAATATTTATCAATATCAAAGAAAAGAGCTGTCTTAAGGCACCTAGAAGTCCTTTTCCGATATTTTTAAATATTTTTTATATAATTTTGAAATAATAGGATTATAAATTAAATATATTTTGAATTTTTAAAATTTTTAATAATAGAGACAATTTATAATTAAAAAGTACCAATTTTGGGCGTTGTAGGGGTGCTAATCCTTCCCTAAACGTAATCGACCACGAATCCCTTTTTATTATTAAAAAGAACGAATTTTTGGTTATAAACGCAGATCAGTTCGTTTTTTTATTTGATGTTTTCTTAAAACTCTTTTAAAAAATAATTTTTAGGTATTCGACCTACCTGACCCAAAAGGCCGATGGCGACTCCCAAATTATTTTTAAAACCATTTATTCACATCAATTTTCCAGCCAAGTATAATATTTCGTGCCCGGACGAAAACCGGTTACGACAGCTTGGCGACTCCACTGGGGAACGATCAAACTTTAAAATCAATTATAAATTGTCTCTATTAATTAAAAATTAAAAGTTCATATATTTAATTTTTAATTCTTTCTTTTCAAAATTTTTATATTTACTTATTATTTTCATAATATTTATATGTTTCATTTTACTTGTAAGTATTTTATTTCTTTATTTATTTTTCTGTCAAAGGTTTGAACATTTCTCCTCACACACAACACTTGCATTGCATAACATAAAGCTCTATAATTGAGTTTGTCCCTTTTAAGTGGGAGTGAAAGCGACGTCTTTGTGAGAATTTATTCTCCGTGTCAGACCTAGCAAGTAACTTTCGGGGTTCATATACTCTATGTTTTCGTGAGAATTTATTCTCCGTGTCAGGCATAGAGAAATGTATCCCCTCGAATTGAACTCGATCCATTTTAGTCTGTGATGGACTAGGATTGAGGGTTAGCAACCCAAGGGGGCACTAATAAGGACAATTCGGGTACCTTTATTCCTAGATCTGAAACCCTGCATATAAAAAAAACCTAGAAACTCTTCCAATCTGAAGTCATGTCGAAATTGTGTCCAAAATAGGTGTACACACAGGAGAAATGAATTCTAACTTTCCTGTTAATTGATTTATTTCCTTTACTAATTAAATTACATGTATATTTAAATTATTTAAATTTAGAAAAAGCATGTTTAAATAAAAATATTTAGGTAAATGTTAATATTAATTTTTTTTTATTATGTAAACTAATTCATTTCTTTTGTGTGTTCTTTATTTTTCTGTTTGCATAGCATCATACAGGATAAAAGGCATTGATCCTTGTGTTAATTGTCTCATTGGAAAGCCTTCATCCATGGATAAAAAGTGTTCAAATCAAGTAATTCTAAACTCAGAAGTAAGACAGTGGGCTGAGGATTTACAAAGACAAGAAGGAGACAGTCTGCAGGATGATTATGTATCTGACTTGGCCAGTTATGCTTCAGTTTCGCTAAAAAGAAATGATATGCAGGATTTGCGAAGTATTTGGGAAAGTTGGGATTCAAACAAAAAATTGCAGTTTTATCAGACTTACGGAGACATCCCATATTTGCTCTATGTTGAAGTTGATGATGAATTACTCAGAGCCCTAATTCAATTCTGGAATCCAGGGTACAATTGCTTCACTCTCAATAAAGAAGACTTGGTCCCTACTATTGAATAGTTCACAACTTTGCTACATATCGAAGGGGCTTTGGAGAATCGAATCTATTCAAAGTCAATTAAAACTCAACCCTTTCGAGTTAAATTAGCAAAGATTGCCGGGGTACGAGAAGAATGGGTGGCATCCCGTACAAAACAAAAAGGTCAAAGCAAAGGCATTGCTTGGACCAACATTAAAGAACTTATTCAGAGTCATCCAGATACTAAAGTACGATTCGATCTATTTGCTCTGGGTATGTATGGTATGGTCATCTTCCCAAAAGTATTGGGATATGTTGAAGCTGCAGTGGTAGATTTGTTTGAACAGTTACCGAAAAAGATTAATCATGCTTCTGCAATCCTAGCAGAAACCTTCAGATCGTTAAATGCTTGTAGAAAGCTAGGAGGTGGACGATTCTCAGGGTGTACCCAGTTGTTATATGTTTGGATCCGTAGCCATTTCTGGAGGACAGAAAAGGTTTCATACCGACGCTTTAATACGAATTATTCACCATTAAAAGAATTTCTGGAGCAGGAATGGCCGAAAGAAAATTAAGAAAGATATGTGGATTAATGCCTTTCGAAATCTGCAAAGCAATGACATTGTTTGGCGAGCCCCGTGGCAAATCAAAAGGGAATTTATGGTATTTTAAAATTAAAAAATATAAAAAAAAATATATTATTTAATTTTATTTAAATTAATATTTATCAATATCAAAGAAAAGAGCTGTCTTAAGGCACCTAGAAGTCCTTTTCCGATATTTTTAAATATTTTTTATATAATTTTGAAATAATAGGATTATAAATTAAATATATTTTGAATTTTTAAAATTTTTAATAATAGAGACAATTTATAATTAAAAAGTATCAATTTTGGGCGTTGTAGGGGTGCTAATCCTTCCCTAAACGTAATCGACCACGAATCCCTTTTTATTATTAAAAAGAACGAATTTTTGGTTATAAACGCAGATCAGTTCATTTTTTTATTTGATGTTTTCTTAAAACTCTTTTAAAAAATAATTTTTAGGTATTCGACCTACCTGACCCAAAAGGCCGATGGCGACTCCCAAATTATTTTTAAAACCATTTATTCACATCAATTTTCCAGCCAAGTATAATATTTCGTGCCCAGACGAAAAACCGGTTACGACATTTACAATCAATAATCTCATTGCAGGCGATCTACCATGAGGAATATTTGACAACAATCTTTATAAGTTACAAGTACTTGATTTAAATTGGAATTAAATAACTGGTAGAATTCCAAAGAATTTATTAAGTGCAAAGGGTCTTGTATCTTGATCATAACAGCCTCGAAAGTAAACAATTTCTCAATTTTATCTCATTTACTTTGTTATTATTTTGATTTTTATGAACAGCTGTTTAAATATTGAAGAATGTCTTATATATTTCACCGTCGATCATGTGGTTTTTTTTATCTTCATTGAGTGAACTCTTATTCTTAGTTAGATTAAGGCAAAAAGACATAAAAGGTCCTTGTACTTTTGAGAAAAATCAATGTGACCATCGTATTATATTTTCTCTCAATATGTCCCTTCAACTTAGAAAACAAACCCAATGTGACCCTTTGACTAATGTTTTTCGTCATTTGACCGTTACGGTGTTGACGTGATGGTCCATGGTACTAACGTGACAGTCCACCTATCATGTTGAGTTATCAATTTAGCTCATCCGCTATGTTATTAACCACCGTGGACTGCCACAGTAATGGGTGTTAACAACTGACAAGTCGATAACGTTAGTGATCATTTTGTTACAAATTGATAATATTAATGATCAATTTGTAACTTTTAAAAGTTTAGTGAAGAAAACAAATACTTACCTAAACATTAGTCTCATTTGTATAGTTTACCCTAAAATAAACTAATACGGCACTAGTAATTATTATATTATCATTAGATATGGTTTAAAATGTCTCATGCGGAGCAGATAAGATTGACAATTGGGTGGGACTTGCCAGCTCAGCACCCTTTGTCTTAAAGTTATTTTCTTGAATTTTCGGCTTAAAAAAAGCACGTGCCTAAAAAAATTAGTAGCAAAAAGGCCTAAAAAATAGTTGAATTTTTGACAATGTGCTGGTTATGACGGTTAATTCAATTGGTGCAGTTTTTCAAATAACGTACATTATCATCTTCATCGTGCATGCCGATAGAGAGAAAAAGGTTATCTTTTACATGCCTTTGTTGTTACAGTCTATTTCTTTCTTAAGTGCACTCTGTTCTCATGTTGCCTGGTCTCTCGTGCTCTCGTACAATACGAGGAGCCTACTCTTACCATTGGTCTAGGTGTTGAATATTAAGTACTTTAAGGAAAACGAGAAGTCCGGGTAACGTATGTGTTGTTTTCCACTGTCAGTCTTATTCTTTGTGTTGATGGCAGATTAGGATGATTGGGTTGCTACTGGCAGTTTTTGGCTTTCTGGCAATCATAGTTGCTGGAAGCTTGCAGATAGCCGACCGAGGAATGCGATGGATCTTTGTTGGGTTATTAAGTTGTGCTTCTCTCGTATCAATGTTTGCTTCCCCGTTGTTTATAATCGTAAGTTGGTTGATCAAATGCACTTGTAGTATTTTTTTCTCTTACATTCGATTGTTTTTGGAAATTTTTAATGACATGATCTTTGTTCCCAGAATTTAGTAATTCGAACAAAAAGTGTTGAATTCATGCCATTCTATCTCTCCCTCTCAACATTCTTGATGAGCACCTCGTTCTTCCTATATGGCATCTTTAACTTCGACGCCTTTATTTATGTAAGCTTCCTCTAACATTGATGACAGCTTCTTGTTTTCGATTTAATAGTTGTTGATCTTATGTGTTAATATCATGTGTTAATATTGCATCGTTGTTTTTCAGGTTCCAAATGGAATCGGAACTGTTTTGAGGATTCTGCAACTCACGTTGTACTTCTACTATAAAACAAAGTCTGTCGAAGAATCCCGAGAACCACTCATGGTGTCACATGCGTAACTCTTGCTTTTTCTTTGAATAGGTAATTTCCTCTATATTCCATTTCTATGCTTCGATGATTTTCCGTTTGTATGCTGGTAGAAAGTTTTTTGATGTTGAGGTGTATAGTGACCGGAATCTTGATGTATGGTCTCATTCGTTGTATAGACATGAAACCATACTTATATTTTGGGTTTTTTTCATCGGCAATAGGTAAATTTTATTAATAAGGACCAACTTAATTTAAAACCTCGTTAAAAACCTCTCTAGATCTAAACAGAAGAAAATAGTAATTTGAACCAGGATAACAAGGACTAATAGAAGAAACAGTACACTCCAGAACATAAGGAACACCCCCTTCACACAACAAACTAACAACTACCCAAAGCATATAGCAGCAAGGAAACGATGGCCTGCCTACCAGCATGCAATGAAGTTTCAGCTCTCTCAACTGCTTGTTCTGCAACAAAATTCCCTCGAAGAGTTCTCTTTTTCACCTTTTTTTTGCAAATCTTTGTTGAACTCTCTCGAACAGTCTAATGAACCACCATGGTCTCCCAGTTGTGAATACAATGTATCCCATGCTCAGTCCCAGCACCAATCCACATCCATATCCCATCAATATTGAAAATTTCCAATTAACTCCATCATCATCATCATCTCTATCAAATCTGACTGGAGTTTTCTCATCATTATCACAGCTTTTTGACAATGGCAGTCCGCATAAACCCAGGTTTCCTACGTAGGAATCATCATTGAAAGTATCAAATTGTTTGCCTTGAGGAATGGGCCCCTCTAGATTATTATGGGAAAGGTTTAACACCTCCAAGAATCCAAGATTTTTAAACTCTGTTGGAATTCTTCCATGGAGCTTGTTTGATGAGAGATCTAATGATTCAAGCTCCGACAAATCACCAAATGATGATGGGATAGGACCTGTTAAACAATTATGAGAGAGGTTTAGGACAATCAGTGAATGAAGCTCGCCAAGTGTCTTAGGAATTTCTCCTGAGAATTGGTTGTTGGAAAAGTCGATAACTGTCCATATGGTTGATAGTTTCTCAAACTCTGTTTCCAACCCTTTTGTTGTAAAAGATAAACCTAGCACAGTATATGTTGTTCCACCATCTATTGCATCCCTCATGTACTCTGGTTTAACTTTCTTTTCATTCACTTCTCTAATGGCATGTAAATTTTCAAAAAAGTTCATAGGTAGATAGCCACTGAAGTTATTACGAGAAACATCAATGACACGCAAACGAGTGAAGGTAACATCAGAGCTATTCACCTTACCATAAAATCTATTTGATCTCAAGTCAAGCACTTGTAACTGATCCGAATTTCCTAACCAGTTTGGGAAAGTGTCACTCAAATAGTTGTTTCCAACATCGAGAAGCTTCAAGTCTTTACAATTACCCAAAGATCGTGGTAATGACCCTTCTATTTGGTTGTTGTTGATTCGAAAACTGAGTATCGAGCAACCTTTAACAAAATTTTCAGGTATTTTACCATGAAAATTATTCATCCCTAAGTCAAGCACCGAAAGATAACTCAAATTGCCAAAGCATTCCGGAATTGTTCCATCCAAACTGTTGTTCCATAAAGAGAGCATACGAAGGGAACTTAAATTGCATAATGAGGAAGGAATACGACCTTGCAGAAAATATGGAATAGAGTTAGAATTAGATGTTTGAAATTTTTTGAAACATGCATGACGCGTATAGCCAATAGGCACGATTGCTTAATTTACTTAACAAGATCAGGCCATTTCTTAGATGAAACCAATATCATCATTTATGGAGCCTAAATTGTAGTAAAATATATAATTGGTTTTAAAAGGATTTTAGATATTTTTTTCATTAAACAAAAAGACGACAACAGAAAATCAGTTCACTCTCTAACAGCTGGGTATGTATAACAAATACCATCTTTGTGACTGCATCAGAAAATGTATTTTTGAAAAATTCACTTATATTACATGACATTCACAAATTGCCAAATTTTGGACAGAAAATTTTCCAGCGAAAAAAAAAAGTTGATATTGAAAAAAACCAAAGGAAAATTGGTTTAGTTCATTTCGAGTTGAATTTTTTTTAAAATTGAAATCATTTTAGAATGGATATATATGAGTCTAATATTTAAATTATTTATGTTTGAATACCAAAGGACACATCAAATGAAAAAAAATCTTATAATTAATTAATAAATATATAACAAAATAACAACAAAAATTCAAGAAAAAAATAACAACAAAAAGAGGAATGAAAGTTATATTATATCTGTCAAGTTGTTATCCAAAAAACTAATGATCTCTAAAGAAGTTATATTTCCAATAACCGATGGAATTGTACCTGAAATATATAACTAAATTAATAAAAAAATAATTTGACAAAAAACGTATATTATGTCTTGATGAGTATAGTAGTGTGATTGAGTATCTTTATGCTTATTTTTTTAGAATTTGGGTAATTTTATTTTTCCGTAACTAGAACTAGAACTTACATACTCTATTTGTCTCATATTAAATAATATGACTTATGGAATACGTACAATTGGTTTCTTGATCTCCACATCCAATTGCAAGACATGAATGCGTTTTATCATTTTCGTCAATTGAAGACATTTTATATACGTTGCAGAAGTTTGGACTAATCAAATAGTTAAAAGTTGTACTATTTTTTTAAGAGCCAAGAATATTACTATGTTAATAAAATAATTGAAAAGCTAAAATAAATTAGGACAATATAATTAAAAAAATTCAATGATAAAGAACTCTTTTGTAACCCCCTAGACCCGGCCTATGCGTTCGACTAAGTCTAGTGTATCACATTATGATTATTAAAGACATTTTTCCAAAACCGTTATTAAATCAATGTAAAATCACATTATAAATGACATGAAATTATAATAAATCATACTATCAAAACCCAACTTGTAAATATAATATCAATAAGTAATAAATTAATTTAAAACATATCTTAAAAAAAATCAAATCACGATAAACCGAATAGTAATAGCAAAAGTGTCATCATATTAAAATCCCATACTTTAAAATAAGGTCCATGTCAACAAAATAAAGTCAACTTGCAAGGTAAAAACATTACAATCAGATATACTTCAAGAGATATGTTGATCCTCCAAGTGCTCAATCCAGGGTATCTAACCAACAGTATCTGAAAGGGGGAAAATATTTTCGAAAAGTGAGCTAGGCTCAGTGTGTCCCAACATTACCATAAAATAACTATAGGTACACTAAACATATCATAGTCCAAAAAGTCTCATAAAATTATACTGCAGTAAATCTCTTTAAAAAGCGTTACCCTAAGGGAACATCTTAGGGCCTGAGAGCCTACCCAAGATAGATTTCGGGGCCGTGGGGCCTACCTAAGAACACATCTTAGGGCCGCAGGGCCTACCCGAGAATGATCTCAGGGCCGCAGAGCCTACCTAAGAGTCACATTAGGTCCGTAAAATTTTCCAGCTTGATCAGAGCTGTACTTTATAAATTCGTATTCCAAAAATTCAATTGCACCGTGTTATAAATTCCATAAATCCATAAACATGGTAATCATATACCATTTCAAAACAATTATCAGATAACAGTCATAATCCATAAATCATCACATTAAATCGGTGCATCAACAATACGAAAACCAAAGAATTCAGTGCACCACATATTAAACAAATAAAACAGATCAGTAATAATAGGGAACACACCTCGATAATATGTTCAAATCGTGGATCTACTGATTGCTGGTTTCACCACGCTCTGCTACAGTTTTCGAACCTAATTTATAATATCACTATATTACTAATGGGTAACATAAATAAATCTCTAAAATCATAAAATTTACGAGTCTTACGAGTGAATACTGGTATACGTGGTTTAACTGATCTAGAAGAGTTGGGTCGAGCTATCGAACGATCCGGAGAGTCTCTTGTACCTTCAAACAATAATAATTAATCAGCCCCAAATCTTACTTAATTGTTCAAAGCTAGAATTCTTAAGTATATAAGCATTTTTCGGGTTTGACTATCATTTTGTGGTATTTTGAGTCTGAATTTGGCCAAACGGATTGCGGAATCGAAATCAGGACGTCGAAAAACATAAAGTATGACTTTTTGAAAATTCAGATTCTTGGTCAAAGTCAAAGTCAACCACTTTGACCGTAGATTTGGAGACCTTCGGATTCGAATTTGACAAAACAGACCACGGAAACGGATTTGGCACGTCGAAAACTATCAGGATAGGTATACTCGGAAAAGATTAATGGTCGTTTAATGCTCGGTCAAAGCCATTTTAAGTTTTGGTCAAAGAAAGTCAACGGTCAACGGTCAACGGTCAGGTCGGGTCGGGTCGGGTCAGGTCAACGGTCAGGTCGGGTCGAGTCAACGGTCGGGTCAGACCGATCAAACCGGCTCAGACCGGTCAAACCGATTCAGACCGGTCAAACCGGTTCGAACCGGTTGAAACCGGTCAAACCGGTCAGAACCGGTTGAAAACCGGTTAAACCAGTTTCCAGCAGCCACTCGCCCTGCGGCGGCGCGTGTGGCGCGTGAGGCGTCCTCCGGGGCCCTAAAAATCCCGAAAAAATTTCTAAAAATTATTTTGAGCGATTTCGAGATACTTACAACGATCGGTTCAAATTTTTGAACGGCGGAGAGCTCGTATTTCAACTCAGCCGAATCTTTGACTGCTCCACCTCCTCACGCGCGGCCGTCGACGGCGAACAAGGTTGACACCGGCGGACTCGCAATGACACAAGGAACACGATGGTGCAGGAGGTGTCGTAAACGGAACAACGATCGACGGTGAATTTAAGTTTTTCCCGGCGATAGAGCTAAAAAAAACGACGATGCTTTGACTGAAAATTCTCGACGTTTGGCAGCGTTTCACTTCAATTAATTTGAAGGGTTTGTTCCTCGCTTGATGATGAACACAACGGTGTTTTCAAAACGACGATCGGAATTCGGACGGCGCCGGAATCGTGGTCGAAAAAGGCGTTGGGGAAGATAATTTGGAGCATTTGGTTTCTGTTTTCAGAAACCAAATGCACGCATATAACACCCACATCTACCTAATTATTTTGGTTAAATTCAGGACTTAGTCCCTGAATTTTCTTTAACTCTAAAACAATCTCCAAATTTTAAAATCTTTCAATTTAGTCCCCAATTTTCGCCAATTTTTACAATTAACCTCAAATTTCAATTAACTATTATTTTGTAAAAATTTGGGTTGTTACAATTCTCCCCCTCTACAAGAAATTTCGTCCTCGAAATTTACCTTATAAGAATAGTTGAGGAAACTGAGCTTCCATTGACTCCAATGTCTCCCAAGTAGCTTCTGAGGGGCCTCGATTACTCCATTGAACTTTGACCATTGGAATACGCCTATTCCGAAGAACTCGCTCATCTCTTTCTAAGATATGGATGGGTTCCTCCTCATATGACAAATCAGGTCTCAGCTCTACATTCTCAACCTGAATGATGTGATTTGGATCTGGACGGTATCGCCTCAACATTGATACATGAAAGACATCATGAATACGACTGAGCTCAGAGGGCAACTCAAGCTGGTATGCAACAGGTCCTACCTTCTTCAAGATACGAAATGGTCCAATAAATCTTGGACTTAATTTACCCTTACGCCCGAATCTCAATACTTTCTTCCAGGGTGAATCTTTTAAAAAGACCTGATCTCCAGCCTCAAACTGTATATCTTTCCTTCTTTGATCTGCATAAGACTTCTGCCTATCAAATGCCTCTTTCAGACGGTCACGAATCAATCTGACTGTGTCTTCCGTCTCTCGCACTAACTCAGGTCCCAACGTCTTCCTATCACGCAACTCAGTCCAACATATCGGAGTGCGACATTTACGCCCATAGAGTGCTTCATAAGGTGCCATACGAATGCTGGTCTGATAACTGTTGTTGTAAGCAAATTCAGCCAAAGGCAAAAAGTTCTCCCAACTACCATGAAAATCGATTACACAACCCCGCAACATATCCTCCAGAATCTGAATTACTCTCTCAGATTGACCATCAGTTTGTGGATGAAAGGATGTACTATAATCCAATCTTGTTCCCAAAGCCGTATGTAACGCCTTCCAAAATCTCGAAGTAAATCTCGGATCTCGATCAGAAATAATAGACAATGGAACACCATGCAATCTGACAATCTCTGAAATATACAATCTTGCCAGCTTATCCAAAGTATAATTTACTCGCACAGGAATAAAGTGAGCTGACTTTGTAAGTCTGTCAACAATCACCCAAACTGAATCTTTTTTCAAAGGAGTCATAGGCAAGCCAGTAACAAAATCCATAGTAATACGCTCCCATTTCCATTCAGGAATCTTGATAGGCTGTAACAAACCTGATGGATGTTGATGTTCTGCCTTAACTTGCTGACAAGTCAAACACCTAGCCACAAAGTCAGATATGTCTTTCTTCATACCAGTCCAATAATACCTCTCTCTCAAATTCCGATACATCTTATCTCCTCCGGGGTGCATAGCATATGGACTACTATGAGCCTCAGTAAGGATAGTCTGCCTCAATTCAGCGTCATCAGGCACACAATATCTACCTTTAAAGCATAAAACTTCATCCTGATCAATTGTGTAATCTGTGTTTGTCCCCTGCTCTACTTGCTCAAAGATGGAAAGCAAGGAGCTATCAAGGGGCTGCTTAGCTTTGATCTCATCAACCAAGGTCGGCTTAACTTGCAATTCTGCTAACAAAGTGCCATCGTCATATAAATTCATCTTGGCCATTAAAGACCTCAACTCCGATACCGTCTTTCGACTCAAAGCATCTGCTACAATGTTAGCTTTACCAGGGTGGTAATCAATCACGCAATCATAATCCTTTAGAAGCTCTAACCAGCGACGCTGTCTCAAATTAAGTTCCTTCTGGGTCAGAAGATACTTTAAGCTCTTATGATCTGTGAAGATGTAACACTTCTCTCCATAAAGATAGTGTCTCCAAATCTTCAAGGCAAAAATTACTGCTGCCAACTCTAAATCGTGAGTAGGATAATTACTCTCATGCGGCCGCAGCTGACGGGATGCATAAGCCACCACCTTACTTTCCTGCATTAAAACACAACCAAGTCCTGAATGTGAAGCATCACTATACACTGTAAAATCCTTCCCGGACTCCGGTTGAATCAACACCGGTGCTTGAGTCAAAACCGCCTTTAATTTCTCAAAGCTCTCCTGTTGTGCCTCGCCCCAGTCAAACAACACATTCTTCCTTAACAACTTTGTCAAAGGAGAAGCAATGATCGAGAAGCCCTCAACAAAACGTCGATAATAACCAGCCAAGCCCAAGAAACTGCGGATTTCAGATACGTTCTTAGGTCGTTTCCAATTCATAATAGCCTCTATCTTGCTGGGATCAACCTGAACACCTCGCGCAGAAATAATATGCCCCAGAAATGACACTTCTTGAAGCCAAAACTCACACTTGCTTAGTTTGGCATATAGACGATGCTCTCTCAAAGTCCGCAGAACGATCTTCAAATGCTCGTCATGCTCTGCCTCAGTACTAGAATAGATCAGAATATCGTCAATGAAGACCACCACAAATTGATCCAAATATGGTCGGAACACCCGATTCATCAAATCCATAAAAGCTGCAGGAGCGTTCGTCAAACCAAAAGGCATCACTAAAAATTCATAATGACCATATCTAGTGCGAATGGTCGTTTTTGCAACATCAGATCCTTTAACTTTCAATTGATAATACCCCGAACGAAGATCATCTTAGAGAATACAGTAGCTCCTCGCAATTGATCAAATAAGTCATCAATCCTGGGTAATGGGTATTTATTCTTGACCGTCATCTTGTTCAATTTCCGATAGTCAATACATAATCTTAGCGACCCATCCTTCTTTTTCACGAATAGAACTGGAGCTCCCCATGGTGAAGTACTATGTCGGATAAATCCTCGATCGAATAATTCTTGCAATTGGACTTTCAACTCCTTAAGTTCCTTTGGAGCCATACGATAAGGTGCCATAGAAATAGGTGAAGATCCCGGATAAGTCTCAATCTCGAACTCTACCTCTCTATCAGGAGGTAACCCAGGCAACTCCTCAGGAAAAAAATCAGGAAACTCGCTAACTGTACGAATCTCCTCGATTGTGGACAATGCACCTTTAGTGTTCAAAATACAGGCAATGAACGTCTCATATCCCTTTCGGATCATACGATCAATTTCCATCGCTGAAACTATATTGGAGAGATAGCCACGCCGTTCACCAATTAACACAACAGTCCGACCATCTGAAGTCTTCAGGGTAGCTCGCTTGTACTCGCAATCCAGATTTACCTTGTGTTTATTCAACCAATCCATCCCAAGAATTAGATCAAACTCCTCTAGAGGAAGCTCCATAAGATCAGCGAGAAAAATTTCTCCCTGCACCTCCAAAGGACAACGCCGAAATACCTTATTCACTAATACCGCTTGTCCTACTGGACTTGTAACTGTAACAGTATTTTTAGTGTTCTCGATCGAAATCTGAAGGTTTCTAGATACTGAGCTCGATACATAGGAGTGGGTGGAGCCATTGTCCAATAGTGCAAAGTATGGAATTGAATAAATAGTAAATGTACCTGCAATAACCTCAGGCTCATCTCTGTCATCACGATGTCTAGTGGCATAAACCAAGGCTGGTTGTCTAGCCTCAGAAACTGTTGGCCCTCTATTTTGCTGAGGTCGGGCTCTACTGTCTGTCCTGGACGCTGAACCACGAGCCTTTACTTGGCTACGATCTCTATTTGGAGTCTGTACTGTTGTCTGAGAACGCACAGGAGTCTGGGTAGCGGTCCGCTCAGACGAAGCTAGCTGAGGACAATCCTTCCGAAAATGTCCACTAGATCCACAATGAAAACATGCTCCGGTCTTCCTATAACACTCTCCTCTGTGTCGTTTCCCACAAAAGTCACACTGAGGCACTAGAATCGGAACCGAAGAACCACCTCTACTAACAGCTGAAGGTGATGATGTTGTAGGCCTGAAGCGTGTATTGCTCCTCTGAGGGGCTGAAGTACGAGTCCTCTTACCAGACTGTGCGGACGATTCAGTAGGGCCAAAAGATTTCCTAGATCGCTCCTGATCAACACGCTCTCTACCAGAAGCTAACGCATCCATCTCCTCAGCATCCTTGGCTCTGTTTACCAGCACATCAAAAATCTCATCTTGAAGGGCTACCACCTGCCTACGTAGCTCGTATCTGAGTCCAAAGGCAAATTTACGACATCGATCTCTCTCGATAGGCACCAGACTGATTCCATACTTTAACAATTTCAAGAACTCTATCTCATACTCTGAAACAGTCATATCACCCTGAACCAAGTCCTGAAACTGCTGTTGTCTCTGGACTAAGTAGCGCTCACCCAAGAATCGGCTCCGAAAGCGCTCCTTGAAGAAATCCCATGTCAAACGATCAGTAGAAACACTACTGGTCACTGACTCCCACCATGTGTGGGCATTTCCATCTAACATCGCTACTGCCCCCAAATATCTCTTTGCTGAGTCCAAACCCAACTGATTCATGCGTCTTTCTGTATCCTGTAGCCAATCTTCTGCTTCAGTAGGAATTCCTCCAAGCTGTCCTCCAAAAGTCCTGACCCCATTAGCAATTAGAGTCTGCGAAATAGGAACCTCAGATACAACACCAGCAGCTCTGACTGCTCCCTGTATCAACTGTAGAAACTGTCTACCAAAAGTCTCATCCAAAGCAACTCCGGTAGATTCTGGCTCAATATCGGTCGCTCCTATGATCGGTGTAGTCATGCCAATACCATCGGTAGGAGGCAGATTCGTTGGGGTCGAAGGAGCAGGATCACCTATCGGAGGTGGGGGATCTACTCGTATCTCATCGATCGGATCTGCAAATCTAGCCACTCGACCTCGTCCACGGCTAGTTCGACGACCACGTCTAGCACTCATTTTTTTGTGGATCTCAAGTTTGCTACAGAAGATAAAACTTAGGGTTAGATAAGCACTTGGAGTCTCGAACACAGTTAAAAATTTAATAACTTTGTGACCTGGCCTTAGTAACTCGTTTTGTAAATATTTCAAAATCATATTTTCAATGTGGACACATACACAGTCCGAGGTTTAAAAACCAAAAGCTCTGATACCAATAAATGTAACCCCCTAGACCCGGCCTATGCGTTCGACTAAGTCTAGTGTATCACATTATGGTTATTAAAGACATTTTTCCAAAACCGTTATTAAATCAATGTAAAATCACATTATAATGACATGAAATTATAATAAATCATACTATCAAAACCCAACTTGTAAATATAATATCAATAAGTAATAAATTAATTTAAAACATATCTTAAAAAAAATCAAATCACGATAAACCGAATAGTAATAGCAAAAGTGTCATCATATTAAAATCACATACTTTAAAATAAGGTCCATGTCAACAAAATAAAGTCAACTTGCAAGGTAAAAACATTACAATCAGATATACTTCAAGAGATATGTTGATCCTCCAAGTGCTCAATCCAGGGTATCTAACCAACAGTATCTGAAAGGGGGAAAATATTTCCAAAAAGTGAGCTAGGCTCAGTGTGTCCCAACATTACCATAAAATAACTATAGGTACACTAAACATATCATAGTCCAAAAAGTCTCATAAAATTATACTGCAGTAAATCTCTTTAAAAAGCGTTACCCTAAGGGAACATCTTAGGGCCTGAGAGCCTACCCAAGATAGATTTTGGGGCCGTGGGGCCTACCTAAGAACACATCTTAGGGCCGCAGGGCCTACCCGAGAATGATCTCAGGGCCGCAGAGCCTACCTAAAAGTCACATTAGGTCCGTAAAATTTTCCAGCTTGATCAGAGCTGTACTTTATAAATTCGTATTCCAAAAATTCAATTGCACCGTGTTATAAATTCCATAAATCCATAAACATGGTAATCATATACCATTTCAAAACAATTATCAGATAACAGTCATAATCCATAAATCATCACATTAAATCGGTGCATCAATAATACGAAAACCAAAGAATTCAGTGCACCACATATTAAAACAAATAAAACAGATCAGTAATAAATAGGGAACACACCTCGATAATATGTTCAAATCGTGGATCTACTGATTGCTGGTTTTACCACGCTCTGCTACAGTTTTCGAACCTAATTTATAATATCACTATATTACTAATGGGTAACATAAATAAATCTCTAAAATCATAAAATTTACGAGTCTTACGAGTGAATACTGGTATACGTGGTTTAACTGATCTAGAAGAGTTGGGTCGAGCTATCGAACGATCCGGAGAGTCTCTTGTACCTTCAAACAATAATAATTAATCAGCCCCAAATCTTACTTAATTGTTCAAAGCTAGAATTCTTAAGTATATAAGCATTTTTCGGGTTTGACTATCATTTTGGGGTATTTTGAGTCTGAATTTGGCCAAACGGATTGCGGAATCGGAATCAGGACGTCGAAAAACATAAAGTATGACTTTTTGAAAATTCAGATTCTTGGTCAAAGTCAAAGTCAACCACTTTGACCGTAGATTTGGAGACCTTCGGATTCGAATTTGACAAAACAGACCACGGAAACGGATTTGGCACGTCGAAAACTATCAGGATAGGTATACTCGGAAAAGATTAATGGTCGTTTAATGCTCGGTCAAAGCCATTTTAAGTTTTGGTCAAAGAAAGTCAACGGCCAACGGTCAACGTTCGGGTCGGGTCGGGTCAACGGTCGGGTCGGGTCGGGTCAACGGTCGGGTCGGGTCAGACCGGTCAAACCGGCTCAGACCGGTCAAACCGATTCAGACCGGTCAAACCGGTTCGAACCGGTTGAAACCGGTCAAACCGGTCAGAATCGGTTGAAAACCGGTTAAACCGGTTTCCAGCAGCCACTCGCCCTGCGGCGGCGCGTGTGGCGCGTGAGGCGTCCTCCGGGGCCCTAAAAATCCCGAAAAAATTTCTAAAAATTATTTTGAGCGATTTCGAGATACTTACAACGATCGGTTCAAATTTTTGAACGGCGGAGAGCTCGTATTTCAACTCAGCCGAATCTTTGACTGCTCCACCTCCTCACGCGCGGCCGTCGACGACGAACAAGGTTGACACCGGCGGACTCGCAACGACACAAGGAACACGATGGTGCAGGAGGTGTCGTAAACGGAACAACGATCGACGGTGAATTTAAGTTTTTCCCGGCGATAGAGCTAAAAAAAACGATGATGCTTTGACTGAAAATTCTCGACGTTTGGCAGCGTTTCACTTCAATTAATTTGAAGGGTTTGTTCCTCGCTTGATGATGAACACAACGGTGTTTTCAAAACGACGATCGGAATTCGGACGGCGCCGGAATCGTGGTCGAAAAAGGCGTTGGGAGAAGATAATTTGGGAGCATTTGGTTTCTGTTTTCAGAAACCAAATGCACGCATATAACACCCACATCTACCTAATTATTTTGGTTAAATTCAGGACTTAGTCCCTGAATTTTCTTTAACTCTAAAACAATCTCCAAATTTTAAAATCTTTCAATTTAGTCCCCAATTTTCGCCAATTTTTACAATTAACCTCAAATTTCAATTAACTATTATTTTGTAAAAATTTGGGTTGTTACATCTTTTATATTTAAGAACATTATTAAAGCAGGATGAGTCATTTAACTTACCTGAAAAGTTGTTGAATTGGATGACGAAAACTTTAAGTGAAGTTAAATTTGAGATTTCTAATGGTATGGTTCCCTCCAAATGATTTCTACCCAAATGTATATATTCCAACTCTTTGCATTTGAATAAACTCATTGGAATTCTTCCATAAAGTTGGCATCCACCCAATTCAAGATGACGTAATTGAGGAAGATAATCGAACGTATTGGAAGAAAGAGAATCAAAGAGATTGTTGTATCCCAGAGAAATATTTAGCAAAGAGGAAATGTTGAAGATTGATGAAGGAATAGAACCTGCAAAATAAATAATCAAACTTCAATTGGCACAATGGAAATAACAGCCTTAAACTATGATCAAATTTAGAAGATTTGTATCAGTCTAAACTTTAACCAATTATTTCATATCGTCAACACCCAATTTAATAAAAATGTTTTTATAATTAATCACAACATTTTTTCTTCTTCTTTAAATTGGGTTAACATCAAATGATAGCTTGATGATATTGTTTAAACTTATGCTTCAAAAATTGAAGTTTACCGTCATTTTTGCCATTAGGTTTGACGTCAAACTTAAGTTGAGGTTGTCATTTTTAACTGGTTTATTAAAATTAGGCATAACACAACTAACGAAATAAAGGAGAACAAAATGCAAATGAGAAATTATTTACCTTTGAGGTTGTTGTAACCAAGATGCAAAGATTGGAGCATTGTCAAATTTCCAATTTCCATGGGTATATTTCCTTCCATAGAGTTGTGGTCCAAGAATAAATACCTCAACTCTTTGCACTTGAATAAACTATTAGGAATGCTACCAGAAATCTGATTCCCAGACAATCTTAATTTTTGCAATTTAGATAGTTTATCAAATATTCCCGGCTGTAAATGGCCTGCAGTGAGATTGTTAGTTATAAAACATCTTTTAACTGATGAAAATATATTTAAGACTAATAAAAATATAAAATCTGAAAAAAATATGATATTACGCCTTTTAAGTAGTTAGAAGAAAGATTAATGTTCTCGAGATAAGTTGGTTTTCTATTAAATAATTGAAATTCACCTTAAATATAAAATTAAATATATCATAATTTATTAATAGTTTTTCTAACAAACCCTTAATTTCTATGTCGAGGACAAGAGGCATTCGTTCTCTCCATTTTTTTTAATTTCTAACAAACCCTTAAACTTATGAAAGTTGCAAATATTTGAAATTATTCAATCCAAATACATTTTTACCCAAGAAATCACTATTATAAAAATTTATGTATGCGAGAGAAGTACATTGGAAATTAATTTAGATCCCTTTTTTTCAGCGCTATAGGTTGATGTTCTGCATTTATTTTCCTTCTTTTAAAAAAAATTAAATTTTATTAAATTACTTTACTTCTTATGAAAACTCCAAATAGTTGTAAGGTAATTGATTTAGAGAAGACTAATGATACAACTTATTTCAATATGTAGGTTATAATAACTTATTCATTTAGTCTGCCCTAATTTGATATTGGATAATTGGATGATGGTCCAAGTGTATATAAAAAATAGATAACAAAAATGAAGAAAAAATTTGGAATTGTTCAAGTGAGAGTAGATGGCCTGCAATGAAAACGTTAGTTATGAAATAAACTTTTTACTAGTGAAAATAAAGTTATATGTGGCAGAAAGGAAGGAAATAGATAGGGCATTTAGAGAAAAGTATGGACCTGAAAGATGATTTTCATCGAGGTATAGCAGTTTCAAGTTTGAAAGGTTTCCCATAGACACAGGAATTTGTCCTTCGAGGTTGTTGTTGTAGAAGTCCAACGTTTCAAGTTTTGACAAATTGCCAAGAGTGGACGGGATAACACCCGTGAAGTTGTTACTGTACAACAACAAGCTTTGAAGATGAGCAAAACAACCAAACCATGATGGGATTTCTCCACTGAAGCTGTTGTTACCAAAGTTCAAATACTTCAGCCGATGCAAATTGGCTAACTCAGTAGGTAAAGAGCCATGGAAACTATTGTCATCAATGCTGAGGGAGGCAAGGAAAGATAAATTTCCTAATTGAGATGGGATGGTGCCCGTGAGATCCATACTTGACAAATCCAGAGCAGTGACTCTGTAGTGTCTGGATCCACAACTGACACCAATCCAATTGCAAACAGAGATAGAAGTGGACCAGTTGGTTGCTAAGAGATTATGTGGATCATGAGTTATATGGGATTTTAAGGCTAAAAGGGTGGATTCATCGGTGGTTATGTTGGCAGAAAAAGTAGCTCTGAAGGTAGCAAATAGCAGCAGAAACATAAGAGGGAGGAAGGGAGTTTTTGCCATAAGGTTGGGTGTGGGTATAATGTAAATCATGAAGAGAGAAACAGCTGGGTTATGCGATTATGTGGATCATGAGTTATATGGGATTTTAAGGCTAAAAGGGCGGATTCATCAGTGCCTTTAAATAATTTGGATAAGAAATATGGGGTACCAACCACAATACACTGCACAAAATGGAAGGCCTAAAATGCAAGACTTCATGTCTGGACCCATACTTTACGATTCAATGGTTTTTCTTCTCTATTGTTTTCTATTTGCTGTCGTAAGCAACTTACCATTTTAATTTATATTTTGTTTCGCAAATTATTCAAACCATGTACGGCAAATCTTCCTTGTCAACGTATCATTTGAGTAATTTGAATATTAAAATTATTACAAGAATTAAATTTACATACTTTAATATGAAATTCGAATAATTTCTGGTTTCAATCAAAATTTTATTTTTAACATATACTTTGATTAGTCTAAATTAATTTTAAGAAAATCTCAAACTCAAATCATAAATTGATTTTGAATATAAATAATCGAAACTGAAACTAATTTTACTGAATAAACAAGCTATGGGATAACATTTAAATTGTTTTGTTTGCTTAATCAATGAAAGCATATTCTACCCAAGTCCACGTCGAGAGTCTTTGCATACGATAGAAAAAGGAAAGCAAATATATATTGATTTTTTTATTTATTTAGGTTGATTACAATAGTAGTATATATTTTAAATATTTTCAATTATTTGATAATAAACGCTCAAATACTCTGTGATGGTCATTGGTGCTTGAAAATGAGGCTTCTAAGAATAATAATTATACCTTCAATCATTAAGGTCGTTTAATTCGTGCAACATATATTGTTTTTTAATATTTGAAATGATAGTTTTAATTTGAAGAGTATCTCAAAATAAATCAATACTTTAAACATAAAATGTATTATAGATCAATCATCATAATATCAAATGTTTAAATTAATTTAGTTTATTAACTGTGTAAAATATAAAACTAAAATATATTAGAGATCAATCATTACCAACTATGACATTTTTCACAGCTGCATGTATGTAAAAACATGACTGCAAATACAATCGAAACACCATTCATAAACCGAACATCAAACCAAAAACAGGACAGTGAACAAATCTTCACCCTGTCATGAGCATCTGCTGTCCTTCCACTTCTGTTTCATCATAATAAATAACAAAAGATAGACAATTTTCATGGAAAAATCATTAAATTAATTAAAAAAAATATTATTATTATGCATATTGAAATGTATTTAAATTCAATTTTCAGTTTGAAGAGTTTCTCAAAATAAATAAATACTTTAAACATAAAATATATTAGAGATCAATCATTACCAACTATGACATTTTTCACAGCTGCATGTATGTAAAAACATGACTGCAAATACAATCGAAACACCATTCATAAACCGAACATCAAACCAAAAACAGGACAGTGAACAAATATTCACCCTGCCATGAGCATCTGCTGTCCTTCTACTTCTGTTTCATCATAATAAATAACAAAAGATAGACAATTTTCATGGAAAAATCATTAAATTAATTAAAAAAATATTATTATTATGCATATTGAAATGTATTTAAATTCAATTTTCAGTTTGAAGAGTTTCTCAAAATAAATAAATACTTTAAACATAAAATATATTAGAGATCAATCATTACCAACTATGACATTTTTCACAGTTGCATGTATGTAAAAACATGACTGCAAATCCAATCAAAACACCATTCATAAACCGAACATCAAACCAAAAACAGGACGGTGAACAAATCTTCACCCTGCCATGAGCATCTGCTGTCCTTCTACTTCTGTTTCACCCAAGTCCACGTCAACAAAGCAAATCAATAAAAGCAAATTCTACCCAAGTCCACGTCAAGAGTCTGTGGAAAAATCAAAAGCAGCCGGCTGCTAGGCTGCTGATTTTTTGTTTTTTTTTCTTTTTTTTTTATCAAGAGAGAATTATCATTGTTTTCTCCTTGGTAGATAGAGAGAAATTGTAATTCCTATTTTCTCATAGTGAAATTCTTCTACCATTGCCCGTGGTTTTTACCCTATATTATTTAAGGGTTTTCCACGTAAATTTTGTGTCTCTTTTATCTTCATTTTTATTTTCTCAAATTATCAGTTGTGATTTTGCTCTATCCGATAGCCGTCTTCCGCAACAGAGTCTTCGCATGCCGTGGAAAAAAACACACTCTTATCAAGTCATTCCCGTTGAAAGCAAGTCATATTTAAATGAAAACAAGTATATATTGCTTTTTAAATGGTGATATGTTTTTATTCTTTTTATATTTGAAATAAAAGGTTTAGTTTGAAAAATATAAAAATAAATAAATAAACTAAATATAAATTATATTACAAATCAATCATCGTAATATTAAATGTTTAAATTAATTTAGTTTATTAGCTTTGTAAAATATAAAATTAAAACATATTAGATCAATCATCCTCAACTATGATTTTTTTCATGGTTGCATGTACTTAGAAACTTGCGAAAAATGATATCAATGTAAAATAAGACATATATAAGCAATGTGATTTAACGTGGTTTGATTTTGTCTACTTTTACAAGCGAGAAGAACAATAATTCATTATAGACGTAGAGATCATAAAGCGTACAAATACATGATATCACATACAACCCGTTTTTGAGATTTTGGTAGCCCCCTGGCTAATCAGAAATATCAGGTTAACATAAACCAGTAATATCATAAATCCATAGCCATATATATTTTTATCATGGAATAGAGATCAGAAATCGTGTTTTATTTCATATAACAATCATACTTCTTAAAATCATAAACAAATATCATGTGCATAGGGAGCACACTAGAGGATCTAACTTTTTTTAGGTGTTTGGTAGTTATCAGGAAGGGAAACAATAAACTTCTGTAAATTGGTTGAATGTCAGAACGAGATCCTTATTAAAAGGGATTCAATTACTAACATATCTAATTACTAAAATAAAGGACTTAGTCTCAACATACACTCCTTTCAAGACTTCAAATCTGGACCCATATTTCACGATTGAATGATTTTTCTTCTCTATCGTTTTCTACTTCCTGTCGTAAGTAACTTACCATTTTAAATATTTTGTTTTGCAAATTATTCAAACCATGTACTGCAAATCTTGCTTCTCAACGTATCATTTGTCTAATTTGAATATTTAAATTATTACAAGAATTAAATTTAAATACTTTAATATGCAATTCGAATAGTTTATGATTTTAAACAAAAATTTATTTTTAATATATACTTTCATTATTCTAAATTAATTTTAAGAAAATCTCAACTCAATTTATAAATTGATTTTGAATATAAATAATCGAAACTGAATATAATTTTACTGAAAAAACAAGCTATGGGACACATTTAAATTGTTTTGTTTGCTTAATCAATAAAAGCATATTCTACCCAAGTCCTCGTCAAGAGTCTTTTCATACTGTAGGAAAAAAACACTCCCTTATCAAGTCACCCTCCCATGAGCATCTGCTGTCCTTCCGCCCCTGTCTGTTTCATCATAATAAATAACAAAAAGATAGACAACTTTCATGGAAAATCATTAAATTAATTATAAATATTATTATGATGTATATTGAAATGTATTTAAATTCCTTCTACTTTTTGTCTGTTTCATCACCCATGTACTTCAAGTCTTGCTTCTTAACCTATCATTTGAGTAATTTGAAGATTAAAAGTATTACGAGAATTGAATTTAAATACTTTAATATGTAATTTGAATAGTTTATGATTTTAGTCGACATTTTAATTTTAATATATACTTTTATTATTGTACCCAAGTCCACGTCAACAAAGGGAATCAATAAAAGCAAATTCTACCCAAGTCCAAGTCAACAAAGCGAATCAATTAAAGCAAATCATACCCAAGTCCACGTCAACAAAGCGAATCAATAAAAGCAAATTCTACCCAAGTCTACGTCAAGAGTCTTCGCATACCGTGGAAAAATCAATCTCTTATCAAATCATTGCCGTGGAAAGCAAGTCATATTCAAATGAAAACAAGTATATATTGCTTTTTAAATGGTGATATGTTGTTATTCTTTTTAATATTTGAAATGAAAAGGTTTAGTTTAAAAAAATATAAAAATAAATAAATAAACTAAATATAAAATATATTACAAATCAATCATCATAATATTAAATGTTTAAATTAATTTAGTTTATTAGCTTTGTAAAATATAAAACTAAAATATATTAGATCAATCATCCTCAACTACGATTTTTTTTCATGGTTGCATGCACTTAGAAACTTGTGAAAAGTGATATCAACGTAAAACAAGATATGTAAGCGATGTGATTTAACGTGGTTTGACTTTGTCTACTTTTACAAGAGAGAATAACAATAATTCATTATAGACGTAGAGATCACGAAGCGTACAAATACATGATATCACATGCAACTCGTTTATGAGATTTTGGTGGCCCTCAGCCTAATCAAAAAATTATGTCCCCTAATCAGGAATTTAAATTACAGTTTGCATTCTGTCTTCTGTAACACTCTAAATCAGTACGACACAAAATTGACTAATTAGAATGCCACAAGAAACCACAAAAGTGGTTAACCGATTTTTTTAAAATGTTTGCTTTAAAAAAAACTAATTTAAAGTACTTATAGCAAACATAACGACCATCATTTTAGAAAAAAATTACAACCAGAGCTCCCAAAAGATATGATTCAAAATATACAAACCATCATTTAAAATAAGTTACAACTCAAATATACAAAATGTGATCTACAAATATACATGCCCACTAACTAAGGATACCACTAAATGTAACACGCTACACCAGTACGACACACAGTCAACCGATAAGAGTGCCACACGGGACCACCGAAGTGGCTAACCAAAATTTTTTCTCATTATTCCTAATTTAAAACGATCATTCATATAAGAAATTAATGATAAAAATAAAGGAAACTCTAATATTATTTATACAAAACAATATACATTTGGGAGCTCCCATACATAATAACAAAATATATCGATCATCATTCAAATCTAATCATGACTCTAGTATACAAAATAGAAATTTCAAATATACATGACCATTAAAGGACTCGAGACGTACTCTGTTCTGGGTCTACTCTGCACAAAAGTTCTTCAAGTGCTCCACCTAAGAATCTGAATAAGGAAATAAATTCCAAAGGCTGAGCTAACTAGCCCAGTGCCACACTAGCAACTAAATCATTCTAACAGGGGTTTATTAAAACATGCATAACAACTGGTAAAAATACTATGAATCTATCCAATACAAACATTAGTTAGTATCCTTACGATACACACTCTCAAAGCTATGATAGACATCATGGTGTGACTGAGAGATTTCTACATCTCGGAGCTCACGCACCCCTCTAGTCTATTGAGGATGTGACCCTCGAAATCTCTGCATTGGACACCACACCCCCGACTAGCCTACCCCTTGTGAGTGTCTGACCTTCCTCCCTAGCTAGTTAGTTTTAAGGGTCATGCACCCTACATAAGGATATATGGATTGATTCTATACTTTGACACCCCGAACTAAAGGAACTCGGGTGTCCGAGTCATTTCCTGAGCATCAACCAAGACTAGTTTTATGTCACCCTATTTTTATTTGTTTCTACGTTTGAGTTAAACATTATATTGTTCCCACTTGTAGTCTTATCTGAGAGTAGTTATAGTGTTATTGGGAACCTCATTTTCCTATTACAAACCCCTGAAATTCCTTAACTTAAAATGTATGATGGTATAGATACTGACCTTTAGTATCGATACTAGCCCTTTAGTATGGATACTTTGCAGTAAGCATTGAAATTTCATTTTCTCATGTTTTGGAAGGGGTTATATCGATATTCACCGTCTAGTATCGATACTTTCAAGCTAGGGTATTGATACTATGTAGGGTATGGATACCAGATTTGGCTTTGATGTTTTGAAAATAATCTCAGTATCAATATCTTATGACAACGTGCTGGTTATGACGGTTAATTCAATCGGTGCAGTTTTTCAAATAATCTACATTATCGTCTTCATCGTGCATGCCGATAGATAGAAAAAGGTTATCTTTACATGCCTTTGTTGTTACAGTCTATTTCTTTCTTAAGTGCACTCTGTTCTCATGTTGCCTGGACTCTCGTGCTCTCGTACGATATGAGGAGCCTACTCTTACCATTGGTCTAGGTGTTGAATATTAAGTACTTTAAGGAAAACGAGAAGTCCGGGTAACGTAGGTGTTGTTTTCCACTGTCAGTCTTATTCTTTGTGTTAATGGCAGATTAGGATGATTGGGTTGCTACTGGCAGTTTTTGGCTTTCTGGCAGTCATAGTTGCTGGAAGCTTGCAGATAGCCGACCGAGGAATGCGATGGATCTTTGTTGGGTTATTAAGTTGTGCTTCTCTCGTATCAATGTTTGCTTCCCCGTTGTTTATAATCGTAAGTTGGTTGATCAAATGCACTTGTAGTATTTTTTTCCTCTTATATTTGATTATTTTTGGAAATTTTTAATGACATGATCTTTGTTCCCAGAATTTAGTAATTCGAACAAAAGTGTTGAATTCATGCCATTCTATCTCTCCCTCTCAACATTCTTGTTGAGCACCTCGTTCTTCCTCTATGGCATCTTTAACTTCGACGCCTTTATTTATGTAAGCTTCCTCTAACATCGATGACAGCTTCTTGTTTTCGATTTAATAGTTGTCGATCTTATGTGTTAATAACGTGTGTTAATATTGCATCTTTGTTTTTCAGGTTCCAAATGGAATCGGAACTGTTTTGGGGATTCTGCAACTCAGGTTGTATTTCTACTATAAAACAAAGTCTGTCGAAGAATCCCGAGAACCACTCATGGTGTCACATGCGTAACTCTTGCTTTTTCTTTGAATAGGTAATTACCTCTATATTCTGCTTCGATGATTTTCCGTTTGTATGCTGGTGCAAAGTTTTTTGATGTTGAGAGTGACCGGAATCTTGACGTATGGTCTCATTCGTTGTATTGTTCTGAGCGTGTTTAGGGGTGTAAATGAACCGAGCTTGAACGAACAAGGTTATGTTCGTGTGTGTTTGTTTATTTTTGGAGGTGTTCATGTTCGGTTCGTGTTTGTTTGAATTTTTTATATAGTCTTCGTGTTCGTTTATTTATTTTTTTTTGAAGGTGCCCGTTTTCACTTGTTTAACCTTAGAAACATCACCTAGTTTTGGATACGGAAGTTCGAGTATGTGCCGGACGCAAATACATCAAGAAAAATTAAGGGTCGGAATAATATAGGTTCTAGACTTGGAGAAAGCTGAATTAAGAAGGATTCTCATCAGTTCTGCAAAAATGAAAAGCTAGTACTTGTTAGATTCAGCTTAGATTAGATAACTTGAATTAGCTTCAATATCCTTTTCCCATGTTATTCAGGTTCGACTGTTAATCGTGGTAGTTTGTATCATACCGGTATCGATGCTATCAATCTGATCCGATATGGGTTTCGCCCGGTTTCGATATATATTGGCATATAGTCCCTCTATTGGTGCATTCTGGTCTGTATTTGTTGGCATATTATGTATTTCCCCTGCAATAATATAAGCTAAGGGTGTATTTAATTCAATTTGATTTTAAAAGATGAATCTAACAACACTGAGATTTTTAAAAACTGAAACCGAAATCGAACCGAACCTAATATCATAAAAAAACATAGTTTTTTATTTAATTTGGTTCAATTTTACGATTTTTTACTGTTCATTATTTTTTAGATTAAAAAAAAACTTAAAGCTTAAATAGATGGCAAATATACATGTTTAAACTCATAAAGAAAAAAATATTAGTTTTAAGATTTTATTTATTTAGGTTCATCTTATAGATTTAAGTTCATCTATGTTAGTAGAAAATTGGTTGTAATCTAGCTGAGCTAAATTCAAACTTGATCTTTTATATATGTATATATAAATCTAAACTGAATACAAGTTAGTATTTGTTCCAAGCAGTGGTAGATGCACTAAGCCCTTATAGGGACCAAGTGCATCGCCATTACTTGAGAAAAATAGTTAAATTTAGTTTAATGTGTTAAGGAAAAAAAGGAATTTATGTACCTATTAATTTTTAAAAGAAAATTAAAATTTTGGATCTTCATTCTTAAACTTTTGGATTCGTCACCGGTTCGAAGGCTCTCAACCAATGAATGCTCATATCTCTACATACAAAATAGAAGGTCAATAAAGGAGGCCCCTTTTTGTTGTAATCACAACTGAATTCGAGTTCGATCTTTTAATTAATGTCCAAGACAATAGATCTTTAAATATCTTCTCTGTTGTTCATTTCATTCGAGACATTTTATTGGGTCTATACTCTTACTGAAACCATCATAGCTAGTGGAGACATTTCATGTTCTGAAGGTGGTCGTATGTCTCCCCACCGTTCTCCAGAAGGTTCGTATCACCTCTGTACAACTCAGCTCGACTTCACTCGTTCGATTGGAGATATGTGACCTAGTGCTACCGTTCATGGAAATTGTAAAGCTTAGCTGGTATAGGTTAATTGGTATAGGTGTGTTCTCTTGACCAATTTTATGCCATTTTGTTGCATGGTGATATCTATATGTATGTTCTTAGATATATCTGATTTCTGAAAATATTGCATCACATTAAACATGTATATGGATGTACTCCTGATTTTGCATAGGATCCTAAACCTGTGGAACTTATTCTCGTCCTGTTTCTTCTTAGGATCTTTATCGAAGAACTATATTCTCATCCTGATTTTCTGTATCCTGACTTGAGTTCCTCTTTGAATGGTAACTTTCCCATCTTGTTTATATGTGGCGAAAAGTATGGTTGTGTATTAATGATGCTACACTCTGATGATTAAATCATGATGTTACCAGTTACATGTTATTTGTTTTTTTTTGCTCAGTAAAAATTCTTTATTATAAAATTATAAAACCATGATCAAAGTAGAATGTCTCATTAAAAACCTTCCTAAACCTAGTTGGAGGAAAAAAATACATTCAACTTGACAAAGAAGAAGAAACCATCACAAAGACCTAAACCGAAAAAGAAACACCCAACAACGCAAGTCACTCCCCTGCAGACTAACGCCTCAAAACCAAACTTACAAGAATGCAAAATAACCCAAGGGACTAGGAGCAAAACATTAAAGTCTAAACAGAACAGTGCTCCTAGTCGTCACAATAAACAAATAAAGACAACAAACACTAACACTTTTAACGCCAACAGCCCATGAAGGACTTAGTTCAGAACAAGCCAACTCTAACAAAAACGACCACCAAGGCAAAGTTGAAATAGGGTCGTGATAAAAAACCGACTCCTGATTTTCTTAAGCAACCAAACGATATCCACCAAGGTCTCCTTATTACCTACCGACACAATTTAATGATATCTGTTTAGTGTAGAGGATATAATGAGCTCTCTATTTTTGTCCTTTTTTAAATTATATAGTTATAGAATCAGTTGGGTTATCGGAGGTGTGGTCTCGATTATATACTATATGAAATTTAATATTTATTTTTAACATTTTAAGATGTGATATGAGTTTATTTTTGATTTCGTTTCCGGTAAATATTTTCAAAATGATTTATTAAATAATTTTCGGTCGTGGATTATTTATGTGATCAATGTGGTCACCCCGATTCAATTATAACTCCTAGGCTGAGTCTAGGGGGTTATACTTTTAGAGATGATTCACACACAAAATTTAAAGACGAGTGAGAAGTTATACTTAAAAGAATAAAGAAAAAAAATTCAGACCAAGTGTTTATTATTCACCAGCTTTAAAGAGTAACGATATCAACCTTTGTAAACTTCTACAAAAAAATATATATATGATATATAAATTTTATTCCTAATTTTCTAATCTCAATTATAATAGTTAATTAAGAATAATAATTTGATAGTAAAAATGCAATGAAAATAGAAAAAAAAAGCAGAAAAGGGTCAAGACATGAAACCATACTTCTATTTTGGGTTTTTTTATAGGCAATAGGTAAATTTTATTAATAAAGATCAACTTAATTTAAAACCTCGTTAAAAACCTCTCTAAATCTAAACAGAAGAAAATAGTACTTTGAACCAGGATAACAAGCACTAATAGAAGAAACAGTACACTCCAGAACATAAGGAACACCCCCTTCACACAACAAACTAACACCTACCCAAAGCATATAGCAGCAAGGAATCGATGGCCTGCCTACCAGCATGCAATGAAGTTTCAGCTCTCTCAACTGCTTGTTCTGCAACAAAAATCCCTCAAAGAGTAATCTTTTTTACCTTTTTTTTTGCAAATCTTTGTTGAACTCTCTTGAACAGTCTAATGAACCACCATGGTCTCCCAATTGTGAATACAATGTATCCCATGCTCAGTCCCAGCACCAACCCACATCCATACCCCATCAATATTGAAAATTTCCAATTAATTCCATCATCATCATCTCTATCAAATCTGACTGGATTTTTCTCATCATTATCACAACTTTTTGATAATGGCAGCCCACATAAGCCCGGGTTTCCTATATAGGAATCATTAGTGAAAGTATCAAACTGTTTGCCTTGAGGAATGGGACCCTCTAGATTATTATGGGAAAGGTTTAACACCTCCAAGAATCCAAGATTTTTAAACTCTGTTGGAATTCTTCCATGGAGCTTGTTTGATGAGAGATCTAATGATTCAAGCTCCGATAAATCACCAAATGATGATGGGATAGGACCTGTTAAACAATTATGAGAGAGGTTTAGGACAATCGGTGAATGAAGCTCTCCAAGTGTCTTAGGAATTTCTCCGGAGAATTGGTTGTTGGAAAAGACGATAACTGTCCATATGGGTGATAGTTTCTGAAACTCTGTTTCCAACCCTTTTGTTGTAAAAGATAAACCTTGTACAATATATTTTGTTCCATCATCTATTGCATCTATTATGTACTCTGGATCAACTTTCTTTTCATTCACTTCTCTAATAGCATGAAAATTTTCATAAAAGTTCATAGGTAGATAGCCACTGAAGTTATTACGAGAAACATCAATGACACGCAACCGAGTGAAGGTAACATCAGAGCTATCCACCTTACCATAGAATCTATTTGATCTCAAGTCAAGCACTTGCAGGTGATCCAAATTTCCTAACCAGTTTGGGAAAGTGTCATGTTGGGAAATAAACGAGTACGAGTGATTTCCCTATAACCAGATTAGTGAGAATGCGAAATAAAAGCGGAAAAGTAATACCCGAAATTGATAATGGAGTTCAGCCAATTTTGCTTACGTCTCCGGACTGCTGCAGATCTTTTACTAAGAGAGAAAATATACAGGTGTTTACAAAACACTCACTACTCACAATAAAGCACTCTAGTAATGGGAGAAAGAAATGAGTTTTGGGATTTTGGGATGATTTTGAAGCTAAATGGGCTAGGGTATTTATAGTTGAGCCTTAGGGACTAATCTTATAATTAACCCTATTTTCATTCAAATTAAAAATTAGTGCACCGAATTCGGTGCCTCTTTGTTGAAAATCTTCAGCCCCTATTTTTGAAAAAATAAGCCTCCTTTGCTGACTTTTCCAACAATCTCCCACTTGAAAACTGATTTTAATCTTTCTACACACCTCGATCAATGCAGCAGCATTTCAAGTCTTGTTATTCTAGCATATCAACTGAAGCTGAACACAACTTCAGTTTGTCCATGGTCACCGTCTTTGTCAACATGTCTGCTGGATTTTGAGATCCACTAATCTTTTCAAGTTTCAAAATCCCATCTTCCAGAAGAGATCGGATAAAATGATATCTCATTTGTATGTGCTTCTTCCTGGAATGAAAAGATGGATTCTTCACTAGATGGATAGCACTTTGACTATCGCAATACAAGACATTGTTTTCTTGTTTCTTGCCTAACTCTTCCAAGAAACTTTGGAGCCAAACCATCTCCTTGATGGCTTCCGTAACAGCGACATATTCTGCTTCAGTTGTGGAGAGAGCAACTATATTTTGTAGTTGAGAAACCCAACTCACTGCAGTACCTCCTAGAGTATAGACATACCCTGTAGTGCTCATTCTGATGTCAACATTTATGGCTAAGTCAGCATCTACATAGTCTGTCAGTATTATATCCACTATTGAAACAAAGTGTTTTGTTTGTAGTACCCCGCAGATATCTGAGGATCCATTTGACTGCTTCCCAATGTACCTTGCCCGGATTATTCATGTACCTGCTAACAGCTCCCACTACATGAGTAATATCTGGTCTGGTACAAACCATGGCATACAAAAGACTTTCAATTGATGAGGCATACGACACCTTTACCATGTGTGCACGTTCTTCCTCCATCTTTGGTGATTGTTCTTTGGAGAGTCTAAAATGAACACCTAAAGGTGTTCTTACTGGTTTAGCATCTTGCATGTTGAACATGGAGAGTACTTTGTTGATGTACTCAGCCTGTGATAATATCAAAGTCCCCGACTTTGTGTCTCTCTTAATCCTCATCCCAAGAATCTGCTTTGCAGCGCCCAGATCCTTCATAGCAAACTACTTCGATAATTTTTTCTTCAACTATATAATCTCTTGCATGTCTGAGCCTGCAACGAGCATGTCATCAACGTACAATAATGAAATAATGAAGCTATTGTCGAACCTCTTGATGTAGCAACAATGATATCCTTGGCATCTGGTAAAACCACTGCTACTCATGAAGTTATCGAACTTCTTGTACCACTGTCTAGAAGCTTATTTTAAACCATACAAGTTATTCTTCAACTTGCATACCAGGTTTTCCTTGCCTTCCTCTCTGAAGCCTTCTGGCTGCCTCATATAGATTTCTTCCTCCAAATCACCATGAAGGAAAGTTGTCTTTACATCTAACTGCTCAAGATGTAAATTCTCTACAGCTACAATTTTTAACACCAGTCTATTTGTAGACAATTTTACGACTGAAGAGAAAATTTCATTGTAGTCAATACCTTCATTTTGCTGAAAGCCTTTGACAACCAATCTTGCTTTGTAGAGTTTTCTCCCATCGTGCTCTTCTTTGATCCTGTAAATCCACTTGTTGTGGAGCGCTTTCTTGCCTGGTGGTAATTCAGCTAATTCTCACGTCTGATTTGACATAAGCGAGTCCATCTCATCTTTCATGGAAGACTTCCACTTGACTGAATCCTCCACTTGGATTGCTTCATCATAGCACTCTGGTTCACCATTTTCGGTCAGCAACAAGTAGTGCAAAGAAGGAGAATACCGTTGGGTTGGTTTAGGAATTCTGGAGGAGCGTCTCAGTTCTGGTGTGTCTGGTTCTTCGTGAACTGCTTCAGGATTGATCTAAACATCATTTCTAGAAATCTCCTCAAACTCAGAAAATTCCTTTGTTTCAGCTTTGGTATTTGAGCTGCTTGATTCTACAGTTGACCTGCTTTGTACATCACATTCTCATTGAAAATGACATCTCTACTTCTTATGATCTTCTGATTTTCATAGTCCCAAAACCGGTAACTGAACTCATCACCGCCATAACCAAAAAAGGCACATTTGTTGGACTTAGTATCAAGTTTACTTCTTTCAGCAGAGTCTATGTGTACATAATAAATACAACCAAACACTCTTAAGTGTGAAAGGTTTATTTCTTTCTTGCTCCAAACTTTCTCTGGTATTCTGCCATCCAAAGGAACTGAGGGCCCACGGTTGATCAGGTAAGCTGCAGTGTTGATAGCTTCAGCCCATAGAAATTTGGGTAATCTGGCATGTATCCTCATGCTTCTGGCACGTTCATTCAGAGTTCTATTCATGCGCTCTGCTACGCCATTCTGCTGCGGTGTCATGGGAACTGTTGTTTCTATCTTGATCCCATTGTTTGTGCAGAAATCTCTGAATCTCCTATTTCTGTACTCTCGTCCATTGTCAGACCTCAACCGCTTGACTTTCAGACCAGTCTCATTTTCCACCATGGCCTTCCATTTTCTGAAGGTATCCTGATTTCTTCTTCAGAAAATAAACCCACACCTTCCTTGTAGAATCATCGATGAAGGTGACATAATATAATGAGCCTGCAAGAGATGGAATTGGAGATGGTCCCTATACATCAGTATGAATCAACTCTAACCTTTCTGCCTTGGGTGTCTTGCCAATCTTTGCAAATCTGACTTTCTTTTGTTTTCCAAATATGAAATTCTCGCATAGTCTGATATCTACATTCTTTAGATCCGGTAGCTTCCTTTTTGAAAAAAGTGTCTTCATCCCTTTCTCGCTCATATGGCCAAGCCTTTGGTGCCATAGGTTTGATTTTCCATCAGCATCTATTGCAGTAATGATATTCTCTAAATTTTAGGTTACATAGAGAGTACCAGTCTTCTTACCACGAGCAATAACGAGTGCTCCTTTGGTAATCTTCCATTCACAACCTGAAAAGGTTGTACTATAACCTTCTCCATCAAGCTGTCCTACAGAAATCAGATTTCTTTTGAGGCCAAGAATATGTCTCACTCCTTTCAGCATCCAGGTGGTCTGGTTTGGCAACTTTAGTCGGATGTCTCCTTTTCAGACGATCTTCAAGGTTTCATCATCAGCTAGATGAACCTTCCCAAAATCACCACTGACATAGTTCTCCATGATTTCTCGGCATGGGGTGGAGTGGAAAGATGCCCTGAATCCAAGATCCATGATTCAATTGGACTGTTGACGCTTAGAATCATGGCATCACCTGTATCCTCTGTCACGTTGGCAGATTCCTGTGCGCCGATATTTTTCTTCAGTGCTCGGCAATCTCTTTTAAAGTGACCCTTCTTGCCGCAGTTATAACAGGTAAAATCTTTCTTTCCCGTTCTTGATTTTTCCCTTCTGGATTTGGATCTGCCACGATTTGAATTTCTTTCTGAAGTTCTCCCTCTAGACTCCGTGTGCAAGGCTGAGGAGGTTGATGCTTCACCCGATTCTCTCCGTTGAATTTCTTCGCTCAGTACCAGATCCCGGATATCGTCGAATTTCAATTTACTATTTTCCGACGAGCTGCTAACTGTTGTAACATTAGTATTCCAACTGTCTTGTAGAGATGATAAGATAATTAAAGCTCGAACTTCATCATCGAACTCAATTTCCATGGAACTCAACTGTGTTGTGATTGTGTTGAGTTTATTTAGGTGTTGAGCCACTGATGCCTCTTCCGCCATCATCAAATTGAATAATCGCCTCATCAAATGAACTTTGTTTGAGGCCGATGGCTTCTCATACATACTGGAGAGAGCCGCCATAAAACTCGTCGTGGTCTTTTCCTTTGCTATGTTGAAAGCAACATTTCGGGACAATGTCAATCGGATAACTCTGAGGGCTTGTCTGTTGAGAAGAGCTCAGTCTTCATTCTTCATGCCCTCTGGTTGCTTTCCTGAGAGAGGTTGAAATAGATTTTTCTGGTACAAAAAATATTCAATTTGCATCTTCCAAAAGCCAAAGTCCGCACCATCGAACTTCTCAATTTTCACATTCCCTTCGTCTGCAACCATCGCTCCCACTCGAATCTGGCTTCTTTTGGATCGTTTCTGACAATTCTTGCGAACCACCGTGTATTATAACACCTCCATCGACAAACTCGTATCGCCGACAAATTTTTTACTATTCACAAAATTCACTATTTATGTGAATAGTAATGAATAGTAACCTCACAAAAAATTGACAAAATTCACAACCAAAAGCTCTAATTACAAGTTGTTGGGAAATAAACGAGTACGAGTGATTTCCCTATAACCAGATTAGTGAGAATGCAAAATAAAAGCGGAAAAATAATACCCGAAATTGATAACGGAGTTCAGCCAATTTTGCTTACATCTCCGGACTGCTGCAGATATTTTACTAAGAGAGAAAATTTACAGGTGTTTACAAAACACTCACTACTCACAAGAAAGCTCTCTAGTAATGGGAGAAAGAAATGATTTTTGGGATTTTGAGATGATTTTGAAGCTAAATGGACTAGAATATTTATAGTTGAGCCTTAGGGATTAATCTTGTAATTAACCCTATTTTCATTTTAATTAAAAATTGGGGCACCAAATTCGGTGCCCCTTTGTTGAAAATCTTCAGCCCTATTTTTTAAAAAACAAGCCTCCTTTGCTGACTTTTCCAACATGTCATTCAAATAGTTGTTTCCAAAGTCGAGAAGCTTCAAGTCTTTACAAGTACCCAAAGATCGTGATAGTGAACCTTCTATTTGGTTGTTCCTGATTCGAAAATTGAGTAGCGAGCAACCTTTAACAAAATTTTCAGGCATTTTACCATGAAAATTATTCATCCCTAAGTCAAACACCGAAAGAGAACTCAAATTTCCAATGCATTCCGGTATTGTTCCATCCAAACTATTGTCCCATAAAGAGAGCTCACGAAGGGAACTTAAATTGCATAATGAGGAAGGAATACGACCTTGCAGAAAATATGGAATAGAGTTGGAATTAGATGTTTGAAATTTTTTGAAACATGCTTGACGCGTATAGCCAATAGGCATGATTGCTTTATTTACTTAACAAGATCAGGCCATTTCTTAGATGAAACCAACATCATTTATGGAGCCTAAATTGTAGTAAACTATATAATTGGTTTTAAAAGGATTTTAGATATTATTTTCATTAAACAAAAAGACGATAACGGAAAATCAGTTCACTCTCTAACAGCTGGGTATGTATAACAAATACCATTTTTGCTACTGCATTAGGAAATATATTTTTGAAAAATTCACTTATATTACATGATATTCACAAATTACCAAATTCTGTACAGAAAATTTTCCAACGAAAAAAAAACGTTGATATTGAAAAGGATTTTGATACATTTCTATACATGTATTGTAACCCAACCATAATTTCAACTTACAATTAGAAAGAAAACCAAGGAAATTTGGTTTAGTTCATTTCGAGTTGAAAAAATATATTTTAAATTGAAATCATTTTAGAATGGATTTATCTGAGTTTAATATTTACATTATTTATGTTTGAATACCAAAGGACACATCAAATGACAAAAAAAATCTTATAATTAATTAATAGATATATAACAAAATAACAACAAGAAGAGGAATGAAAGTTGTATTATACCTATCAAGTTGTTATCCAAAAAACCAATGATCTCTAAAGAAATTATATTTCCGATAACCGATGGAATTGTACCTAAAATATAACAGAAGCAATTAGATTAAATATTCTTATTTCTTACTTAAAATGAGGAACATTATAACCTCGGGGACCTATTGTGCTATTAATCACATTTTAATTTGAAACCCGGGATTGAATTAGAAGTGTTACAAATTCCGAGTAAAAGCTGTGAGAAACTGAAACTTAGCTGCTTTCTTTGAAACTAATAAAATATTGGTCTTCTGCTGAACATATCTAATAATGAAACAGAAGCACTTAGATTAAAGATTCTTATTTCTTACTTAAAATGCGGAACATTATAACCTCGGGGACCTATTGTGCTATTAATCCCATTTTAATTTGAAACCCGGGAGTGTTACAAATTCCGGCTAAAAGCTGTGAGAAACTTAAACTTGGATGCTTTTCTTTGAAACCTTGGGAAGTTTGAGGTTGAGCCCTAATGTTCTTGTGAACCCTACAACTAAACCCTAAGCTTAAGCAATTTTCCAACATATCCTAATTTATAAAAACCATAACTCTAGATATCCTAAAACCCAAATTCTCACTTAAATAACTTAAACTTATTCTACGAAAGCATAAACCATTTCATTTAATTTTATTTAATATTCTAATTAAGTATACTATAATATATTTTTATTTAATATTATTTTTAAATTTTTACGTAATACTATAATATTTTTTATTTAAACTTATTCTACAATTTTATAATGACTTTCTTGCTACTTCAAGATCATTTTCAATCTTACCGCCTCATTTTGCTCAAGCTTTAAGCATCTCTATTGCTTTGCCGCCATACATAGCCAATTATATAAAAGCATGCGCTGGATTAGAACGAGTTGGCAGTTAAAGGGATGAAGAGGGAAGACCGAGTGGTTTAAGACGAATCATGAGTTGATTGAAGAGGTGTTGTATACCATTTCTGATGCTCATCTTCATTACCGTATTGCATTCAACCTTATGATTCATGGAAGTGATTCCAGCCCTAACAAGAAGAAGAACAAGAAAGGTAAGAAATAGATGAACCCATCTTTCATGCATTGATGAAATCAACAGTAGTGTTATCTTTTGCTTCAACAGATTAGAAATGATAAATGGTGTTGGTTTCTGTGTTGCAAATCCTAGAAAAATGTTTGGTTAGTTAGAAAACCCAAAGAAAAGATGAATGGTTATTCTGTTGTTTTCTTTGTCATCTCTATATGAAACTAGAACAAAAGATTAGCAAAATTGCAGTCATATTTGAAAATCTTATATATCAGTTCACAAGTAAGCAAACTATTCTAGAATTTGTTGTGGGAATCATCAAAATGCAACGGTGATAATGATCCTCTTGTGACTTGGATTTTCTTTTCTGATTTGCTGTGATATTATCTGCTTTTTTGTCTGATTTTCTTTTTCCTAAAATCTTTCTTGTTCATTCCATTATATTTCTTATCGTATGAAGTAAAAGATAACACCAGTACTGTTCATTCAATCAATGCATAAAAGATGGGTTGCCTATTTCTTACCTTTCTTGTTCTTTTTCTTCTTATTCTTTGTTGGAGTGGGAATCACTCCCTGGAATCATAAGCTTGAATGCAATACGGTAATAAAGATAAGCATCAGCAGTGGTATGCAAGACCTCGTCAGTCAGACTCATGACTCGTCTTAAACCACTCAGTTATTTTTCTGCACTTTGAGGTGAGAGAAGGAAGAAAAATAAAGGTTAGTTTTGTACTCTCTACAAATAAATGATCGATACGTATCGCATCCCTTTAAGTATCCTATTTATTTTTCTCTTGAATTGTGAATGGAAAGCTCTGACCATGATATGTTATTCTATTGTCTCAGATGCTGTTACTTTGCAGTCCTATTTTCCACCATACTTTGTGATATTACTTGGAGTGTGGTCTTCATTTTTCTTCAAGTAAATACGGGATCTGAGATTCTTAGGACCTCCAAATACTTGTAAAAACTTGAAGATATTATGTTCTGAAGGTGGTTGTATGTCTCCCCACCGTTCTCCAGAAGGTTTGTATCACCTTTGTCCAGCTCAGCTCGACTTCGCTCGTTCGATTGGAGATACGCGACCTATTGCTACTGTTCGTGGAAATTGTAAAGCTTAGCTGGTATAGGTTAATTGGTACCTATTTATTGCATATAATATTTTATGCTATTTTATTGCATGGTGATATTTATATGTATGTTCTTATTCTGATTACATTTACCTCTGATATATCTGATTTCTGACATTGTTGCATCACATTGAACATGTATGTGGATGTACTCCTGATTTTGCATAGGATCCTCTGCGGAGGGCAATCCACATCCTGATTCTGCATGGGCTCAGTCCCCGTCCTGATTCTGCATGGAACTTCGTTCCTCGTTCTGTGGGATTTATTCCCGTCCTGTTTCTGCTTAGGATCTTTATCGGAGAAATGTTTTGGATATGTTTCAGCTCGTTAAGTTACGATCATTGTTTTGGATAAAAGTAGCCTTTGAAGAAGAGGTAGAGTAGGAGAAACATTGGTGACTTAATCCGAAGCAAGTGACCGGCAGCGAAAAATTCAGCGAAGCTCACCACCAAAGGAAGGGTGGCTCAAGTTATGTTGACGGGGCTTTTAAATAGTAAGTAAAAAATATTATACCATTTTTTATTAATATAAAGAATATTTAATAATATTATTTAATTATATACTTTTATTAAATAATTATTTTTTAAATTGATAGCTCGTAATTTGTTCATAGCGTAGTTCAAACAAGATTCGATGAACTTTTAAACCTTATTAAATATTAGAGTAGATGGTAAAATTTTCTAATAACATGCACAATAAGAAACAAACATTTTAAGAAATAACAAAACTTTAAAAATAAATACATATTTTTATTAAGATAAAATGGATGAACACAATTCCATTACGTAACCTAACGATCGTAGATCTTTTATATATTTAGAACTATGAGACCTTATTAAAACTAGTTGAAAAAAAATAATCCCTAAGAAAATAAAATAATTGATCCTAATAAAATTGAGAGCAATGTAATTTAGTTTATATATAAAATATCTATATCCCCTAAAGAGTACACCACAAATTTCATATGCCTCCCAAAAAGCATCACAACAATTTTTGTCAACTTCCATGAAAACATCATATGTTGTTGCTCTCCAAATCTTTTCAAGGCACTCATTGCGATAATTCTCCGTTGAACACCGACACAACTTCCTTCTTTTTCACGAAATATGAAGCATTTATTGGTACTTCACACTGGTTTAGAGGAGTCGATGGAATTGGACTAACTATTGTTGTAATTGGACTAACTATTGTCGTAATTGGTGGTGCTTCAGTAGACGAATTTAATTTAGGTACTATTGGTGATTGTGGCGGCTGCAGGTTTGATTTAGTCATTGGTGGTGGTGGTGATGATGGTTGTGGATGTGGATTTAGTTTAGTCATTAGTGGTGGCGGCGGCGGTTGTAGTGGGTTAATTTGAGATGGTGGAGGTGGTGACAGACTAGGGATTTAAATTGTTGTGTCCGTGTTTTCGGTCGCATTACGTTTATCAAGGTTGCGGAAAGAACGGATGCTATTGAGGTTATTGCGCATATAGCGGTCGTGAATTTTTTTTAAATCAGTTGATTAAAAAACTTATTTTTTGAAAAAAATGAAATAGTGGGAAAATAACGAAATAGCGATCCGTTATTGCCGCGATTGGCCGCTATCTGCTAGACTACGACTACGATCTACCATTATTGGTGTAATTCCGCTTTCACACTATTATTTTCCACGATAGTGATATTGGATGCCACCGCGACCGTGATATAGCAGCCGCGACACCGCTATCCGACCCCTATTTGAATTCCTGCTATAAACTACGAAAAGAAAGAAATATTAATGATTAACTTATTGTTCGAGTATGGATCTCATAGGTTTTATTCCATCTACTTTGGGTAATTTTTCAAACGTCAATAGTTGTACTTTTGAGAAAAAATAAAGAAAAAAGCAATGTGGCCCTTGTATTATATTTTCTCTCAATATGTCCCTTTAACTTAGAAAATAAACTTAATTTGATCATTTGAGTAATTTTTTTGTCATTTGACTATTACAATATTGACGTGATGTTTCATGGTATTGATGTGACAATCCACCTATCATGTTGATTACCAATTTAGTTCATCCGCTATGTTATCAACCACCGTGGACTGCCATAGTAATGGGTGTTAACAACCGATGATCATTTTATTAAAGTCGATAACGTTAGTGATCATTTTGTTACAAATTAATAATATTAATGATCATTTTGTAACTTTCAAAAATTTAGTGAAAAAAACAAAAACATTAGTCTCATCTATATAGTTCACCCTAAAATAAACTACTACGACATTAGTAATTATTATATTATCATTAGATATGGTTTAAAATGTTGAGAAAATAACTTCAGTGACCGAAAATGCTTTATAATATACGATTTTAACCAACTTTTTTTGGATTTTCAAAAATAACCAACAAAATGACAACACGAACTCCTATTTCACAACACAGTTTCCAAATTCGCAACGCAAACATGGAAATTTTTGCAACACTAATTACCGATATAGGTAAACACAACTATTCACAACGCGAATTTCCTAACCAGTTTGGGAAAGTGTCATGTTGGGAAATTTTCAAAAACGTTCTTTTCATTCACTTCTCTAATGACATGCAAATTTTCAAAAACGTTCATAGGTAGATAGCCATTGAAGTTATTACGAGAAACATCAATGACACGTAAACGAGTGAAGGTAGATAGCCATAGAATCTATTTGATCTCAAGTCAAGCACTTGCAGCTGATCCAAATTTCCTAACTAGTTTGGGAAAGTGTCATGTTGGGAAATAAACGAGTACGAGTGATTTCCCTATAACCAGATTAGTGAGAATGCGAAATAAAAGTGGAAAAATAATACCCGAAATTGATAACGAAGTTCAGCCAATTTTGCTTACGTCTCCGGACTGCTGCAGATCTTTCACTAAGAGAGAAAATATACATGTGTTTACAAAACACTCACTACTCACAATAAAGCTCTCTAGTAATGGGAGAAAGAAATGATTTTTGGGATTTTGGGATGATTTTGAAGCTAAATGGGCTACGGTATTTATAGTTGAGCCTTAGGGACTAATCTTATAATTAACCCTATTTTCATTCAAATTAAAAATTAGTGCACCAAATTCGGTGCCCCCTTTGTTGAAAATCTTCATCCCCCTATTTTTGAAAAAACAAGCCTCCTTTGCTGACTTTTCCAACAATCTCTCACTTGAAGACTGATTTTAATCTTTCTTCACACCTCGATCAATGCAGCAGCATTTCAAGTCTTGTTATTCTAGCATACCAACTGAAGCTGAACACAACTTCAATTTGTCCATGGTCACCGTCTTTGTCAACATGTCTGTTGGATTTTGAGCTCCACTAATCTTTTCAAGTTTCAAAATCCCATCTTCTAGAAGAGACCGGATAAAATGATATCTCAATTGTATGTGCTTCTTCCTGGAATGAAAAGATGGATTCTTCGCTAGATGGATAGCACTTTGACTATCGCAATACAAGACATTGTTTTCTTGTTTCTTGCCTAACTCTTCCAAGAAACTTTGGAGCCAAACCATCTCCTTGCTGGCTTCCGTAACAGCGACATGTTCTGCTTCAGTTGTGGAGATAGCAACTATCTTTTGTAGTTGAGAAACCCAACTCACTGCAGTACCTCCTAGAGTATAGACATACCCTGTAGTGCTCATTCTGATGTCAACATTTCCGGCTAAGTCAGCATCTACATAGTCTGTCAGTATTATATCTCCACTATTGAAACAAAGTGTTTTGTTTGTAGTACCCCGCAGATATCTGAGGATCCATTTGACTGTTTCCCAATGTACCTTGCCCGGATTATTCATGTACCTGCTAACAGCTCCCACTACATGAGCAATATCTGGTCTGGTACAAACCATGGCATACATAAGACTTCCAATTGCTGAGGCATACGGCACCTTCACCATGTGTGCACGTTCTTCCTCCATCTTTGGTGACTATTCTTTGGAGAGTCTAAAATGAACACCTAAAGGTGTTCTTACTAGTTTAGCATCTTGCATGTTGAACTTGGAGAGTACTTTGTTGATGTACTCAGCCTGTGATAATATCAAAGTCCCCGACTTTGTGTCTCTCTTGATCCTCATCCCAAGAATCTACTTTGCAGCGCCCAGATCCTTCATAGCAAACCGCTTGATAATTTTTGCTTCAACTATATAATCTTTTGCATGTCTGAGCCTGCAACGAGCATGTCATCAACGTACAATAATGAAATAATGAAGCTATTGTCGAACCTCTTGATGTAGAAACAATGATATGCTTGGCATCTGGTAAAACCACTACTCATGAAGTTATCGAACTTCTTTTACCACTGTCTAGGAGCTTATTTTAAACCATACAAGCTCTTCTTCAACTTGCATACCAGGTTTTCCTTGCCTTCCTCTATGAAGCCTTCTAGCTGCCTCATATAGATTTCTTCCTCCAAATCACCATGAAGGAAAGCTGTCTTTACATCTAACTGCTCAAGATGTAAATTCTTTGCAGCTACAATTTTTAACACCAGTCTGTTTGTAGACAATTTTACGACTGAAGAGAAAATTTCATTGTAGTCAATACCTTCTTTTTGCTGAAAGCCTTTGACAACCAATCTTGCTTTGTAGCGTTTTCTCCCATCGTGCTCTTTTTTGATCCTGTAAATCCACTTGTTGTGGCGCTTTCTTGTCTGGTGGTAATTCAGCTAATTCCCACGTCTGATTTGACATAAGCGAGTCCATCTCATCTTTCATGGAAGACTCCCACTTAACTGAATCCTCCACTTGCATTTCTTCATCATAGCACTCTGGTTCACCATTGTCGGTCAGCAACAAGTAGTGCAAAGAAGGAGAATACCGTTGGGTTGGTTTAGGAATTTTGGAGGAGCATCTCAGTTCTGTTGTGTCTGGTTCTTCTTGAACTGCTTCAGGATTGATCTAAACATCATTTTTAGAAATCTCCTCGAACTCAGAAAATTCCTTTGTTTCAGCTTTGGTATTTGAGTTGCTTGATTCTACAGTTGACTTATCTTTTTATATCACATTCTCATTGAAAATGACATCTCTACTTCTTATGATCTTCCGATTTTCATAGTCCCAAAACCGGTAACGGAACTCATCACCGCCATAACCAAAAAAGGCACATTTGTTGGACTTAGCATCAAGTTTACTTCTTTCAGCAGAGTCTATGTATACATAAGAAATACAACCAAACACTCTTAAGTGTGAAAGGTTTATTTCTTTCTTGCTCCAAACTTCCTCTGGTATTCTGCCATCCAAAGGAACTGAGGGCCCACGGTTGATCAGGTAAGCTGCAGTGTTGATAGCTTCAGCCCATAGAAATTTGGGTAATCCGGCATGTATACTCATGCTTCTGGCACGTTCATTCAGAGTTCTATTCATGCGCTCTGCTACGCCATTCTGCTACGGTGTCATGGGAACTGTTGTTTCCATCTTGATCCCATTGTTTGTGCAGAAATCTCTGAATCTCTTATTTCTGTACTCTCCTCCATTGTCAGACCTCAACCGCTTGACTTTCAGACCAATCTCATTTTCCACCATGACCTTCCATTTTCTGAAGGCATCCTGATTTCTTCTTCAGAAAATAAACCCACACCTTCCTTGTAGAATCATCGATGAATGTGATATAATATAATGAGCCTGCAAGAGATGGAATTGGAGATGGTCCCTATACATCAGTATGAATCAACTCTAACCTTTCTGCCTTGGGTGTCTTGCCAATCTTTGCAAAGCTGACTTTCTTTTTTTTGCCAAATATGAAATCCTCGCATAGTCTGATATCTACATTTTTTAGATCCGACAGCTTCCTTTTTGAAAAAAGTGTCTTCATCCCTTTCTTGCTCATATGGCCAAGCCTTTGGTGCCATAGGTTTGATTTTCCATCAGCATCTGCTGCAGCAATGATATTTTCTAAATTTGAGGTTACATAGAGAGTATCAGTCTTCTGACCACGAGCAATAACGAGTGCTCCTTTGGTAATCTTCCATTCACAACCTGAAAAGGTTGTACTATAACCTTCTCCATCAAGATGTCCTACAGAAATCAGATTTCTTTTGAGGCCAGGAATATGTCTCACTCCTTTCAGCGTCCAGGTGGTCTGGTTTGGCAACTTTAGTCGGATGTCTCCTTTTCTGACGATCTTCAAGGTTTCATCATCAGCTAGATGAACCTTCCCAAAATCACCACTGACATAGTTCTCCATGATTTCTCGGCATGGGGTGAAGTGGGAAGATGCCCCTGAATCCATGATTCAATCGAATTATTGACGCTTAGAATCATGGCATAACCTGTATCCTCTGTCACGTTGGCAAATTCCTGTGCGTCGATATTTTTCTTCGGTGCTCAGCAATCTCTTTTAAAGTGACCCTTCTTGCCGCAGTTATAACAGGTAAAATCCTTCTTCCCCGTTCTTGATTTTTCCCTTCTGGATTTGGATCTGCCACGATTTGAATTTCTTTCTGAAGTTCTCTCTCTGGACTCCGTGTGCAAGGCTTAGGAGGTTGATGCTTCATCCGATTCTCTCCGTCGAATTTCTTCGCTCAGTACCAGATCCCGGATATCGTCGAATTTTAATTTACTATTTTCTGACGAGCTGCTAACTGCTGTAACAATAGCATTCCAACTGTCTGGTAGAGATGATAAGATAATTAAAGCTCGAACTTCATCATCGAACTCAATTTCCACGGAACTCAATTGTGTTGTGATTGTGTTGAGTTCATTTAGGTGTTGAGCCACTGATGCCCCTTCCGCCATCCGCAAATTGAATAATCACCTCATCAAATGAACTTTGTTTGAGGCCGATGCTTCTCATACATACTGGAGAGAGCCGCCATAAGACCTGCCGTGGTCGTTTCCTTTGCTATGTTGAAAGAAACATTTCGGGACAATGTCAATCGGATAACTCTGAGGGCTTGTCTGTCGAGAAGAGCTCAGTCTTCATTCTTCATGCCCTCTGGTTGCTTTCCTAAGAGATGTTGAAATAGATTTTTCTGGTACAAAAAATATTCAATCTGCATCTTCCAAAAGCCAAAGTCCGCACCATCAAACTTCTCAATTTTCACATTCCCTTCGTCTGCAGCCATCGCTTCCACTCGAATCTGGCTTCTTTTGGATCGTTTCTGACAATTCTTGTGAACCACCGTGTATTATAACACCTCCGTCGACAAACTCGTATCGCCGACAAATTTTTTACTATTCACAAAATTCACTATTCTTGTGAATAGTAATGAATAGTAACCTCACAAAAATTTGACAAAATTCACAATCAAAAGCTCTGATTACCAGTTGTTGGGAAATAAACGAGTACGAGTGATTTCCCTATAACCAGATTAGTGAGAATGCGAAATAAAAGCGGAAAAATAATACCCGAAATTGATAACGGAGTTCAGCCAATTTTGCTTACATCTCCGGACTGCTGCAGATCTTTTACTAAGAGAGAAAATTTACAGGTGTTTACAAAACACTCACTACTCACAAGAAAGCTCTCTAGTAATGGGAGAAAGAAATAATTTTTTGGATTTTGGGATGATTTTGAAGCTAAATGGGCTAGGGTATTTATAGTTGAGTCTTAGGGATTAATCTTGTAATTAACCCTATTTTCATTTTAATTAAAAATTGGGCACCGAATTTGTTGAAAATCTTCAGCCCCTATTTTTGAAAAAACAAGCCTCATTTGCTGACTTTTCCAACATGTCATTCAAATAGTTGTTTCCAAAGTCGAGAAGCTTCAAGTCTTTACAAGTACCCAAAGATCGTGATAATGAACCTTCTATTTGGTTGTTCCTGATTCGAAAATTGAGTATCGAGCAACCTTTAACAAAATTTTCAGGCATTTTACCATGAAAATTATTCATCCCTAAGTCAAACACCGAAAGAGAACTCAAATTTCCAATGCATTCCGGTATTGTTCCATCCAAACTATTGTCCCATAAAGAGAGCTCACGAAGGGAACTTAAATTGCATAATGAGGAAGGAATACGACCTTGCAGAAAATATGGAATAGAGTTGGAATTAGATGTTTGAAATTTTTTGAAACATGCTTGACGCGTATAGCCAATAGGCATGATTGCTTTATTTACTTAACAAGATCAGGCCATTTCTTAGATGAAACCAACATCATTTATGGAGCCTAAATTGTAGTAAACTATATAATTGGTTTTAAAAGGATTTTAGATATTCTTTTCATTAAACAAAACGACGACAACGGAAAATCAGGAAATTGATATTGAAAAATTAATGTATCGTAACCTAACAATATTTTCAACTTACAATTAGAAAAAAACCAAGGAAAATTGGTTTAGTTCATTTCGAGTTGAAAAAATATATATATTTTAAATTGAAATCATTTTAGAATGGATTTATCTGAGTCTAATATTTAAATTATTTATGTTTGAATACCAAAGGACACATCAAATGAAAAAAAAATCTTACAATTAATTAATCAATATATAACAAAATAACAACAAAAATTCAAGAAAAATATAACAACAAAAAGAGGAATGAAAGTTATATTATACCTGTCAAGTTGTTATCAGAAAAACCAATGACATCTAAAGAAGTTATATTCCCGATAATTGATGGAATTGTACCTGAAATATACAACTAAATTAATAAAAAATAATTTGACAAAAAACTTATATTATGTCGTGATGAGTATAGTAGTGTGATTGAGTATCTTTATGCTTATTTTTTTAGAATTTAGGTAATTTTATTTGTTCCGTAACTAGAACTAGAACTTACATACTCTATTTGGCTCATATTAAATAATATGACTTATGGAATACGTACAAGTGGTTTCTTGATCTCCACATCCAATTGCAAGACATGAATGCGTTTTATCATTTTCATCAATTGAAGACATTTTATATACGTTGCAGAAGTTTGGACTACTCAAATAGTTAAAAGTTGTACTGTTATTTTAAGAGCCAAGAATATTACTATGTTAGTAAAATAAATTGAAAAGCTAAAAAAAATTAGGACAATATAATTAAAAAAATCCAATGATAAAAAACTCTTATATTTAAGAACATTATTAAAGCAGGATGAGTCATTTATCTAATAAAAGTAAAGGAGAACAAAATGCAAATGAGGAATTGTTTACCTTTGAGGTTGTTGTAACCAAGATACAAAGATTGGAGCATTGTCAAATTTCCGATTTCTACGGGTATACTTCCTTCCATAGAGTTGTTCCACAATGATAAATACCTCAACTCTTTGCACTTGGATAAGCTATTGGGAATTCTACCAGATATCTGATTCCCATCCAAGCTTAATACTTGCAATTTAGAAAGATTATCAAATATTCCTGACTCTAGATGGCATGTTGTGAGATTGTTAGTTATAAAACAATTTTTATCTAATAAAAGTAAAGGAGAACAAAATACAAATGAGGAATTGTTTACCTTTGAGGTTGTTGTAACCCAGATACAAAGATTGGAGCATTGTCAAATTTCCGATTTCTATGGGTATACTTCCTTCCATAGAGTTGTTCCACAATGATAAATACCTCAACTCTTTGCACTTGAATAAACTATTAGGAATGCTACCAGAAATCTGATTCCCAGTCAAACTTAATTCTTGCAATTTAGATAGGTTATCAAATATTCTCGACTGTAAATGGCCTGCAGTGAGATTGTTAGTTATAAAACATCTTTTAACTGATGAAAATATATTCAAGATTAATAAAAATATAAATATGAAAAAAATATGATATTACGCCTTTTAGTTGTTAGAAGAAAAATTAAATATATCATAATTTATTAATAGATTTTCTAACAAACCCTTAATTTCTATGTAGAGCACAAGATGTTGCGGAAGACGGCTATCAGATAGAGCAAAATCGCAACTGATAATTTGAGAAAATAAAAATGAAGATAAAAGAGACAAAATTTACGTGGAAAACCCCTAAAAATTTAGGGTAAAAACCACGGGCAACGGTAGAAGAATTTCACTATGAGAAAATATAAATTACAACCTCTCTCGATCTACCAAGGAGAAAACAATGATAATTTTCTCTAGATAAAAAGGAGAAAATAACTCTCAAGAAACTCTCTAAAATTTCTCTAGTATTGGAAGAAAGCTAGAATGCTTTGGGATGATTTTGAAGCTAAATGAGCTAGGGTATTTATAGTTGAAGCTTTAAGGACTAACTTGTAAATACCCTAAATTACAATGACTAAATTATGCTTATAACATTTAGCAATTTCAACAATTGTGTGCTCCTTTTGACCATTGCACCAATTGTGCATTAATGCACCGTTTTCGGTGCTGACTTTTAATAATCTCCCACTTGAAGATTTGATTGGAACAATCATATCTTCACACCATTCTGTCTACCTTGTACCATCATGTTGCTTACGTTTCTGACAGGCCACAAGAGGATCTACACCAAGTAAATTTATCAGCATTGATCGCCTTCGTCATGAAATCTGCTATGTTGTCTTTGGTATGGATCTTCTGCATATCTACCATCCCTTCTTCCACCTTTTCACGAATGAAATGGTATTGAACTCGTATGTGTTTTGTCCTTGAATGAAATGATGGATTCCTTGCTAGATGCAAGGCGCTTTGACTGTCACAAAATAGAGAGACAAACTCTTGATTGTGCCCAAGCTCCTCCAATAGCATCTTCAACTAAATTGCTTCTTTACTGGCTTGTGTAGCTGCTACATATTCTGCCTCTGTTGTAGATGTAGCCACAACTGACTGTAATTTTGAAACCTAGCTTACAGCTCCGCCAGCAACTTTGAACACATATCCTGTAGTAGATTTACTTTTATCCAAATCCCCTGCATAGTCAGAATCGACATACCCATTTATAAGTAAGTTTGATCCTCCGTAACATAATGCAACATTTGAGGTCCCTTTGATGTATCTTAGGATCCTCTTTACAATATTCCAATGCTCTTTTCCTAGATTCGCCATGTACCGACTAACCACTCCCACTGCTTGTGCAATGTCTGGTCTTGTGCATATCATAGCGAACATTAAACTTCCCACTGCTGATGCATACGGTACTCGAGACATCTTCATCCTCTATTCTTCACTGCTAGGACTCATATTGGAGGATAATTTGAAGTTAATCGGAAGAGGGGTAGAAATTGGCTTACAATCTTGCATGTTAAATCGTAACAAGATTTTCTTCAAGTAATTCTTTTGTGAAAGCCAAATCTTCCTATTACTTCTGTCTCGGTGAATTTGCATCCCTAGAATCTTGTTTGTTGATCCCAAGTCCTTCATTTCAAATTCCCTAGCCAGTTGTTCCTTCAATTCTTTAATATGATCTTTTTTGGGTCCTGCAACCAACATGTCATCCACATACAACAGCAATATAACAAAATCGTTATCACCAGACCTCTTGAAATAAGCACAAGGGTCTGCATTAAGTCTGTTGTATCCAAGGTACATAATGAAGGAATCAAATCTCTTATACCAACACCTCGGCGCCTGCTTTAGACCGTACAGAGATTTGTTCAACCTGCAAACCAAGTTCTTCTTTTCGTCTTCTTCAAAACCTTCAGGCTGGAGCATATAAATCTCTTCTTCAAGATTTCCACGAAGAAAAGCTGTTTTAACATCTAGCTGTTCCAAATGTAAATTCAATGTAGCACACATTGCCAAGACTACTCGAACTGTTATTAGTCGAACAACAGGAGAAAAAATTTCATTGAAATCAATACCTTCTTTCTGAGCATATCCTTTGACCACCAGTCTTGCACGATACCTCTCCACTTGATCGTCACCATTTCGCTTGATTTTGAAAACCCATTTGTTACCAATTGGCTTCCTTCCTTGTGGTAGTCGCACAAGATCCCATGTATTATTTTTATAAAGGGCTTCGATTTCTTCTTGCATCGCCATCATCCACAGTGAAGCATCAGAGCTGTTTATTGCCACTCCATTTTGTTGAGGAGTGTTCGCCACTGTGAACTGTCTTTTGATGCCTTCTTTCCTGCAAAAGTCATCAAATTCTTCGCTTGTGTATTCTCCTCTATTATCTGTTCTGAAACACTTGATCTTATTTCCAGAATCAAGTTCCACCCGCGCTTTGAAGTTTTTGAAAGTTGAAAACACGTCTGACTTCTTCTTAATAGGGTGCACCCAACATCTCCTGGAGTAGTCATCAATAAATGAGACAAAGTATTTTGCTCCACCTAGGGACGTTACTGGTGCTTGCCATACGTCAGAGTGAACCAATTCTAGAACACTTTTGCCTCTAGAATTTGATGTGTTAAATTTCAACAGGTGCTGCTTACTTGTTATGCAATGCTCACACAAAGGAAGTGATACCTTTGTTAAGCCTGGAAGTAGCTTTTGCTCCACAAGGACTTTCATTCCTTGTTCTGACATGTGTCCAAGTTTCTGATGCCATAGCATTTCTGAATCTGAACTACATGAGGCAACAGAGGCTTCTGCTTCTAGCAAAGTCTCTCCCTTCAGCATGTACAAGTTTGCTGCTATCTTTTCGCCTTTCAGCACCACAAGCGCTCCACGGAACACCTTCATGATTCATTTCCGTGTCTCAATCTTGCTTGCATTATTATCCAACAATCCGTAGGATAATAAATTTTTCTTAAGGCCTTTCACGTACCGCACATCTCGAACAACTTTAATTGTTCCATCATACATCTTCAATTTGATGGTTCCCACGCCATTGATATCTAAGGCATGATCATTGCAACTATACACAGATTCTCCTGAGAAAGGTTCATAATGATGGAACCATTCTCTTCTTGAGGTCATGTGATATGTTGCTCCCGAATCAATGAGCCATATATCTGCAAATCATTTTCTTCCTTCCACGGTGGTTGACGCTTCACAGCGTAGAGCATCTCCATCATCTGAAGTGTTTGCGGTATTGCCTTGTGGATTGGAGTTTTTATTTAGACTCCAACAATCCTTCTTCAAATGACCTTTCTTTCCATAGTTGTAACACTTTAAATTCTTCTTGCTCCTCGACTTCGATCTACCATGTTTGTGACTGCTGTTTTGGCCACGTTCTGTTGATTTCCCTCTCATCGTTGTCATCGTTGTCAACGCTTCTGCTTGTTGCAGATTTACTTGTCTGTCTTCCTTGTTCTTGCGCCGATTTTCTTCTTGTAGAATAACAGCTGCAACATCATCAAAGACTAGACTAGTGACATCATTGTTTGTCAAGTTGATGATGAGTTGATCATACGAATCCGGTAGACTTTGAAGTAGAAGTTCAGCACGTTCTTGTTCTCCTATTTTACAGCTTAAGGATGTAAGCTGAGAAAATAAGGTGTTCATTGTATTTAAGTGCTCCGTCACTGAAGTAGATTCTGGCATACGGAGAGTGTACAATTTCCTCTTAAGGAAAATTTTATTGTGCAGCGATGTGGCCTCGTACAATTTGGTGAGATGATCCCATATCTCCTTAGTTGTCTTCTTCTCCTCGATGCTTGACAATACTTCATCTGCTAATGCTAGATGAAAGTTTGCCATAGTATTCCCGTCCATTTCGATCCATTTATTGTCATCTGTAAAATCTACTGGCCTTTCACTGATAGCTGCTAGACATCCGTCTTTCCTCAGGATGGCCTTCATCTTCAATTTCCACAATGAGAAATTTCTCCCATTAAATTTTTCAATATCAAATTTCGTTGCCATAGCTTCTATTACGGATAGCTCCCACTATTTCACTATCGTGAATAGTTTTCTGGAACCTTCAAAGAATGGGTAATACCTTCTTACTTTCTTATGTTGGAGGATCCACCTTTTGGTGGCAACCACAAAGACAATAAGCAGATATTACACACTCTAATCTAGCTCTGATACCAATTGTTGCGAAAGACAGCTATCGGATAGAGCAAAATCGCAACTGATAATTTGAGAAAATAAAAATAAAGATAAAAGAGACACAAAATTTACGTGAAAAACCCCTAAAAATTTAGGGTAAAAACCACGGGCAATGGTAGAAGAATTTCACTATGAGAAAATAGGAATTACAACCTCTCTCGATCTACCAAGGAGAAAACAATGATAATTTTCTCTAGATAAAAAGGAGAAAATAACTCTCAAGAAACTCTCTAAAATTTCTCTAGTATTGGAAGAAAGCTAGAATGCTTTGGGATGATTTTGAAGCTAAATGAGCTAGGGTATTTATAGTTGAAGCTTTAAGGACTAACTTGTAAATACTCTAAATTAAAATGACTAAATTATGCTTATATCATTTAGCAATTTCAACAATTGTGTGCTCCTTTTGACCATTGCACCAATTGTGCATTAATGCACCGTTTTCGGTGCTGACTTTTAACACAAGAGGCATTCGTTTTCTCCATTTTTTTAATTTCTAACAAACCCTTAAACTTATGAAAGTTGCAAATATTTGAAATTATTCAATCCAAATACATTTTTACCCAAGAAATCGCTATTCGTAATGTTCTGCATTTATTTTCCTTCTTTTAAAAAAACTCCAAATAATTGTAAGGTAATTGATTTAGAGAAGACTAATGATACAACTTATTTCAATATGTAGGTTATTACTTATTCATTTAGTCTGACCTAATTTGATATTAGATAATTGGATGATGGTCCAAGTGTATATAAAAAATAGATAACAAAAAAAATGAAGAAAAAATTTGGAATTGTTCAAGTGAGAGTAGATGGCCTGCAATGAAAACGTTAGTTATAAAATAAACTTTTCACTAGTGAAAATAAAGTTATATGTGGCAGAAAGGGAGGAAAGAGATAGGGCACTTAGAGAAAAGTATGGACCTAAAAGATAATTTTCATCGAGGTATAGCCCTTTCAAGTTTGAAAGGTTTCCCATAGACATAGGGATTTGTCCTTGGAGGTTGTTGTTGAACAAGGACAACGTTTCAAGTTTTGACAAATTGCCAAGAGTGGACGGGATAACACCCGTGAAGTTGTTACCATACAAAAAAAAAGCGTTGAAGTTGAGCAAAACAATCAAACCATGACGGGATTTCTCCTCTGAAGCTGTTGTTACCAAAGTTCAAATACTTCAGCCGATGCAAATTGGCTAACTCAGTAGGTAAAGAGACATAGAAACTATTGTTACGAATGTTGAGGTAGGCAAGGAAAGATAAATTTCCTAATTGAGATGGGATGGTGCCCGTGAGATCCATACTTGACAAATTAAGAGCAGTGACTCTGTAGTGTCTGGATCCACAACTGACACCAATCCAATTGCAAACAGGGATAGAAGTGGACCAGTTGGTTGCTAAGAGATTATGTGGATCATGAGTTATATGGGATTTTAAGGCTAAAAGGGAGGATTCATCGGTGGTTATGTTTGCAGACAAAGTAGCTCTGAAGGTAGCAAATAGCAGCAGAAACATAAGAGGAAGGAAGGGAGTTTTTGCCATAAGGTTGGGTGTGGGTATAATGTAAATCATGAAGAGAGAAACAGCTGGGTTATGCGATTATGTGGATCATGAGTTATATAGGATTTTAAGGCTAAAAGGGCGGATTCATCAGTGCCTTTAAATAATTTGGATAAGAAATATGGGGTACCAACCACAATACACTGCACAAAATGGAAGGCCTAAAATGCAAGACTTCATGTCTGGACCCATATTTTACTATTCAATGGTTTTTCTTCTCTATTGTTTTCTATTTGCTGTCGTAAGCAACTTACCATTTTAATTTATATTTTGTTTTGCAAATTATTCAAACCATGTACTGCAAATCTTCCTTCTCAACGTATCATTTGAGTAATTTGAATATTAAAATTATTACAAGAATTAAATTCACATACTTTCATATGAAATTCGAATAATTTATGGTTTTAATCAAAATTTTATTTTTAACATATACTTTGATTATTCTAAATTAATTTTAGGAAAATCTCAACTCAAATCATAAATTGATTTTGAATATAAATAATCGAAACTGAAACTAATTTTATCGAATAAACAAGCTATGGGATAACATTTAAATTGTTTTGTTTGCTTAATCAATGAAAGAATGTTCTACCCAAGTCCACGTCGAGAGTCTTTGCATACGGTAGAAAAAGGAAAGAAAATATGTATTGTTTTTTTTATTTATTTAGAGTGATTACAATAGTAATATATATTTTAAATATTCTCAATCATTTGACAATAAACGCTCAAATACTATGTGGTGGTCATTGGTGCTCGAATCCGAGACTTCTAAGAATAATAATCATCCCTTCAATCACTGAGGTGGTTTAATTAGTGCAACATATATTGTTTTTTAATATTTGAAATGATAGTTTTAGTTTGAAGAGTATCTCAAAATAAATAAATACTTTAAACATAAAATGTATTATAGATCAATCATCATAATATCAAATGTTTAAATTAATTTAGTTTATTAACTCTTTAAAATATAAAACTAAAATATATTAGAGATAAATCATTACCAACTATGACATTTTTCACAGTTGCATGTATGTAAAAACAAGACTGCAAATCCAATCGAAACACCATTCATAAACCGAACATCAAACCAAAAACAGGACAGTGAACAAATCTTCACCCTGCCATGAGCATCTGCTGTCCTTCCACTTCTGTTTCATCATAATAAATAACAAAAGATAGACAATTTTCATGGAAAATCATTAAATTAATTATAAATATTATTATTATGCATATTGAAATGTATTTAAATTCAATTTTCAGTGGATTTCGAGGAAATTAGGGAATGGACGGAAACAAAGACTTAGAAGACTTTTAGAACAGAGTTGATCAAAAAGACTTAATTTTGATTGAGCAATGGAATCAAACATATCTATCAATCAACAGACTGTCACAACTGGAGAAAGAAATAACTGTAACACTCCTTTCAAGACTAAAATAAAAGACTTAGTCTCGTCAAATGATTTTTCACGATTGAATGATTTTTTCTCTATCGTTTTCTACTTTCTGTCGACATGCATGTCAAGAGTCTTCGCATGCCGTGGAAAAAACACTCTCTTATCAAGGCATATTCAAATGAAAACAAGCAATATATTAGATCAATCATCCTCAACTCTGAAAGGCTCGATTCTTATGACGCTATGACTTCTGAAATAACTGGTTTTTTCAAACATCAATTAGGTACTTCCGATCCAAAAGTTCACAATACTAATCCTGCCTACCTGAAAAGCCTGCTCCATGTAAATTTACCCAGTGAGACTTCTTCTGCTCTTATCAAAACTGTCACTAATGATGAGATTAAAGAGGCTCTTTTTAGCCAAGAAAATGATAAAGCACCTGGCCCTGATGGTTACACCCCTTTGTTTTTTAAAAAATCTTGGACTGTGATAGGAGATGATGTCATTAACGCTATTAAATATTTCTTTAAAGAGACTTACATAAGCCCTGCTTTCAACTCCACAATAATAGCTTTGATTCCAAAAATTCCTAACCCCAGTAAAGTCAAGGACTATAGACCTATCTCCTGTTGCTCTGTGATATACAAAACCATCACTAAAATCCTTGTCAAAAGATTGAATCTACTATTACCTGATCTTATATCTCTAAATCAATCAGCTTTTGTGAAAGGTAGATCGATACTCGATAATACTCTTCTTGCTCAAGAATTAGTGAAAGGTTATGGTAGAAAAAACATTTCCCCTAGATGTGCCCTTAAAATTGACCTTCATAAAGCCTTTGATTCCCTCCACTGGAATTTTCTTTCTTCTGTTCTTAATACTATTGGGTTGCCTCTCACGTTTATAACGTGGATCGAAGCTTGTTTCACAGGAGCTAGATATTCTATCTCCTTCAATGGGAGCTTGATAGATTATTTTAAGGGTCAAAGAGGTATAAGACAAGGTGATCCCTTATCACCGATTTTATTTGTTCTTGCAATGAATATACTCTCAAATTTACTTAACATTGCTGCAAGCAGAGGAATATTCGGCTATCACCCGAAATGCAAAAAAATTGGCATTACTCACTTATCTTTTGCTGATGATCTTTTAATTTTTTGCAAAGGAAACCTTGATTCAATTGTTGGTGTTAAGACTGTCCTAAATCACTTCTATGATCTGTCTGGTTTAAAGCTTAACATTTGTAAGACAGAGTTGTTCACAGCCGGAATTACCTCTAGAAACCTGGATAACATTAAATCTGTTACAGGCTTCAATCATGGTTACCTACCCATTAGATACCTTGGGGTTCCTCTTGTTACTAGAAAGTTAACCGAAAAAGACTGTTTGCCTCTTCTTGATAATATCAAAAATAGGCTTCATCAATGGTCTGGGAAACTTCTCAGTTATGCAGGTAGACTTGAGCTGATTAAAAATGTCCTTCACAGTGTGATTAACTATTGGACTAGACAATTTTTATTGCCTCAGAAAGTTCTTAAACGACTGGACCAACTCTGCTCCAGATTCCTTTGGAAAGGTTCTGATACATCAGCTACTGGAGCCAGAATTGGTTGGGATAAATTATGCTGCCCCAAATCCGAAGGTGGTCTAGGCTTAAAAGACCTAAAAACTTGGAATAAAACCTGCATGGTTAATCTCATTCGAAAAATTCTTGCAGGAGCAGGTTCACTATGGGTTGCATGGATTCATTGCTATGTGCTTAAAAGTTTTAACTTCACTGATGTCAATGATAGCTCTTCTTATAGCTGGTGTTTCAGGAAACTTATTAAACTTAGAAGCGAAGTCCTTCCTATCCTTAGCAATGGTATTTCAAAGACCAGAGACTTATGGGAGGAAATAAGAGAACACAAAGCAAAGGTTCCATGGCACAAAGTTATATGGTTCCCCCTTCACATTCCAAAATTGAGTATTATTACATGGATGGCTATTTTGGATCGTCTTCCTACTAGGGACAGACTCTCTAGAATAGGTATTGCTTCTGATGACTCTTGTATCCTTTGTCTCGACTCGACAGAAACGCGTAATCACTTGTTCGTTGAATGCCCTTTTGCTACTTCACTATGGAACTCTATCATGCGTCTCAATAATATTCACATCACGCACAACACTTGGGATTCAAGGATTTGTTGGGCTTCTCATAATTGGAAAGGTAAATCTCTTCTCAACATCATTCAGAAACTTTCTTGGACAGCTTACATTTACCCGATCCGGGATGAAAGGAATAGACGAATTTTCAGACGTGAATCAAGAACACCTGATCAAGTCCTCAAGACCATTAAGGATCTTGTTCGTATCAAACTTAGTGATAGAAATTTCAATAGAACTCACTATGTCAATGTAAACTTATGTAATTATTGGGGTATTGATTGAATATTTTGTTGTAAGTAGGCTTTATACCTCATTTGGGATGTTCCTGATGTAATTTTCCTTGGATAATAAAAATCTGCTTATCCAAAAAAAAACTTGCAAAAAATGATATCAACGTAAACTAAGACATATGTAAGCGATGTAATTTAGCGTGGTTTGACTTTGTCTACTTTTACAAGCGAGAAGAACAATAATTTATTATAGACGTAGAGATCACGAAGTGTACAAATACATGATATCACATGCAACCCGTTTATGAGATTTTGGTGGCCCTCAGGCTAATCAGAAATATCAAGTTAACATAAATCAGTAATATCATAAATCCATAGCATATATATTTTGTATCATGGAACAGAGATCAGAAATCGTGTTTTATTTCATATAACAATCATACTTCTTAAAATCATAAAAAAATATCATGTGCATAGGGAGCACACTAGAGGATCTAACTATTTTTTTAGGCGTTTGGTAGTTATCAGAAAGGAAACAATAAACTACTGTAAATTGGTCGAATATCAGAACGAGATCCTTATTAAAAGGGATTCAATTACTAACATATATATATACTTTGATTATTCTAAATTAATTTTAAGAAAATCTCAACTCAAATCATAAATTGATTTTGATTATAAATAATCGAAACTGGAACTAATTTTACTGAATAAACAAGCTATGGGATTCATTTAAATTGTTTTGTTTGCTTAATCAACGAAAGCATATTCTACCTAAGTCCTTGTCAAGAGTCTTTGCATACGGTAGGAAAAAAACACGCCGTGGAAGGTAAGACGATTTCGGATGGAAACAAATATATACGGTAGTATATATTTTAAACACTCACAATTATTTGATTATAAATGTTTAAATATTCTGTGGCAATCATTGGTGCTTGAACCCGGAATCTCTAAAGATATAATAATCATCCCTTCAATTACTGAGGTAGTATGGTTCATACAAATATATATTGATTTTTCACATTTGAAATGATAGTTTTAGTTTGAAGAGTATCTCCAAATAAATAAATACTTTGAACATAAAATGTATTATATATAAATCATCATAATTTAAATGTTTAGATTAATTTAGTTTATTAGCTTTGTAAAATATAAAACTAAAGTATATTAGAAATCGAAACACCATTCTTAAACAGAATATCAAGCCAAAAACAGAACTGTGAACAAATCATCACCCTGCCATTAGCATCTGCTGTCCTTCCACCCCTGTCTGTTTCATCATAATAAAGAACAAAAGATAGACAACTTTCATGGAAAATCATTAAATTAATTATAAATATTATTATGATGTATATTGAATATTTAAATTCCTTCTACTACTTTTTGTCTGTTTCATCACCCATGTACTTCAAGTCTTGCTTCTTAACGTATCATTTGAGTAATTTGAAGATTAAAAGTATTACGAGAACTGAATTTAAATACTTTAATATGCAATTTGAATAGTTTATGATTTTAGTTGAAATTTTAAATTTAATATATAATTTTATTATTCTACCCAACTCCACGTCAACTAAGCAAATCAATAAAAGCAAATTCTACCCAAGTCCACGAAAGCGATGATGGTTTGACTTTGTCTACGCATACCGTGGAAAAAACACTCACTTATCAAGTCATTGCCGTGGAAAGCAAGTCATATTCAAATGAAAACAAGTATATATTGCTTTTTAAATGGTGATATGTTGTTATTCTTTTTAATATTTGAAATGAAAGGTTTAGTTTTGAAAAATATAAAAATAAATAAATAAAATAAATATAAAATATATTACGAATCAATCATCATAATATTAAATGTTTAAATTAATTTAGTTTATTAGCTTTGTAAAATATAAAACTAAAATATATTAGATCAATCATCCTCAACTATGATTTTTTTCATGGTTGCATGCACTTGAAAACTTGCGAAAAGTGATATAAAAATCTTGGAAAGCTGGAGATTGGCTGTTGAAAATCTTGAGCTTGACATTTTGTCGAGCAGTTGATTAGCATTATTGAAACGTCTATGGATATGGATTGATGAGGAAGATGAAAGTATACAAATGCTATTTAACATATATATTAGTTTTGTTAAAAATAGAACAAGTTTTAATGTTAGCTTGGTGGTTGGGTGCTTTGCATTAGGTTATGGAGATCCTTCGTTCAAATCTCATGAAAAACAAATTTTAATCAAATACCTCTAATAAAATGACGTCGTTTTGGATTTTTGAAGCATCAAAACAGTTGCACTGAAACGCCATCGTTTTGATGAGGGAGTCATGTCATCACCGTCACGGCACAAAGATGCCATGTCATCATGACATTAATGGATTAACAGTAGGGTGTCATAATTGGAGTTAAACATAAACGTCAGTGCTAAAATTGACAAAATTGAAACGTCAATGACATTTTTGAGCCCGCTCTTAAAGGTCAATGGTATTTGAAGTAGTTAACCCTAAAAAATTATAGCTTAGAAGTAGATAAATGAGTTGGGATTTCTGTATCTATGGCCAAAGTTTAATTCTACTATAGGGTTAAAATGAGTATTTAGGTCGAATGAATCATTAACAATAATAAAATTATTTCAATATTTAACTAATGAATGAATCAATTTAAAATTCAAGTTAGATTATAAATAATTTTTATGATTAATAAAAATATAATTATATTATCTTACTATCATAACAATTTAAAAATAAATAAAACAATTTTTAATCTAAAATTTCTTAAAACTCCACATAATGCAGGGATTCATCCAAGTAGAATATAAAAGGAAAGTCCAAAATGCAATGAAAATAGAAAAGAGGCAACAGAAAATTATTTGGAAATTATTGAAGACAAACAATAAATAGAAACAACTATTGATAAAGGCCTGTCTACCACCATTCAATGAAGTTTTTTGCTCTCTCCATTGTTTGCCCTACAACAAAAATCCCTCAAAGAGTTCTCTTTTTTACCTTTTTTGCAAATCTTTGTTGAACTCTCTCGTAGGTCCTAATGAACCACCATGGTCTTCCAGTTGTGAATACAATATATCCCATGCTCAATCCCAGCACCAACCCACATCCATACCCCATTAATATTGAAAATTTCCAGTTCAATCCATCATCATCGTCATCTCTATCAAATCTGACTGGAGTTTTCTATTCATTATCACAACTTTTTGATAATGGCAGCCCGCATAAGCCCAGGTTTCCTATATAGGAATCATTAGTGAAAGTATCGAACTGTTTGCCTTGAGGAATGAGTCCCTCTAGATTATTATGGGAAAGGTTTAACACCGCCAAGAATCCAAGATTTTTAAACTCTGTGGGAATTCTTCCATGGAGCTTGTTTGATGAGAGATCTAATGATTCAAGCTCCGATAAATCACCCAATGATGACGGGATAGAACCTGTTAAACAGTTATGAGAGAGGTTTAGGACGATTAGTGAATGAAGCTCACCAATTGTTTTAGGAATTTCTCCCATGAATTGGTTGCTGGAGAAGTCAACAGCTGTCCATATGGTTAATAGTTTCTCAAACTCTGTTTCCAGTCCTTTTGTTGTAAAAGATAAACCTGGCACAGTATACTCTACGTTACCTGCTGCTATATCTTTCATGTACTCTGTTCCAACTTTCTTTTCATTCACTTCTCTAATGGCATGTAAATTTCCAAAAAAGTTCATAGGTAGATAGCCACTGAAGTTATTACGAGAAACATCAATGACACGCAAACGAGTGAAGGTAACATCAGAGCTATCCACCTTACCATAGAATCTATTTGATCTCAAGTCAAGCACTTGCAGCTGATCCGAATTTCCTAACCAATTTGGGAAAGTGTCATTCAAATAGTTGTTTCCAACATCGAGAAGCTTCAAGTCTTTACAATTACCCAAAGATCGTGGTAACGACCCTTCTATTTGGTTGTTGTTGATTCGAAAATAGAGTAATGTGCAATCTTCAACAAAATTTTCAGGTATTTTACCATGAAAATTATTTATCCCTAGGTCAAGCACCGAAAGAGAGCTCAAGTTTCCAATGCACTCTGGAATTGTTCCATCCAAACTATTCTTGAATAAAGAGAGCTCACGAAGGGAACTTAAATTGCATAATGAGGAAGGAATACGGCCTTGCAGAAAATATGGAATAGAGTTAGAATTAGATGTTTGAAACTTGCAGAAAATAGGGAACTTAATTTACTTAACAATATCAGGCCATTTCTTAGATGAAACCAACATCATTTATGGAGCCTAAACTGTAGTAAAATATATAATTGGTTTTAAAAGGAGTTTAGATATTCTTTTCATTAAACAAAACGACAACGGAAAATCAGTTCACTCTCTAACAGCTGGGTATGTATAACAAATACCATCTTTGCTACTGCATCAGGAAATATATTTTTGAAAAATTCACTTATATTGCATGACATTCACAAATTGCCAAATTTTGGACAGAAAATTTTCCAACGAAATAAAAAAAAGTTGATATTAAAAAGGATTTTGATAAATATATAACAAAATAACAACAAAAAGTTCAAGAAAAAAAATAACAACAAAAAGGGGAATGAAAGTTATATTATACATGTCAAGTTGTTATCCAAAAAACTAAGGATCTTTAAAGAAGTTATATTTCCGATAACCGATGGAATTGTACCTGAAATATATAACTAAATTAATCAAAAATAATTTGACAAAATACTTATGACTTATGGAATACGTACAATTGGTTTATTGATCTCCACATCCAATTGCAAGACATGAATGCGTTTTATCATTTTCATCAATTGAAGACATTTTATATACGTTGCAGAAGTTTGGACTACTCAAATAGTTAAAAGTTGTACTATTTCTTTGAGAGCCAAGAATATTAATATGTTAATAAAATAAATTGAAAAGCTAAAATAAATTAGGACAATATAATTAAAAAAAATCAATGATAAAGAACTCTTTTATATTTAAGAACATTATTAAAGCAAGATGAATCATTTAACTTACCTGAAAAGTTGTATTCGATGACGAAAACTTTAAGTGAAGTTAAATTTGAGATTTCCATGGGTATACTTCCTTCCATAAAGTTGTTGTCCAAGAATAAATATCTCAACTCTTTGCACTTGAATAAACTATTAGGAATGTTACCAGAAATTTGATTCCCATTCAAACCTAATTCTTTCAATTTAGATAGGTTATCAAATATTCCCGACTGTAAATAGCCTGCAGTGAGATTGTTAGTTATAAAACATTTTTTAACTGATGAAAATATATTCAAGCTAATAAAGATATAAAATTTGAAAAAAATATGATTTTATGCCTTTTAAGTTATTAGAAGAAAGATTAATGTTCTCGAGATAAGTTGGTTTTCTATTAAATAATTGAAATTCACCTTAAATATAAAATTAAGTATATCATAAGTTATTAATAGTTTTTCTAACAAACCCTTAATTTCCATGTTGAGCACAAGAGTCGTTCGTTCTCTCCATTTTTTTAAATTTCTAACAAACCCTTAAACTTATGAAAGTTGCAAATATTTGAAATTATTCAATCCAAATACAATTTTACCCAAGAAATCGCCATTATAAAAATTTATGTATGCGAGAGAAGTACATTGGAAATTAATTTAGATCCTTTTTTTCAGCGCTATAGGTTGATGTTCTGCATTTATTTTCCTTCTTTTAAAATAATGAAAATTTTATTAAATTATTTTACTGCTTATGAAATCTCCAAATATTTTGTAAGTTAATTGATTTAGAGAAGACTAATGATACAACTTATTTCAATATGTAGGTTAGAATAACTTATTCATTTAGTCTGCCCTAAATGAAATGACCATCCAGCTCAGTTGGTAGAGCACAAGGTTTTTAAAGGTCGTGAGATCGAGTCCCATGGAGGGCATTTCATAATTTGGAGGTCTCCTACGGAAGCTGCTCTCAACCTAGTGTTGGGGGCAGCCTACTATCTTACCTCCCCTACCCATTACATATGGGAACAAGGGACAACCATTTAGTCTGCCCTAATTTGATATTGGATAATTGGATGATGGTCCAATTGTATATAAAAAATAGATAACAAAAAATGAAGAAAAAAATTGGAATTGTTCAAGTGAGAGTAGGATGGCCTGCAATGAAAACATTAGTTATAAAATAAATTTTTTACTAGTGAAAATAAAGTTATATGTGGCAGAAAGGGAGAAAAGAGATAGGGCACTTAGAGAAAAGTATGGACCTGAAAGATAATTTCCATCGAGGTATAGCACTTTCAAGTTTGAAAGGTTTCCCATAATAGACATAGGGATTTGTCCTTCGAGGTTGTTGTTGTACAAGCCCAACATTTCAAGTTTTGACAAATTGCCAAGAGTGGATGGGATAATACCGGTGAAGTTATTATCATACAACAACAAGCGTTGAATTTGAGCAAAACAACCAAACCATGACGGGATTTATCCACTGAAGCTGTGGTTACCAAAGTTCAAATACTTCAGCCGATGCAAATTGGCTAACTCAGTAGGTAAGAAGCCAAGGAAACTATTGTTACGAATGTTGAGGGAGGCAAGGAAAGATAAATTTCCTAATTGAGATGGGATGGTGCCCGTGAGATCCATACTTGACAAATCCAGAGCAGTGACTCTGTAGTGTCTGGATCCACAACTGACACCAATCCAATTGCAAACAGAGATAGAAGTGGACCAGTTGGTTGCTAAGAGATTATGTGGATCATGAGTTATATGGGATTTTAAGGCTAAAAGGGCGGATTCATCGGTGGTTATGTTGGCTGACAAAGTAGCTCTGAAGGTAGAAAATAGCAGCAGAAACATAAGAGGGAGGAAGGGAGTTTTTGCCATAAGGTTGGGTGTGGGTATAATGCAAATCATGAAGAGAGAAACAGCTGAGTTATGTGATTATGTGGATCATGAGTTATATGGTATTTTAAGGCTAAAAGGGCGGATTCATCAGTGCCTTTAAATAATTTGGATAAGAAATATGGGGTACCAACCACAATACACTGCACAAAATGGACGGCCTAAAATGCAAGATTTCGTGTCTGGACCCATATTTTACGATTCAATGGTTTTCCTTCTCTATTGTTTTCTATTTGCTGTAGTAAGCAACTTATCATTTTAATTTATATTTTGTTTTGCAAATTATTCAAACCATGTACTGCAAATCTTCCTTCTCAACGTATCATTTGAGTAATTTGAATATTAAAATTATTACAAGAATTAAATTCACATACTTTAATATGCAATTCGAATAATTTATGGTTTTCATTAAAATTTTGTTTTTAACATATACTTTGATTGTTCTAAATTAATTTTAGGAAAATCTCAACTCAAATCATAAATTTATTTTGAATATAAATAATCGAAACTGAAACTAATTTTATTGAATAAACAAGCTATGGGATAACATTTAAATTGTTTTGTTTGCTTAATCAATAAAAGCATATTCTACCCAAGTCCTCGTCAAGAATCTTTGCATACGTACGGTAGTATGTATTTTATTAATCTAAGTAATTACAAGTGATAGTATGTATTTTAAATAATATCAATTATTTGATAATAAACATTCAAATACTTTGTAACAGTCATCGGAGCTCGAACCTGGGTCCTCTAAAGATACAATAATCATCCTTTCAATCACTGAGTTTGTTTGGTTCGTGCAAATATATATCATTTTTTAATATGTGAAATATATTTTTAATTTAAAGAGTGTCTCAAAATAAATAAATACTTAAAACATAAAAGTTACTCTTTTCCTCTTTTACTTACTCTTCACTAGTAGTTGTCAAACTTTGTCACATTCACACAAATCAAAGCCAGCCTGTTTTCAACACGGACTGTACCCATTTTTCTTTTTGCAGATTAATCAAACCATATGGGATTGTCTCAGGAGAGACGGACTAATATACGGCTAATATACGGTGTTATCAGATATATTATAATATATTTAACAAATTCGGTTTAGCGCTATCGGAAATATCGAGTAATAACAATTTTGTAGGTGGAAATCATGAAGAAATATTAAAAAAATTGGCAACCGGCAAACTTAGCTTCTCGGTTTGTGTCGATACTTTATATAAATGTATCGATTCATAGCAATATAACAGGTAAGAATATGACAAAACAGGTCTCGAAATGACAAAACCGATAAAACGCTACCGAATATGTTGAAAGTGTCGATAATTTAATATAAGTATCGAAACTTTCATAATTTAAAAGAGAAGAAGTTATAGCGCCTAAAAAGTGTCGATACTTTATGAAAATGTATCGATCCATAACAATATAACATGTAAAAATATGACAAAACAGGTCTCGAAATGACAAAACCGGTAAAGCGCTACCGGATATGTTGAAAGTGTCGATACTTTAATATAAGTATCGAAACTTTCGTAATTTAAAAGAGAAGAAGTTATAGCGCCTAAAAAGTGTCGATACTTTATGAAAATGTATCGATCCATAACAATATAACAGGTAAAAATATGACAAAACAAGTCTCGAAATGACAAAACCAGTAAAGCGCTACCAGATATGTTGAAAGTGTCGATACTTTAATTGGTGATGATTGACACCGTCAATAGGCATAATTGGTCGACCATACAAATTATCTTTGTACGTTGTGTCGAACACAATTACATCACCGAAGCATATATAATCTGATCTCGATGTAGAATCCGGCCAAATAAGATTATGCAATGCCCCTGATTCGTCTACCGAGTATGTCACAAAAAACCCGGGATCATCATGTTTCTTATAATCAAAGTAAGCAATAAGCGTGTAGACACCCGTTTTTGACCGGGATTAAAAAATATATTATAAATATTAATTATATATTATTATTATTATTATATCATTAATATTATTATTACACTTTTGTTGCAGGCCCAATATAACCCGAGCCTAAACATTCATGATTGCAAACAATGAGGAAATGCAATGGTGAGGGACTTCCCAAAGCATTATGCTTGGTGAACCATATCGGATAACAACGATGTATCAATCTTCGACGGTAGCCATGTTAGGGTGGATCATAACTCCTTGTCAAAAATGTAATGATGGTCTGGTTGATTCCATTCATGGGTCCACCGCAATCACCATATCAAACAACTATATGACTCACCATGATAAAGTCATGCTCGTGGGGCACATTGATTTCTTCACTCAAGACAAGAACATGCAAGTCACAATAGCAAAGGGGAGGGGACAAAATATCATTAATAATGAGCCAACCACTACATTGAAAAACGTTTAGAAAAACAAAATAAATCATGTATAATCCAGGATTCAACCTGCTACAACCAGATTTCATCGATCAAAGTCATCACCAAATTATTGACTTGCAACCATAAAAGGACAGAGAACAACGCGCAATAAAAGGGGGGAGATGAGAATAATAAGAAAAAAAAAAGAAAAACAGGGGAATTGAAAAAAGATCGGAATCCTATTCGAAACACTGGTAACAAAAAGAGGGGGTTTCTTTTTCTTTAAAGAAAGAACTGTAAACAGGGGAAATATTCATCTATCTATTCGAAAGCAATAAAAGTATTTTTGAGGTAATCCTAGTTTCGTTTTCAATTTCCAGTATATATTACTCTATTTGTTTTTTTATTTCGAACCCAAATCAACAGTAGAACAATCTGTTCTTTATGTTTATAACCATTTTCATATTCCAGTAATTAACCCAAAGAAATCAACACATGTTTGATCATAAGTAAAATAAGTAGGTTGATATAAAAATAATAATAAAATAAAGAGGATTTGGGGTTTATTTACCAAAGATGTTCGGGTTCCCTCACGGGAATTTACCACACTTTGGTGAGGTTACTGTCGCCAATGAACGACAGTTTGCATGCTAGTTTAATTGCTGTAATTCAATGAATGTAATAGTTGGTTTCCATTAGTCACTATTTGAGAGTGTAAGAGATAAAAAAATCATAATAAAAAAACGAATAGTCAAGAAGAGATTTCTTTGCTTACCTTGTTTATTCGAATCCTTATCGTTTTTTTAAAACTGTCGGGTAGTTTACGTCGCCGGGAATAGGTCAATTCTTGTCGTTTGAAACCTTGTCTGTCGTGTATTTGCGTTAGTTCTCGCCTTTCAAAACTTTAAAATAAAATAGAGATAACTTAGATTGTTTACCTTTTGAAGCCAATAGTTGAACTCTTTTGAACACATCCTTTCTTTGTAAGACTAAAGGAATAATCTTGAGAGGTAAAGGAGGAATCAAAACATCTGCAAATAAACATAATAAAAATATAATAGAAAATAAAACTAAAAAATGAAAGGAAAGTAGTTTACTTCTAAGATCTGTTATTAGGCAACCATAGATATGTATAAGAGAAAGTGGAGTTGATTTTTGGGCTAGGAACCGACCAACATTTAGGAGGGTTTGAGCGGCCGAGAAAGATGAGCGGGATTGAGAAGGGTTTCAATTAGATAATACCGAAGAATAAGAAAAAGATGGGAGAAGAGAAATGAAGAAGGAAAATGGCACAGAGGGAGAAACAAATAAAAATTAGGGCAAATTTCATTTTAAAATAATATGTTTATTAAATCTTTAAAATAACGTCTTATGAATGTTAGGGAAATATATATTTCACGCATGGCCTATTTGTTATGTAAACCATTTAGGTTTTACTTGTAACTCATTTTAGTCTTAAAATCAAGTCTTTGATGTTTTAATTTGGTATCTTCATTTTATGTATATTTTATTTTAGTCCTAATTGTTTGTTTATTTAATTTTGGTTGTTTAGAAATTTAACCTCTAATTTTCTGCACGTTTTTTAGTCCTATGCATATTTAAGGTTTATTGTGATGTTAGTTCCTTACAATGGTGTTTTGTTTTGTGTCAGTTTCATTTTATAGTATAATTCTCGAATTTTCACTTTAATTATTGTATGGTTTGTATTTAAAATACTAAAGATATTTAATCAATATTTTAATTTGTATAGTTTTTTTAAAAATTTGTAGTTTGATGTGGTATGTTTTATTTTTTTTAAGTCATATTGATTCATAACACATTAATATATATGAATAAGTTATAATATGTAGTTATAAAATATGTATATAATTCTTGTATAAAGATGTCATATTGCATGATAATTTTTCATATATTATTTTAATATTTTTATGTGAATGAGTCAATGTGGTTCTATTAATTTGTTTTTTTGTTTTTTATGCAAAACGTCAATTTTTAATTTATATTTAATTCGTATTTTATCACTAAAGAGAAATATTTTTTTTATGAATGAGAAATAGTTTGAATAGCTTTCCCACGGAGGATACCAAATTTCAAAAAAATTTATCGAGTTAAAAGAATTTCTTTAAATTACTAGTTCGAAGCAATTAATTAAATTTCAATAAATGGATCATAATTTAATTTTATATTTAATTCATGATTTTCACCATTTACGACAACGTGTAAGCGAAACAGTACCAATTTTGGGCGCTGTGGGGGTGCTAATCCTTCCCCACGCGTAACCGACTCCCGAACTCGTTTTAAACGAATCTTTGGTAAACGCAGACCAGCTTTTGTCTTAAAAAAATGATTTTTCTTAAAATTGTTTTTAAAAGACGTTTTTAGGTATTCGACCTACCCAACCCAAAGGTTGATGGCGACTCTTTTTAATTCTTTTTAATTTATTTCAAATTACTCCAAAATCACCCATTTTCCAAAATTAAAAGTCGTAACTATTTTTAAAACAATTAAATGATTGTCCCTTCGAAAAACGGTTACGACAGCTTGGCGACTCCGCTGGGGATATTTTTTTAGAGGGTCAGTCTGTAAGTTGCTTACACATTGTCGTTTGGTAGAAATTATGAGTTCGAGTCTTTAGTTAACTTATGATCCTTTTATTGAAGTTTTTAATTGCTTCATTTTATTATTGTCTTACTAACATTTTTATCTTTGTTTTCAGATTTGTCCAAAGTTTTGTCTAATGGTGTCATTTTCATTTTTGAGTCAAAGGGTTGAATGTTCCTCCTCACATACATCACGAGCATTTTCATAACATAAGCTCTATACCCGTGCTCCGAACCTTTCTAAGTGGGGGCGAAAGCGAAGCCTTCGTGAGAATTTATTCTCCATGCAGACCTAGCAAGTAACCTTCGGGATTCATATAACTTATGTTTTCGTGAGAATTTATTCTCCGCATAGACATAAGGGAATGTATCCTCTCGAATTGAACTCGATCCGTTTAAGCCTATAATGGGTGAGGATTGAGGGTTTGGCAGCCCAAGGGGGCACTAACATCAAGGATAATTCGAGTACCTTTTTCTGTTAGAAACGGAACCATGCATATAGTGAACCGTAGAACGATCACCTGAGGTATAGATATATCGAACCTATGTTTATCAGTAGGTACCCAAAATAGGTGTACACAAAGGAGGAGCGTTTCTGAACTTTTTCTTTTTTGCTTTAAATATTGTTTAATAACAGCATGCGAACTAGATACCATGTGGTTAGGATTAATTTCTTGAAAAATCATTGTGGGTATATAACATGTTTGGGTAGATATCATGACGGGGTAGGTGTTATATTCATCTTTAAATGACATTTTTATTTGTATCAATTTTCTTACTTGTACTAATTCATTTTCATTTTTTTTGTTATCTGCATTGCATCATTCAAGATTAAGGGTGTTGATCTTTAGTTAATCGTCAAATTGGAAAGCTTTCAATAATGGACGAAAAGTATTTAAATCAAGTAGTTCAAAACTCTGAGGTACGACAGTGGGCTGAAGCATTGTAAAGATTGGAAGGGGACAGTTTGCCAGCTGATCACATGTCATATTTAGCGGGTTATGCTTCCATTTCTCTTAAAAGAAATGACATCCAGGACTTACGAGACATTTGGGAAAAATGGGAGTCGAGTAAGAAGCGGCAGTTTTACCAGTGTTATGGGGATATTTCCTATATGCTGTATGTTGATATAGATGATGAGTTGATCCGAGCCTTGATTCAATTTTGGAATCTAGGGTACAACTGTTTCACTTTCAATAAAGAAGACATGGTTCCTACCATCGAAGAATATATTGCCTTGTTGCGCATAGAGGATGCTCAAGAGAATCAGATTTATTCCAAGTCCATCAAAACTCAACCCTTCAGAATCAAATTAGCCAAAATCGCACGAGTACGTGAGGAATGGGTGGTTGCTCGTACCAAACAAAAAGGTGAAAGTGAAGGCATTTCTTGGATCGCTATTAAAGGAATCATTCAAAGTCATCCTGACGAGAAGGTGCGATTTGACCTCTTTGCACTGGGTATTTATGGCGTAGTCATTTTCCCGAAGGCCTTGGGATTTATTGAGGCTGCAGTTGTCGATTTATTCGAGCAATTACAAAAAAGGGTCAACCCTGCTCCTGTAATTTTAGCATAGACTTTTCGATCCTTGAATGCTTGTCGAAGGCTTGGAGGTGGTCGATTTTCAGGATGCGCGCAACTACTATATGTCTGGATCCGTAGCCACTTCTGGAAAATTGAAAAAATTTCATATCATCGGTTTAGTACAAGTTACTCGCCTTTGAGATAATTTCTAGAGAAAGATTGGCCAAAAGGAGTCACTAAAGACATGTGGATAGATGCCCTTAAGAATATGCAAGACAAGGATATCGTTTGGCGCGCCTCTTGGCAAATACAAAGTGAGTTCCTCTATAAGTGTGGTGACTATAATTGGGTGATGTTGCTCGGTTTATGGGGAGCAATTGGATACGCACCATTTTTGGTTATGAGGCAATATGGTGGCCATTAATTTATCCAGTCACTGCTGGACTGCACTCATCTGAGTTTGTATTCTACGGAAACAATTACAAGAAAAACATCTCGGATGCAGTTAGAGGATGGAAGAAGACTTTCTGTACTAGAGCCGATGCAACCAAGGTAATGCTGACGCCAAATTATGAGGAATGGAGGTCTGTAAGAAAGAATGAAAATATTCCTCTACCTGACCAAAGTAAGGATATAACTATAGAGGAACGAATTCAGATAGTCCCATCGGAGATAGAGATCTTAAGAGCAGAATTCGAAGCTGAGAAAGAAGGTTGGTTGAAAGAGCTGGAAGATATTCGACAAGATAAATTCATGTTGAGTATTGATGTTGACTTTCATGCCGCACAATTTGCAATGCTAAGAAAGAGAAAAGAAAAAGTACATTCGGAGTTGAAAAATTTGAAGAAGGGTTACTACAAGCTGCAAAAATCTAGGATAATAGTTGGGTCAAGTAGAGCATCAACCCAGTTAACCAAAAAGTTAAATGCGGAGAAACATCGAAATAGAGATTTGAAAGAAAAAAACGATCGTCTACTCAAGAGCTTGGAGAAAGGGAAAGAAAAAATAGAAGGGCTTGAGCTTGATAAGAGGGAGCGGATCATAAGATATAAGGCCGAGAGTCGAAAAGCTATGGAAGAACTAAAAAGGGAGAAAGATCGAGTCAAAGAGCTAGAAGCTGAGAAGACCATCACGTTCAGGGGATTTAAAACTGAAATAAATAATATGCTTGTTGAACTTGATATTAGAGGACAAAAAATCGAAGAATTCGATATTAAAAGAAAGAGGTGGGAACTAGAAAAGAAACACTTCAATACTAGGCTCGAAGCAAGACAAGAAACAATCAACAACTGGATGAAAAGGTGTGGAGACAAAAATGTACAAATACAGAGTCTTAATCGAAGGATGCAGGAAACAAAAACGAGACTTGAAGAGGATTTGGCTCAATGTAGGGCTAAAATCACAGAATTCAGTGATTATATCCTGCAACTCGAAGAATCCTTGTTTCGAGGAAGGGTTCTCCTGAGACCGAGTAACCTTCGGGAAAGTTATGAAGAGAATGCCTTACTGCGAAGTCGAATTCGAAGCCTGGAAAGTGCACTGCAGAGTTGTCAAGTACGAATCACTGAACTAGAAGGAAATATCCAAGGAACTATTGAACAGTGGCAAACATCGAATGATTTCTATGAAGAACAGAGTGCAGATAGAAGCAACATGGTAGTCGAGGCTATAATACAGATGAGTGAAGTTGCCAGATACATTGGGGAATTAGCTGTCGAAGCAAAGGTCATCGAGCATCACATCAATCCGGTTTCTGAGTTTGGGAAGAAGATGTCTTGGTTAATTAAAAAAGTTGTCGAACTTAATCGGAGGGCTAGGCCGTATCTGTATAAGTGAAATATTGTGTAATAAAAACTTTGTGTTCCAATAGAAGTTGTTCTATGATAATTAACTTTTTGAGATCAATACCTTTTGCATACATTCATTCTGCATTGCATTTATTTTAAATATTTTGCATTAAGACATGTGTTCATTCATTAAAACCCCAAAAATAATGTAAAATATAATTTTCAATCATTGTAGTTATTCTGGCATTCAACTCACACTCGTACGGTACTCGAAATACAACTAAGAAAATGGAAGCAAGAATGATCCAACTTGAACAAGAACAAAAACAAGCTCAAGAAGAAATGAGAGAGAGATTAAATAAGATGGAAGCAGAGATAACAAATTTGCAAACTGGTCTACTACAAAGGATGGAAGAAATGTTTAAGAAACATGCTATAGGTAGAAGGATCGCGGATGACCAACTAACATCATCCGAGCAAGATCTATCGCATCCTCAGGGTTTGGACCAGGAGCATCACATCTTGCGGGGCTTACTTCTGACCCCCAACACCCACCAGGGTTTACACCCGAATCTGGTCCTCCTCATGGTTTCACACCTATACACATCTCTGCTCACCCTTCGGTACCTCAAGAAGCACAACCTCATATATATGTCAGCAATGAGAATCAGCAGCACCACATGGGATCTGCATTCCTAAATAATTATCAGCCTGTTACTGAATGCTTAACTCCAGATCTAAATGAGTTAGCCAAAAAGGAAAAAGCCAATGAACAAATAACTCAACAGTTGAAGAATTGGAAGAAATGGTAAAATCAGTAGAAATAATTGAACCGTTCTATGGGTCTGACGCTAGAGAGTTGAGCTTGGTCCCAGACTTGATCATCCCTATGAAATTCAAGGTTCCTGAATTCGAAAAATATAATGGAACTACTTGCCCTTCATCTCATATTACCATGTTTTACCGGAGGATGACTGGTCATGTGAATGATGAAAAATTGTTGATTCACTGTTTTCAAGACAGTTTAACAGGTTCTGCCGCCAAGTGGTATAACCAATTAACTAGGGCTCACATCAAATCATGGAAAGACTTGGCAAAAGCATTCCTAGAACAGTATCGACATGTTATAGATATGGTTCCTGGTCGGTGGACTCTTCAGAATATGGAAAAAAGAAGCAATGAGACTTTCCGACAATATGCCCAAACGTGGCGTGATGTTGCTACACAGGTCCAACCCTTTTTACTCGAAAAAGAAGTTACTATAATTTTTGTCAACACTTTGAAAGCTCCATACTTGTGGCATTTGCTTGGAAATGCCACCAAAAATTTTGCTGATTTGATCATCTCTGGTGAGCTCATCGAAAATGCTATAAAAAGTGGCAAGATTGAAGTAGCTGAAGGGTCTAGCTCCAAAAAAACCTGTATACCAGAAAAGGAGAATGAAGTTGCAAGTGTCTATGCAAATAGTGTCACAATAACCCAATCAAGGGCGAAGATGAATGACATGAACACCGCTAGAAATGATTTCAGGGGACCTCGTAAGGAGAGAGAAAAAGTATCCTTCACACCACTACCTGTACCCTATTCAGAGATATACGTCTCATTATTAAAAGCAGATGTGGTATGCCCCTACCGTTTGACTCCTCTTCAACCACCGTACCCTCATTGGTATGACGCAAATGCACATTGTGATTTCCACGATGGAATTGTTGGCCATTCTATTGAGAATTGTTTTGCCTTAAAAAAGATAGTGCAAAATCTGATTAACACAGGAGGATTACAGTTTGACTCACCAGATGTATCAACACACCCACTACCGAATCATGGAGGTAAAGGGGTAAATGAAATCCAGGAGGAGAATAGGAGGAAGGCAAAGAAAGATGTTCATGAAATTAAATCTCCCTTCAGTTGGGTATTCCAACAACTCTTTCAGGCTGACATAATTCGACAAGATCCTAAGCCAAAGACCAATGAGTGTGGACACTATTGCGAATATCACCAAGAAGAAGGACATGAAATTCAGCTTTGCCCTGAATTCAGGGGGTTATTACAAAGATTGATGGATAATAAGGAGGTAGAGTTCTTTGAGGAAGATAAGGGAAAAAGAGAAGAAGATGTCTTCACGACAGAAAATTCCGAGCCCGTTCACAGAACAAGTAAGCCAGTAGTCATTACTGTGAAACCATCATCAATGAATTATAGGTCGTCAACACCAAAAGTTGTAATCACAGCTCATTCACCATTCCCATTTAAAGACACCCGTAAGGTGCCTTGGAACTACACTGCCAATATTTTATTGATAAGGGAATCTGGTTCGCTAGAGAAAATAAAGGTAGTTGAAGGTGAAGCACCAGGAGGCAATTTGATGACTGAAATAGTGAATGAAGTTAGTCACTTCACAAGAAGTGGGAGGTGTTATTCTCCCGAGATATCGAAAGAAGTAGACAAAGTGAAAGAAAAAGGAAAAGTTGTAGTGGTACCACAGAAGATATTCAACGATGAACCCCCACCAATGATCAATGAACCGGTAACAGAAACACAAGCTCAAGAATTCTTGAAGTTTCTAAAACATAGTGAGTATAGTGTAGTTGAGCAGCTACATAAGCAACAAGCACGGATTTCAATTCTGGATTTGTTAATAAATTCAGAGGTACATCGGAATGCTTTACTGAGAGTGCTCAATCAAACGTTTGTGCCTGAGGATACACTAGTGAACAAGTTGGATCGAATTGTAGGGCACATAGCTGCTAACAACTACATAACTTTCACTGATGATGAAATTCCTGATGGTGGAATGAGATCCGTAAAAGCCCTCAATATCACAACTCGTTGTCATGGTCATGTCTTACCAGGTGTTTTGATTGACAATGGGTCTGCACTTAATGTTATGCCTATGGCCACATTACGAAGGTTATCGGTGGACAACTCACATATGAGGGCCTACCAAAACATTGTCAGAGCCTTTGATGGAACTCAGCAGGATGTGCTTGGAAAGATATAGGTATCACTGTTGATTGGACCAACTGTCTACAATATTGATTTTGTGGTGATGGACATCAACCCTTCATATAATTGCTTGCTTGGGAGGCCATGGATTCATTCTGCAGGGGCAGTCCCTTTGTCCTTACACCAAAAATTGAAATTAGTGTCAGATGGTCAGTTGATCAGTATTGGGGCAGAGGAAGAAATTATTGCTTCTGTGACGACTGACGCCCCATATATTGAGACAAATGAGAATGCTCTAGAGTGTTCCTTCAGAGCCTTAGAATTTTTCAATGCTACTTTTGTTGCTGAAGGAAACAAGATTCCTCGCTCATGTTTATCTAATTGTACTAAGATGATTGTACGAGAGACTATAGGAAAAGGAGCCAAGATAGGAAGGGGTCTTGGTAGATGCCTGCAAGGGACTTTATATCCCAAATTTTTCATGATGAAGAGCGATCGCTTCGGGCTGGGATTTAAGCCTGATTTTCAGCAAAGAAAGAAAGAAACAAAAAAGAGAGGTGAAATAAGAATAGCTAGACTGAAAGGAGAGGACATTCAATGGGAGCATATATCTTTTCCTCCCCTGATGAGCTCTTTCAAGTTTGGAGGAGTGTTTGATATAGAACAACAGTTAGCCAGAGCAATTTACGAAGAAAAGAAGATGAAAGACAAAAACTTGTTCAATGAAGCTATGGAGGGTTTGGTCATTAACATGATAATTGAGGATGATAAAGTATGAAGATATTTGGCTGGAATCCGTCCTTGCTTCCCAGGGGAAACACTAAAAAATTGGACTGCAGAGGATCTCCCTGTAGTTTTTAAGATTAATTCAGAGTAATACCCATTACTAATCCTTATACTTGTGCCCGCAAGTATTAAGGAATTTTCATAAGGGCAACTATGTTAACTCTACTTGCTTTCAATAAAAGACAGTCTTTTGTTTCTTAAATGACCATCATTATTTTACATTTTCATTCTTTATTCTTTACATTCATTTGATAAATTTTGGTCTCCTTCCAAATATATATTCGATTCAATTTTTCCCTTTGCAGGTGTCACCATATCAATAGCATGAATGTTTCTGAATTTAATACTGAGATAAACTTTGAGCAGCCCATGTGTCTGGAAGAAATCAATGAGTGTCAGGATGAGGTAGAATGTGATGTTCCTAACGAACTATTAAGACTGGTAGAAAATGAGGACAAACAGATTTTACCTCACTAGGAAGAAACTGAGGTTATAAACTTGGGAACTAATGATGATAAGAGAGAAGTGAAAATCAGCAGCACACTTTCTGCTGAGATAAGGCAAGACTTGATAGATATTCTTCTAGAATTCAAGGACATATTTGCATGGTCTTACCAAGATATGCCAGGGCTGAGTACAGATATAGTAGTGCACAAGATTCCGATAAAGCCTGAGTGTAAGCCAGTTCAGCAAAAACTCAGAAGAATGAAGTCATAAATACTGTTAAAAATTAAAGAGGAAGTGATAAAACAGATTGATGCAGGGTTTCTTCAAGCGGGAAAGTATCTGGAATGGGTTGCCAACATAGTCCCTATGCCAAAGAAAAATGGGAAAGTTCGCATGTATGTGGATTACAGAGATCTTAATAAAGCAAGCCCAAAAGATAATTTTTCGTTGCCTCATATAGATACTTTAGTGGATAACACTGCTGGTCATTCGTGGTTTTCTTTTATGGGTGGCTTCTCGGGGTATAACCAAATAAAAATGAACATTGAAGACATGGAAAAAACCACATTTGTGACTATGTGGGGCATATTCTGCTATAAAGTGATGTCATTTGGTTTGAAAAATACTGGGGCAACTTACCAAAGAGCTATGGTGACTCTTTTCCATGATATGATGCACAAAGAAATTGAAGTGTATGTGGATGACATGATTGCCAAGTCCAGGACTGAAGGTGAACACATTCAAAACTTGAGGAAGCTTTTCCAAAGGTTGAGGAAATATCAATTGAAACTCAATCCAACTAAATGCACATTCGGGGTAATGTCAGGGAAACTCTTGGGTTTCATGGTTAGAAAAGGAATTGAGATTGATCCAGATAAAGTAAAGTCCATTCAAGATCTTCCACCGCCTCGTACACAGAAAGAAGTTCAAGGTTTCCTAGGAAGGTTAAATTATATATCTCGATTCATTTCACAATTAACTGAAAAATGTAACACAGTTTTCAAATTACTTTGAAAGAACAACCCCGAAATTTGGAATGACGAGTGCCAAAAGGCTTTGGAGATAATCAAGGGATATTTGTCTAATACTCCAATTCTGGTGTCACCAGTCCCTGGTAAACCATTGATCCTTTATCTAACGGTCTTTGAAAATTCGATGGGATGTGTATTGGGGCAGCATGACGAATCTGAAAGGAAAGAAAGAGCAATCTATTATCTAAGCAAAAAGTTCACCGATTGCGAAATCCGATACCCTCCAATTCAAAAGCTATGTTGTGCTTTGGTGTGGGCTACTCGAAGGCTCAGGCAATACATGTTATACCATACTACTTGGTTGATATCTAAACTTGATCCTTTGAAATATTCAATGGAATCACCAGCTTTAACTGGTAGATTGGCTAGATGGAAGATGTTGTTATCAGAATTTGACATTGTATATGTGAACTGAAAAGCAATCAAAGGGAGTGTCATAGCAGATTTCTTTGCAAATTGTGTCTCAGATGATTATGAGTCCTTGAACTTTAATTTTCCAGACGAGGATCTGATGTGCATTACAACCAGGGGGAAACAATTTCAGATGATAAATCCTGGAGGCTGTATTTTGATGGGGCATCTAATGCTTTAGGACAAGGAATTGGAGCAATACTGATTTCCCCAGAAAATGTCTATTATCCTTTTACAAGCAGATTGGAGTTCTTTTGCACCAACAATATGGCAGAGTATGAGGCTTGTGTCATGGGGTTAAGAGCAGCTATAGAAAGAAAAATCAAAGTACTCCAAGTATATGGAGACTCCTCACTAGTGGTGTATCAATTGCGAGGAGAATGGGAGATAAAGGATCTAAAGTTAGTGGAATACCGAAGATTGATCCTTGAATTGGTAAAAGAATTTGAAGATGTCACTTTCAATTATCTCCCTCGAGAAGATAATCAAATGGCTGATGCTTTGGCCACACTTGCTGCAATGTTCCAAGCAAATAGAAGAGTTGACATGATGCCAGTTAATATGCAAATGTATAATACCCCGGCACACTGTTATGATATCGAAGAAGAGGTAGATGGACGTCCATGGTATTATGATATTTTGCAATACATCAAGCATCAAACTTACCCACAATGTGCGTCTGAGATCGATAAAAAGACAATAAGGAGAATGGCTACCGGATATGTATTAGATGGGGAAGTTTTGTACAAAAAAGGTAGTGATCAAGTTTTGATGAGATGTGTGGATGCCCGAGAAGCAAAAAGTATACTTGAAGAAGTGCATGAAGGGATATGTGGAACACATGCAAATGGGCTTTCTATGGCCAGGAAGATCATGAGATATGGATACTATTGGGCCACTATGCATTCAGACTGTGTTGATTATGCAAGAAAATGTCACAAATGTCAAATCTATGGGGATAAGATCCATACATCTCCGTCACCTTTGCAAGTGATGACCACAACATGGTCGTTTTCTATGTGGGGCATGGATGTCATTAGGACAATTACACCAAAGGCTTCGAATGTACATCGTTTCATATTTGTGGCAATTGATTACTTCACTAAGTGGGTTGAGGCTGCCTCATATGCAAATATCATGAGATCTACAGTTTGCAAATTCATAAAGAAAGAGATAATTTGTCGGTATGGATTGCCAGAAAGAATTGTCACAGATAATGCCACTAATTTGAATAACAAGATGATGGTAGAACTTTGTACTCAGTTCAAGATAAAACATTCTAATTCAGTAACCTACCGTCCAATGATGAATGGAGCAGGGGAAGTAGCAAATAAAAATATTAAAAGGATCATCACAAATACCACTGATACTTACAGAGATTGGCATGATAAATTACCTTTTACCTTGTATGCATATCGAACTACAGTGCGAACTTCAACAGGGGCGACACCTTTCTCTTTAGTATATGGGATGGAGGCAGTCTTGCCAGTGGAAGTAGAAATCCCATCACTTCGAATTTTGAAAGAGGTGAAATTGGATGAAGCTGAATGGGTTCAGGCTCGGTTTGACCAATTGAATCTCATTGAAGGAAAGAGATTAAAAGCTATTTGCCATGGTCAGATGTATCAGAAACGGATGATGAGAGCTCATGATAAGAAAGTTCATCTAAGAGAATTTCGAGAGGGTGATCTAGTGCTAAAAAAGATCCTGCCAATTCATAAAGATTTCCGAGGGAAATGGATGCCTAATTGGGAAGGTCCATATGTTGTCAATAAGGCCTTCTCTGGGGGAGCGTTGATCTTGACAGAGATGGATGGAGAAAAATTGAGAAATCCAGTAAACTCAGACTCTGTCAAGAAGTACTATGCTTGAAGAAAAAAAAGAACAAATGAAAAATGAAAAAATGAAAAGAAAAAAAAAGAAAAAAAAAGAGAAATGAAAAAATGAAGAGAGAAAAATGAGAGTTTGAGATGAAAATCCACAAAGGACATCTTGAAACCAAAGGAAGACTTTGAGTTGAAAACATGAAAAGGCGACTCAAAGGCATTCAGAGATTAGGCATCTGGCAGATAAATCCTCTCAAGGGTCTAATATTTTGAGAGAAGCTTCACATCTATAGACATTTTGGTAATCCTTGAAGTCATCCAGACAGAAGCTCAACTCAATAGTTATATCAAGTGGATTGATTCAGGAACATTCGTGCTAATGATCCATAAGGACATTTGACTTATGGTTTTAAATTTCCATTATTAATGTGATTGCCATAACTTTGTAAATTCAATTTCTTGTCAGTAAATTCGAAGTTTGTTATTTCAAGTCTCAATTTTATTCATTCTTCTTATAAGTAAATTGACATGGCATTAAAAAATAAAATATTTTTGGTATTACTCTGAATTAATACTTCCATATTAGAGATTCTAGACCTAATAATCGAAAAGATTAGGGTATGACATGGCCAAAGAAAATGCATGTGAGTTGAGAAAAGAAAGCATATTGAAAACACTGATATTTTGATACGCTGACAAAGATGAGCATTTCAAAATGAAACAGAAAAGGATTTGCATGGGAACAAGAGAAATGAGAATTTGCATAAAATAGCTCAAGCAAAATGTGGAGTGCAAACGAAAGGACCAATGACGCATTTAAAATAAAAATTTGCAGGACCACAAAGTTCATAATATTAAAATGCCATCATACATACATCGGTAAGTATCTATAAATAGGAACATGCTCATTCATTCATATTCATTGAAATGCTTTGAATGTTTTGACAGAAATTCAGAGAGAGTCAATAACAATTAAGATTCACCGCAGAAGGAGGTGAACCAACATTTCCAATAGAGAGTTCATAATGAGAAGAACTCATTCGACAGAGGGAGAAGAAGTTCATAATGATAAGAGCTTGTTTGACCTATCACTCGATTCATGACATTTTGAATCAGTGACACCTCGCTTGAGGGATTGACATTTTCAGGAGAGTTCATAATGAGAAGAACTCATCCAACGAGGAAGAAGAAGTTCATAATGAGAAGAACTTGTTCAACTTCGCATCAACATGTTCAATGGAGAGTTCATAATGAGAAGAACTCATCCGACAGAGGGAGAAGAAGTTCATAATGAGAAGAGCTTGTTTGACCTATCACTTGATTCATGACATTTCGAATCAGTGACGCCTCGCTTGAGGGATCGACATTTCCAATGAAGAGTTCATAATGAGAAGAACTCATCATAAAGGAGAAAGTTCATAATGAGAAGAACTTGTTCCTTTCAAATTCACCACAGATGGAGGTGAACAAACATTTCCAGAAGAGTTCATAATGAGAAGAACTCGTCCTAAGGGAGAAAGTTCATAATGAGAAAAACATGTTCCTTCTAAGTCCACCACAAAAGGATTTGGTTCAAGATTTCCAGTTGAGAGTTCATAATGAGAAGAACTCATCCAACAAGGGAGAAGAAGTTCATAATGAGAAGAACTTGTTCAACTTCGCATCAACATTTTCAATGGAGAGTTCATAATGAGAAGAACTCGTCCGACAGAGGGAGAATAAGTTCATAATGAGAAGAGCTTGTTTGACCTATCACTTGATTCACGACATTTCGAATCAGTAACACCTCGCTTGAGGGATATATATTTCCAATGAAGAGTTCATAATGAGAAGAACTCATTATAAAGGAGAAAGTTCATAATGAGAAGAACTTGTTCCTTTCAAATTCACCACAGATGGAGGTGAACAAACATTTCCAGAAGAGTTCATAATGAGAAGAACTCGTCCTAAAGGAGAGTTCATAATGAGAAGAACTCATCCGACAGAGGGATAAGAAGTTCATAATGAGAAGAGCTTGTTCGACCTATCACTCGATTCACGACATTTCGAATCAGTGATGCCTCGCTTGAGGGATCAACATTTTCAGTGAAGAGTTCATAATGAGAAGAACTCGTCCATAAGAAAGAAGAATTTCATAATGAGAATAACTTCTTCAATCCAACAACGAAGGAAGACTGGACAAAAACTGGTTGTCTTTTCATCTTTGCATTATTCTTGTTAACACAAGAATGCGCAAAGAGGGGCAGCTGTAGACACCCGTTTTTGACCGGGATTAAAATATATATTATAAATATTAATTATATATTATTATTATTATATCATTAATATTATTATTACACTTTTGTTGCAGGCCCAATATAACCCGAGCCTAAACATTCATGATTGCAAACAATGAGGAAATGCTATGGTGAGGGACTTCCCAAAGCATTATGCTTGGTGAACCATATCGGATAACAACGATGTATCAATCTTCGACGGTAGCCATGTTTGGGTGGATCATAACTCCTTGTCAAAAATGTAATGATGGTCTGGTTGATTCCATTCATGGGTCCACCGCAATCACCATATCAAACAACTATATGACTCACCATGATAAAGTCATGCTCGTGGGGCACATTGATTTCTTCACTCAAGACAAGAACATGCAAGTCACAATAGCAAAGGGGAGGGGACAAAATATCATTAATAATGAGCCAACCACTACATTGAAAAACATTTAGAAAAACAAAATAAATCCCGTATAATCCGGGATTCAACCTGCTACAACCAGATTTCATCGATCAAAGTCATCACCAAATTATTGACTTGCAACCATAAAAGGACAGAGAACAACGAGCAATAAAAGGGGGGAGATGAGAAGAATAAGAAAAAAAAAGAAAAATAGGGGAATTGAAAAAAGATCGGAATCCTATTCGAAACACTGGTAACAAAAAGAGGGGGTTTCTTTTTCTTTAAAGAAAGAACTGTAAACAGGGGAAATATTCCATCTATCTATTCGAAAGCAATAAAAGTATTTTTGAGGTAATCCTAGTTTCGTTTTCAATTTCCAGTATATATTACTTTATTTGTTTTTTTATTTCGAACCCAAATCAGCAGTAGAACAATCTGTTATTTATGTTTATAACCATTTTCATATTCCAGTAATTAACCCAAAGAAATCAACGCATGTTTGATCATAAGTAAAATAAGTAGGTTGATATAAAAATAATAATAAACAAAGAGGATTTGGGGTTTATTTACCAAAGATGTTTGGGTTCCCTCACGGGAATTTACCACACTTTGGTGAGGTTACTGTCGCCACTGAACGACAGTTTGCATGCTAGTTTAATTGCTGTAATTCAATGAATGTAATAGTTGGTTTCCATTAGTCACTATTTGAGAGTGTAAGAGATAAAAAAATCATAATAAAGAACGAATAGTCAAGAAGAGATTTCTTTGCTTACCTTGTTTATTCAAATCCTTATCGTTTTTTTAAAACTGTCGGGTAGTTTACGTCGCCGGGAATAGGTCAATTCTTGTCGTTTGAAACCTTGTTTGTCGTGTATTTGCGTTAGTTCTCGCCTTTCAAAACTTTAAAATAAAATAGAGATAACTTAGACTGTTTACCTTTTGAAGCCAATAGTTGAACTCTTTTGAACACATCCTTTCTTTGTAAGACTAAAGGAATAATCTTGAGAGGTAAAGGAGGAATCAAAACATCTGCAAATAAACATAATAAAAATATAATAGAAAATAAATCTAAAAAATGAAAGGAAAGTAGTTTACTTCTAAGATCAGTTATTAGGCAACCATAGATATGTATAAGAGAAAGTGGAGTTGATTTTTGGGCTAGGAACCGACCAACATTTAGGAGGGTGTGAGCGGCCGAGAAAGATGAGCGGGATTGAGAAGGGTTTCAATTAGATAATATCGAAGAATAAGAAAAAGATGGGAGAAGAGAAATGAAGAAGGAAAACGGCACAGAGGGAGAAACAAATAAAAATTAGGGCAAATTTCATTTTAAAATAATATGTTTATTAAATCTTTAAAATAACGTCTTATGAATGTTAGGGAAATATATATTTCACGCATGGCCTATTTGTTATGTAAACCATTTAGGTTTTACTTGTAACTCATTTTAGTCCTAAAATCAAGTCTTTGATGTTTTAATTTGGTCTCTTCATTTTATGTATATTTTATTTTAGTCCTAATTGTTTGTTTATTTAATTTTGGTTGTTTAGAAATTTAACCTCTAATTTTCTGCACGTTTTTTAGTCCTATGCATATTTAAGGTTTATTGTGATGTTAGTTCCTTACAATGGTGTTTTGTTTTGTGTCAGTTTCATTTTATAGTATAATTCTGGAATTTTCACTTTAATTATTGTATGGTTTGTATTTAAAATACTAAAGATATTTAATCAATATTTTCATTTGTATAGTTTTTTTAAAAAAATTTGTAGTTTGATGTGGTATGTTTTATTTTTTTAAGTCATATTGATTCATAACACATTAATATATATGAATAAGTTATAATATGTAATTATAAAATATGTATATAATTCTTGTATAAAGATGTCATATTGCATGATAATTTTTCATATATTATTTTAATATTTTTATGTGAATGAGTCAATGTGGTTCTATTAATTTGTTTTTTTATTTTTTTATGCAAAACGTCAATTTTTAATTTATATTTAATTCGTATTTTATCACTAAAGATAAATATTTTTTTTTATGAATGAGAAATAGTTTGAATAGGTTTCCCACGGAGGATACCAAATTTCAAAAAAATTTATCGAGTTAAAAGATTTTCTTTAAATTACTAGTTCGAAGCAATTAATTAAATTTCAATAAATGGATCATAATTTAATTTTATATTTAATTCATGATTTTCACCATTTACGACAACGTGTAAGCGAACAGTAGCAATTTTGGGCGCTGTGGGGGTGCTAATCCTTCCCCACGCGTAACCGACTCCCGAACTCGTTTTAAACAAATCTTTGGTAAACGCAGACCAGCTTTTGTCTTAAAAAAATGATTTTTCTTAAAATTGTTTTTAAAAGACGTTTTTAGGTATTCGACCTACCTAACCCAAAGGTTGATGGCGACTCTTTTTAATTCTTTTTAATTTATTTCAAATTACTCCAAAATCACCCATTTTCCAAAATTAAAAGTCGTAACTATTTTTAAAACAATTAAATGATTGTCCCTTCGAAAAACGGTTACGACAAAGCGCATTCACATCCCCATCGACGATTTCCTTTGCTTTACCTCTTTGAAGTGCATTGTATAGGTCTTTACGTGTAAATCCAACATTATGATAGCCCCCTGCCTGTTGCGTTAAATAGTTCATTACTTGTGACGTGCAAACACCGACCTCTTTCAATGTTGTTGCCTCATCGATATCAGCCTTACTTACAGCTCTATTAGAACGCATAAATGATGTCATAGCAGGTGTGCACAATGCATGATTATGTTTCTGATAAGACTTATAACCCACTGATCGTTTGATTTGTTGTTGTAACGACAACTCTAGCCTTGCATCCTGTTCTTGTGACTGGCGTATGAGCACGTTGACGATCAACAGTATTGACTTTTGATACTCGAAACCCTTCTTTGGAACAACAAAATTCTTGTATCTTCAATTTCCCTTCCATGTCAAGCCGTGTTGTTCCCGACGTGCACTAAATCCATGTTCCTGTGTGAATCCCTTGTAAAAATACCAAACTTGATCACGTGAAGAAAATAACTTACCAACCAATATGTCAGATTCATCAAACTTTGTCACATTCACACAAATCAAAGCCAGCCTGTTTTCAACACGGACTGTACCCATTTTTCTTTTTGCAGATTAATCAAACCATAGACTGCAAAATTCTACCGCAAATCTCGGTTCAAAATGCATCAATTAAGTAGCTAGTGCCGTGACACAAACTCTTAAAACATCATATCAACTATTCACGTTAGATGGAGAAAACACCATATCAATTAAGACGAGAGGACCCTAGCCCCACCCCTGGGGAGAAAAACTTTCCACTTGAATAATGGGAATTTTCGGTTATACTCTACTAGAAAAAAAAATTAAATTCGAATTGAGTTATAAAATAAAATTCGAATAACTTAAATAATTCAAAATTTTTAGAAATTGATGAATTAATTTTCAAATTTAAATCAATTCCCTCAACTTTATAATATATATATATATATATATCACATATGAAAATATATATATATATATACACTTATTTAAACTGGAATCAAATTATTTTAATAGTACTAAAATTAAGTCCCGCCCCTCCTAATATTTTTGTTTCATTTATTCTTTAGGCTATTACTTTTAAAAGTACTAAAATTATATCATGGTCTCTCCCAAAATTTTTGTTTCATTATTCTTCAAGCCCCATTAGTTTTAAGGGTAAAGTATACAAATGGTCTTCTGATTATAGGATTTTGTAACACCCCTAATTTAGTTTTATTTTAACTAGATCTTTTATTTAATTAATTTAAGGAACTAGTTTGAGTTTTTAAAGTTTAAGGCCAGTTTTCTGATTTCTTTGAAAGTTCAGGGACTCATTTCTTGATCTGACCATTGTAAGTAATCAAAGAAAAAAGGGGTAAAGAGAATGCGACTGGCACGGTTTGATATTGTGACCAGCAGGAGCAGGGGAGCCATGCCCTAGCCACTAGCCTAGGGCATTGTTTGTGTTAGTATTTCTTTTAAAATACTTTTTAAGAGATATCAGTTGGGATTTTTAATCCCAAAATCAGTTTTATCTTAGCTAGAACAAAAAATTCCCAATTATTTTTAACCCCTGTCGTCGTTGTCTTTTCCCTTGAGCCATCACCGTCCGATAGTCATGGCAGTCACCGCCACCAACATCTTGATCGCCGCTCAACCGCGACCAAACCCCCTCAACCAATTTGTTGAAATACCTCGCCATTCATCGTGAATTGGCGTTTATTTGGTCGTCGAAAACCCAAAACAACTGCCGCGAGTTTTCACAATTTTGTGTTGAGATCCCGATGCCAGTTCGCATCACCGCCACCACCGTTGGACTTCTCATCTAGTTCTGTTCAAAACCCGATCAGGTTCGTTACTTCACCACCGTTCTATCATTATCCTCCGTTGGTAAGCCTCCGATCTCCTTCTCCGTTCATCGTACGTTGTGTTGGTTGGATTTTTTGGCTGTTTTGAGTTGAATGCAACAAGTAGAAAAGTTGGGAATGATCAGTCGATCGAAATCATACCCTTCATCCTAGCACGCGCTGCCACGCGCTGCCACGCGCCACCGTGGCGCATGGGCTTCGTTCCTTGTTTGAATTTTCCAGAACCGGTCCAAGTCAACTCGAAACAGACTGAGTCAACTTAGATCGATCTGAGCCAACCCAAAGTGGTCAAATTATTAACTTTGACCGAACCTTTGACTTTGACTCAGACCATTAACATTGATCAATATTGACTTTAACTAGGGTTGACTTTGACTAAAAAGTAAAAAAATTTAAAAGGCATATCTTATATTTTTTGACGTCTTGAGTCTGAATTTAAAGTCTTTTTTGCCAAATTTTAATCCAAAAGCCCCTCAAATCGTGTGTTAAACCCCAACATGTATATGTAATTAAATTATTTTAATCAAGTGCTTTTAAGGTCAATGACTGATTGATGTTTGTTAATTATTGAAGGTACTCGATACTCTCACGATCGCTCGTCAGCTTGACTCAGCTCCTCTCAATTTGTCATACTGCGTGAGACCGTAATTACTCGTATAGATTCATAAACCATATAAATAATTAGATTTAAATATTATTTAAGTCGTAATACTGAATTCATTATGGTTTAGGTTCGAGTTCTGCTGTAGAGCATAGCGAGGCCAGTGCCCAGTAGACTTCCTTGGCTGATTCATTTTTTAGGTGTGTTCCTGGTGTGCTATATAATTGTTTTATTTATTTTTGAAATATGATGGTTGTCTGAATTGTTTTGTAAATGTTTTAATTGATAAATACCATGATTTCCTGATTTCTTGATTATGAATTATGTTTACTCGATACATGTTTTCTGGTTATCTGTTTTACTAAGAAATATAAATATATATGATTTATGGATCATGGACCTATTGTTACTACATGTATTGTTTTATTTTGGATACTATCTGGGTAGGCTAGAGTATGGAGGTTCAAGTTTGATCCAGCTTGTAAATCCTTACGGACCTAAGGTGAACCTTGGGTAGGCTCTTAGTCCCCGAGATATTCCCTTCGGTAGGCTCTCAAGACCCAAGGTGCTTCCTTGGGTGGGCTCTAAGGCCCCAAGGTATTCCTTGGGTAGGCTCTAAGGCCCTAAGGCATTACCTTATGTTGGCTCTTAGGTACAATTGGCCTAGGATAAACCCTTATGAATGCAGTTCTGGGAAACTACATATAGTATATGGGTGGAAGGAACTAAATATTTATTTTTCACAAAAATCTTTACTGTCACTCTTATGAAATTTCTACTGAATTATTTTCTGAAATTTACTATTTTAAATTATTATTCACTTTTGGAACATATTAAGCTCTCTATCTCACCTCCCAAATTTTTCCCTTTCAGATACTTTTGGATAGGAACCCTCGGACTAGGCATTTGGAGGGCCGACACATTTCGTTCCAAACTTTTTGTTGCAATGTTTCCATCTTTCGTATTGCCTTTATTTTGGTGAGCGTGCTTGTATTTTGATATATTGCTTTTTGCTGCATGGATATTTACGATATTTGTTATTTGGAATTTCGTACTAAGCATGATGATTTATGTTTAAATTACTCAAATTAAACTTTATTATTATTAATTTATGCTTTTAAAAGCCTTTAGTTATGATATTATTTTTAAAAAGGGTTTAAAAATGTTTTAGAAAAATTTCAATGTAATTCACTAGACCTAGTCGTGACACATAGGTTGGGTCTAGGGTGTTACATTTGGTTGGCATCAGAGCTTTTGGTTTTTAAAACATCGGATCATAGATGAGTCCTAAATAAAAATATTATCTTTAAATGTTTTACAAAATTTACTATAAAGGCCATGTTACCAATTTTTATAAGTTTAACTGTGTATGAGACTCCAAGTGCCAAATCTAATCCTAGATTTTATCTTTTGTAATGAACCTCAAGTTTTTTCGAATTGAGTGCTAGATGGGGTCATCGACCTTCCCGTGCGCGAGGTCGACCTGTTAGATTTTTTTATTCGATTGAGGACCCACCGCTGCAAGCAATAGATACTCTTGCTCCTTCTGGCCCTTTTGCTCCAATAGATCTACAGCATGCTCCCCAAATTGATATGATGAAACATATTAGAGGAGCGTCAGTTGCTGGGATTGAACCTGCAGGAGTTATTTTGGATAAGACGTTGGGTAGACATTTACTTTAGTTGATTCAGGGTGTAATCAGAGAAGTGAGTGCCACACATGAGGTTCCTATTTTATAGACCCTGCTAAGGCTAAATTTGGAGGTTCGACTGGTGGACCTCCTACTGAGGCTGAGGTTAGCTCTATGATACTAAGAAACATATGGATCAACTGGGTTTGGATCCACATGAGATATATTTGGGAGCCATTTTGATGTTGGATGGAAATATTCATACCTGGTGGGAGTCTGTGGTGAGCAGCGTTCCTACTGATCATCTGACATGGGATTTCTTCAAGGAGTGCTTCAGGAAACGTTTCCTTGTAGAGCTTTATCTGGATGAGAAACAACAACAATTTTAGGATTTAGTCGAGGGAGATATGACAATATCTATGTATAAGATGGAGTTTTTGAAGCTAATAAAGTATGGTGAAAGTTTGGTTCCTAATGATAGGGACAAGTGTCGTGAGTTTGCTCGATGACTCAAATATGAATTGCGTAGATAGGTGGTTACTCATCAGGATGATGTGCTTGATGCTTTGGTAGATAAAGAAAAAGAAATTGAAGAGGTTAAGGTTGTAGCTCCTGATAGAGGCTGAGTAGATCGAGAGTGATCTAAGAGGTCTTCTGGCCCGACTGAGTCTTCTGCACGTCCTGGGAATAGGACTCGTACTGTTATTCCCCATAGAAGTAATACTAGTTCTAGGTCTACAGCACATCCGCTCTCAGCTGTTAGATGAGGTGATTTTTAGGGTTTCCCTAAGGTGTATATTTGCGAGTTTTGTGGAAACCTTATACTAATGGGTATAAGGTTTCCCTATGGACGCAGTTATGAGAACTGCATATGATGTACGAGAGAAGGGTATATTATATGATTTAATATCTTATGTTTTATCAGGATTTCCATGATACTTGACAGGATTATAATTGATAGTTTTTCATATGATGTTTTTACTGAAATAATGGGAGACACACTGAGCCTAGCTCACTTTTCGAAAATGTTTTTCCCCTTTCAGATACTGTTGGCTAGATACCCCGGATCAAGCACTTGGAAGATAACATCTTGAAGTACATCTGAATGTAATGGTTTTATCATGCAAGTTGACTTTACTATTGGAACATGGGCCTTATTTTAAAGTATTGGATTTATAATGATTACTCTTTTGCGATTTATATTCGATTTATCTTAATTTAGATTTTAATACATGTTTTTAAATTAAATTGTTACTTTTTTAAGATTATATTTATGAGTTGAGTTTTTATAGTATAATCTATTATAATTTCATAAAATGTCATTTATAATGTGATTTTACATTGATTGAATAAAGGTTTCGGAAAATGTTTCTAAGAATCATGAATGTGATCCATTAGGCTTAGTCAAAACACATAGGCTTGGTCTAGGGGTTACACATCAGCACCAACCAGCATTATCCTGGCAGGAGGTTGATTGCCTGCAGATTATCCAATTGGACCTGCAGCAACTCCACTTCATGGTTCCATGCTTCAAGTAAACCAAGATATATGCTCCACAATTCATCTTGGAAAGGGTGGGAAATACTAATAACTTTATGAAATTCAAAGAGCCAAGATCCATCATGCGTGCATCCAACACCACCCACATTGCTAGAACCGGAAATAGCGTGGATAGAAGCATCTGTATTAACACAGCACCACCGATTTGGTGGAGGCTGCCATTGAATTTGCACAGCATGCCGAGACTTTGGAGACGGCTTGGGAGGAGGAACAACAACAAAATGCGAGGACCAAGAGATGCTAAGCTAGAGCACGTCATCCATGGAAGGGTATGAGTCGGTGAAGACAAAAGAGTTTCGGTGCTTCCAAATTTGCCAAAGTAATGTGGGGAAGAGAACGTCCCAATGCAAAGACGAATCCGGAAGCTTAGCACAACACGCCAGATTGGTTTGGATCTAATCACCGAGGCAGCTTGTGAAAAAAGAATTAGCAAGGTCCTCAGGCAGCAGCTGGCTCCAAATAGACTTCACTGCATGACAGTCACATAAAATGTGAAGAGTGGTCTCTTTGTGAAGTCCGCAGAGGGAGCAAACATGATACGGGGATGATCCACGGCGGAATCGTTCATAGTTTGAAGAGATACAATCCCTGAAAACTAGCCAAAGGAAAGTGAAAACACGTTGCGGGAATGGGTAAGGTCCAAATCTTATTCCAGATGGAGGAAGGAGTAAGCCATGAAGCTTCAACCAGCTTTCGACAGGCATCCCGAACACGGAACCTATCCATAAAATCATGTTTCCATAAACAACGGTCAACATCAGCATCGTCACTAGGGGCTTGACGATTAAAATCAATTTTTAATTGTCTTCAAAATTGTATTTCTTTGATGTATTTTGCGGCACCCTAGATACCAATGAATTCATTTAATCAATTTTTATTACTTGATTTAAAATTTATTAAAATCTTTTTAAAATTCATAAATTAAATATAAAATGTTCATATTTTAGAGGAGTACGAGACTTTCTAAATTTTTGAAAGTTTAAAATATTTATTTTAAAATTTAAATGGTAATAAGAATTCTTTCGAAAATTTGAACATATTATATAAATTGAACTGTAGTTTAAAAACTGTTTAGTTCTCCTACTCAAACTTAAATTGGACCGGTCCAATAGATAACTAAATTATTTAAACAGAAAAATTTTATATTAATATTTAGTATTTTATAATTAAATTAAAAAGATTATAGTATGATACTATAATTTTCTAATTTATATTGTTTTACAAATTAAAGAGTTTACCTGGCCTAATGAATATGGAGCTTGCCTCCGGAGCAAGAGATTGTGGTTTCTATTCCCATCATGAACGACAATAGAGACTCAAAACCACAAGCATAAACTATTGTTTGGGTAACTCACCAGCACAAACTATTATTAGTGGCGATGGACTATATGTCACCAATACCACCAAGCAAACCATGGAAAACTATCAATTATCAGGTCATGGACAAGATTAAAAAAGTCGAGACAGAGGAAAATATAAAAAAAAATACAAAATAAGTACGATCATTTTAGTTATAAGTGTAAATAACTCCTAAAAAGAAAGAAAAATAATTCATGGTCTACTCTCTCTTTGTCACACCCCCAAAATGGGGTTAATTGAAAACATTTAAAGTTTGGTGCATTAGGTGAGTTCTCTCAAAATGTAAGGAATTTATTTCAATTTGACCAAGCCTAAAATATTCAAATGCCAATATTTGTTTTTGGCTCTCATTTCCTCCCCCAATTTTTTTTTTAAAAATACACCCATACATATTTTCTCTCTCAAGCTTACCCATATCGGTTTTTGTCTGTTTTACTGCCACCTGAACCACTGTGGATGACACACCGACACCAAAATGTTCAACTCATCATTTTCGTCCTGTCAGTGGTTGCGCCTTCTTCACCGTCATTGTTGTTTGCAAGATGGGCTAGAGGAATCGTTTGAGTTTCGTAAAAACAAAATCACCAATGTTCACCGTCGCGAACCAACTCCGGTAAGTGACTCGTCGTGCATTAAAATAGTTTTATGGAAAATTTTGTGCGAAAAAGATCACCGAATGGTGTCTCCCGCGCCCTCACGTGCCACGGTGCGAGTGTGGAAGAGTTTCTGTGGTTCAAAAATGTTGAACCAGTCCATCTAAACAGGCCTGGCCGAATTGACCCTGAATGGGTTGACCGAATCAGACCCTTTTACTAGTTGATCCGATCCATTGACTCAACTCGTTGACCCGATTCGTTAACCATTGATTGTTGACTTTTTTCGTTGACCGTTGACTTTTTTGAAAACCTCTGTCTTGATATTTTTCGACGTCTTGAGTCCGTTTTAATTATCTATTTTGCTAAATTCCAACCCGAAAGCCCTATTTTTGCATATATTAATGCTTTACAATATAGTTATGATAAGTAAATTATGAAATTTATGGTCTTACCCTATGATATTATGTTATGAAGGTGGTCGTATGTCTCCCCACCGTTCTCTAGAAGGTTTGTATCACTCCTGTTTAGCTCAGCTTGACTTTGCTCGTTCGATTGGAGATACGCGACCTAGTGCTATTGTGCGTGGAAATTGTAAAGCATAGCTGGTATAGGTTAATTGGTATGTGTGTTCTCTTGACCAATTTATTGCATATAATATTTTATGCTATTTTGCTGCATAGTGATATTTATATGTATGTTCTTATTCGGACATTTACCTTTGATCTATCTTATTTCTGATAATGTTGCATCACAGTGAACATGTATATGGATGTACTCCTGATTTTGCATGGGATCCTCTACAAAGGGAAATCTGTATCCTGATTCTGCATGAGCTCAGTCCCCGTCCTGATTCTGCATGAGATTTCGTTCCCCGTACTGTGAGATTTATTCCCATCTTGTTTCTGCTTAGGATCTTTATCGGAGAAACTATATTCTTATCCCGATTTTCTGTATCCTGACTTGAGTTCCTCTTTAGAGGGTAACGTCCCCATCTTGTTTATCTGTGGCGGAAGTTATGGGTGTGTATTAATGATGCTACACTATGATGATTAAATCCCGATGTGCCAATTATGCATTATTTGTTTGTTTGTTTTTTTTTTCTCATCAAAAATTCTTTAATATAAAATTATAAAACCATGGTCAAAGTAGAATGCCTTATTAAAAACCTCCCTAAACTTAGTTGGAGGGAAAAAAGCACATTCAACTTGACAAAGAAGAAGAAACCATCACAAAGATCTCAACCGAAAAAGAAACACCCAACAACGCAAGTCACTCCCCTGCAGACTAACGCCTCAAAACCAAACTTACAAGAATGCAAAATAACCCAACGGACTAGGAGCAAAACATTAAAGTTTAAGCAGCACAGTGCTCCTAGTCGTCACTATAAACAAATAAAGACAAAACAAACACTAACACTTTTAACACCAACAGCCTATGAAGGACCTAGTTCAGAACAAGCCAACTTAACAAAAACAACCACTAAGGCAAAGTTGAAATAGGGTATTTTTTTTAAATTGTCGAGTTCTTAGTCCTCCAATATTGAAATGCAACTTGCTTGACTCCAGATAGATAAGAATAAGAGTTATTTGAGTCGATGAAATTTATATTATATTTTTCTACCTACAATATTCCAAAAATTTAACGTTGGGGCACGATAAGATCCTCTGGGTGCACGTTAGCAGGGCTAACGGTTCTGAGCTTCTCCGTCGCGCCTCCGGTGCTTTTCCCTCGCCCGTTCGTCGCTTGTCTCTCTAGGAAATCTCTCAACTCCTACAAATTGAACCACAACGCTAAAATCAAATGGAATGGAGAAAACTCTTCAACTGCTCAGAGGGCCAAAATCTGGAGTATTTTCCCCCTAGGGTTTGTGAAGGTACCAAATCCGTTAAACCTCCCAAAGAAGTGCTAGAAGCTGGAATCAACGACTGGAAACACTCGCTCGTGGGACAGTTCCTAGGTGTTGCTCCGAGCTTCTCCTCAACGCAAAGGTTAGTCGACAATCAGTGGAGGAAAGCTCAAAAAGGCGAAATAGTACAGGTTAGCACTGCTGGGAACCTCTTTATTTTTACTTTTGCCTCTGAAAATGCTAGGAATTAGATTATGGAGAATGGCCCATGGCATGTATCGAATAAAACTCTCATACTCAGGAAATGGGCACCAAACCTAACCAAACTTAACTTCGATCTTACTAGTGTTCCAATCTGGGCACATCTCTATAATGTCCCGCTCGAGTTGTATAATCGTCTAGGTCTTAGCTATTTAGGAAGTGCTATAGGCACTCCCCTTTCCATGGACTCCATAACTGCAGCAAAAACCCACTTATAATATGCAAAACTCTGTATTGAAATAGGAGTAAAAGACGAGATACCTAAAACCATAGAAGTGGAACTAAAAGAAGGGATTAAAGTTTATGTTTATGTTGAAATACCTTGGATGCCAGCTAGGTGCAGCTTTTGCAACACTTTTGGTCATAACGAAAAAACCTGCTTGGCATCGAAGAACTCTGCTCAAGCTAAAAAACAAGTTTGGAAGATAAAAGAGAACTTAGAAACAGAGAACATACCTATTGTAGGTGGGATCGAGCTGCTGCAAGAAAGAACTACTTCCTCTTCAGTCACTATAAACGTTGAACTAGGCACTAAAGAACCAGTAAACAATGAGGAAGAACTGCAGTCAAATTCCCCTATCGATGGAACCAGTCATGAAGCTAAAACCGATGGAAAAGATGAGCTTAACTCAGTCCATACTGTTGTTCAAAACAACCATTCTAAAAATGCTCTCTCTATTCCTGCTCCTAATGAATCGATCCCAAAGAATAATGGAGAGCCATCTCCTTCTGTTAAACGAGGAAGGGGAAGACCTCCAAAAGAGCAAGAGAAAATAAACCTTGATTCTACTAACAGATTCCAAATCCTAAATGAAGTTGAGGAATTCCCTCAGGTAATCAAAGACCTCCCGAAAAAACCTCGTGCATCTTCATTAGGAGTAGCTGTCATAATCAATGACCTCAAGTCAAAAAATAAAACTAAGGTAGACAAATCAAAGTTAAAAGTTTGTAGTGCTAGTGGAAGTTCATTAATTACCCCTCTCAAATGATTCTTGCTTTCTGGAATGTTAGAGGACTAAACTGTCCTCTAAAGCAAGACAACATTTTAAGAAGAGCTTTACTTAAAAAAGTGGATGTTTTATGCTTGCTTGAAACTAGAGTGAAAGAAGATAAAAGCGCAACAATTCTTAATAGAAAATTTGTTGGTTGGACTGCTCACACTAATTACGACTATGCTTCCAATGGAAGAATTTGGATCCTTTGGAAAAAAGACATCATCTTCTCGGTAATCCAAACCTCTTATCAGTGTATCTCTTTCCAGGGCCAGTACCAAAATGTTCCTTTTATCATCACTGCTGTTTATGGAAGCAATGATGGCATTACTAGAAGGCTCCTTTGGCATCAGTTTAAGGATCTTGAAACTAAAATTGGCAATCAACCCTGGATCCTTGGTGGAGATTTTAATATTACTCTCCACCCGAATAAAAGTTCCGATTGTGACATCTTGGGTCCTATTATTTCTTCAGATATGAGAGATTCCAGGACACTCTCATTGATCTGGAGCTCTCTGACCACCCTTTCTTTGGCCCTACTCACACTTGGAGCAACAAAAAACAGAACACATTCCTTGCTAGGAAGCTTGACCGTGTCTTGATCAATTCTAATTGGGCAAATTTATTTCAGACTTCGCATGTTGAATTCCAAGCTCCAGGAATTTTTGACCACTGCTTTGCAAAAGTTTGGCTTAATAAGGTAATTGAAGTAAACAGACCTAAGCCTTTTAATTTTTTTAACTATTAGACCCATCACCCCAACTTTCTGGAAGAGGTTAAACAAACCTGGTCCAAACCAACCTACGGGAATCCAATGCAGTCTCTCTTCACTAAACTCAAAAGGGTGAAGACTTGTCTAAAGGCTCTTAATAATTCTTCCTATAGTGACCTTCCTACCAGGGTCAAATATAAACGATCTGAACTAGAACTCCAGCAACTTAAGACTCTTCGTGGAGACGACGGCATTGAAAAAGAGCTTCTTCTCCAGAATGAGTTGAACAATCTTGAAGAAGCTGAAACTCTTTTCTACAGGTAAAAATCTAGAGTCCAATGGCTGAAGGAGGGTGATAAATGCACTAAATTCTTTTACTCCACTGTTGCCCTTAAAAACAAAAGAAATACAATCCGTACCCTCATTGATGAGAAAGGCAACAAGTTGGAAACCTATGATCAAATTTCAACTGAGATCATCTTCACTAGTTTACTTGGGAAAGTTGATCCAGCACTAAAGGGAACGGATCCTAAACTGTTAAAGGACCTCTGTCGGCATACTTGACCTCCTGAGAATGTTGATGCCCTTGTTAAGGACGTCACTAAAGAGGAGATTAAAGAGGCTTTCTTTAGTTAAGGAAACGATAAAGCTCCTGGTCCAGACGGTTTCTCTCCATTCTTTTTCAAAAAAACCTGGACTATTAACGAAAGCGACATTACTGCTGCTATTTCTCAATTCTTCAAAAATTCATATCTTCTGCCTGCTTTTAACGCTACTATCCTTGCTTTGATTCCTAAGACCCCTAACCCTAGCAAAGTTAAGGATTTTAGACCAATCTCTTGCTGTTCTGTTTTCTACAAAGCTATCTCAAAGATACTGGTAAAAAGATTAACTTGTATACTGCCTGAGTTAGTAACTCTTAACCAAACAACTTTTTTAAAAGGTAGAAACATCACAGAAAACACTTTACTTGCGCAAGAGCTAGTAAGAGGTTACAATAGAAAGAATATATCTCCTAGATGCTCTTTGAAAATTGATCTCCACAAGGCTTTTGATTCCCTCAACTGGAGCTTCATCTCTACCATCCTGCAGGCTATAGGTCTCCCTACGATTTTCATCTCTTGGATTGAAACTTGCTATACCACAGCAAGCTACTCAGTCTCCATTAACGGGAGCTTATCTGGATTCTTTAAGGGAGCTCGAGGCTTACAGCAAGAAGATCCCCTCTCTCCCATTCTCTTTGTTCTCTCTATGAATGTCCTCTCTTCCCTCCTTAATTTGGCAGTTGCCAAGGATATTTTTGGATACCACCCTAAGTGAAAAAGAATTAACTTGACCCACTTATCATTCGCAGACAATTTACTCATCTTTTGTAAGGGTTCTGCTGACTCAGTAATTGGTGTCACTAGTGTCCTGGACACTTTTTATGAGATGTCAGGACTCCAAATTAACGCCCATAAAAGTGAATTCTATGCAGCCGGAATGTCCTTGGGTACGATTGAGACTATCAAGCAAGCTACGAGCTATAATCTAGGCTATTTGCCAGTGCGTTACTTAGGAATTCCGCTGCTCACAAGGAAAATCTCTAAAAAAGACTGTGCGATCCTCATCGATAATATCAAATCTAGATTGCACCATTGGTCTAGTAAACTGCTCAGCTACGCTGGGAGATTGGAGCTCATTCGAACTGTGCTAGCTTCAATTACCAATTTTTGGTGCAGACAACTCTTCCTGCCTAACTCAATCTTGAAAAAAATCAAGCAGCTTTGTTCCCGCTTCTTTTGGAAAGTTTCTGACAAATCAGCAATAGGAGCACGTGTGAGCTGGAGCAAAATTTTCTCTTTGAAATCGGAAGGTGGTCTTGGGATCAAAGACACTAAGACCTGGAATAAAGCTTGTATGTTAGCCTTAATCAAACAAATTCTTGCTGGTGAAGGCTCACTTTGGGTAGCTTGGCTTCACAATTATGTTTTTAAGGACAAAGATTTTTGGTCAATTGAAGCTAAGCCCAACACTAGCTGGTGTCTCAGAAGACTTCTTAAATTGAGACCAGAGGTGCAAAATTTCCTTCATCTGGGTCCTATCAATGGAAGCTCGATATGGGATTCCATTCGGTCAAAATATCAGAAGGTCCCTTGGCATAAACTCGTTTGGTTTCCCCTGCACATTCCAAAACATAGTATGATAACCTGGATGGCTCTACTTGACAGACTTCCCACTAAGGATCGTCTTCACCGTATCGGTCTTACTAATGACTGCTCTTGTCTTTTATGTAACTCTGATGTGGAAACTAGGGATCACATTTTCTTATCATGTCCTACTGCTGTTTCTCTATGGGAACACATCTTCTCTTTTTCTGGCTTGCATTTTACAGGCTACCTTTGGGAAGAATTCTTGGAAATGGCGAGCTCAAATTGGAAAGGAAAATCATTGTTATCTACCGTTATGAAGATTTCTTTGAATGCATTGGTTTACTTGCTCTGGGAAGAAAGGAACAAAAGACTGTACCAAGGCCGAACTAGACATGTTAATGAACTTCTAAAGAATATCAAATTTATTGTTTGTCTTCAACTTAATGGCAGGAAATTCAATAAAATAGATAATGTGAATCTTACCCTCTATAAACATTGGGGTATTGATGACCACTGATTTTTGTATTGTAATTGTTTTGTATTGAACCCTGATTGTATTTGTAGATTTTTGCTAATTGGATAATAAAATTCTGACTTATCCAAAAAAAGAAATAGGGTCGTGATAAAAACTGACTCCTGATTTTCTTAAGCAACCAAACGATATCCACAAGAGATTGCCACCACTTCCAAGGTCTCCTTATTACCTACCGACACAATTTAATGATATATGTTTAGTGTAGAGGATATACTGGGTTTTATAGCTCACCCTGTTTTTGTCTTTCTTTTTTAAATTATCTAGTTATAGAACCAGTTAGGTTATTGGAGGTGTGGTCTTGATTATATACTGTGTGAAATTTAATATTTATTTTAACCTTTTTAAGATGTGGTATGAATTTATTTCTGATTTCATATTCGGTAAATATTTTCAAAATGATTTATCAAATAATTTTTTATTGTGGATTATTTATGTGATCAACGTGGTCACCCTGATTCAATTGTAACTCTTAGGCTGAGTCTAGGGAGTTATACTTTTAGAGATGATTCACACACAAAATTTAAAGACGAGTGAGAAGTTATGGTTACTTAAAAGAATAAAGAAAAAATAAAGATCAAATGTTTATTACTCACCAGCTTTAAAGAGTAACGTTATCAACCTTCGTAAACTTCTACAACAAATATATATATATATATGATATATAAATTTTATTCTTAATTTTCTAATCTCAATTATAATAGTTAATTAAGAATAATAAATTGATAATAAAAATGCAATGAAAATAGGGAAAAAACAGAAAAGGTTCAATACATGAAACCATACTTATATTTTGGGGGGGTTTTTTTATCGGCAATGGGTAAATTTTATTAATAAGGACCAGCTTAATTTAAAACCTCGTTAAAAACCTCTCTAGATCTAAACAGAAAATAATAGTACTTTGAACCAGGATGACAAGCACTAATAGAAGAAACAGTACACTCCAGAACATAAGGAACATTCCCTTCACACAACAAACTAACAACTACCCAAAGCATATAGCAGCAAGGAAACGATGGCCTGCCTACCAGCATGCAATGAAGTTTCAGCTCTCTCAACTGCTTGTTCTGAAACAAAATTCCCTCAAAGAGTTTTCCTTTTTACCTTTTTTTTGCAAATCTTTGTTGAACTATCTCGAACAGTCTAATGAACCACCATGGTCTCCCAATTGTGAATACAATGTATCCCATGCTCAGTCCTAGCACCAATCCACATCCATATCCCATCAATATTGAAAATTTCCAATTCATTCCATCATCATCATCATCTCTATCAAATCTGATTGGAGTTTTCCCATCATTATCACAGCTGTTTGACAATGGCAGCCCGCATAAACCCAGGTTTCCTATGTAGGAATCATTACTGAAAGTATCAAACTGTTTGCCTTGAGGAATGGGACCATCTAGATTATTATGGGAAAGGTTTAACACCTCCAAGAATCCAAGATTTTTAAACTCTGTTGGAATTCTTCCATAGAGTTTGTTTGATGAGAGATCTAATGATTCAATCTCCGACAAATCACCCAATGATGACGGGATAGAACCTGTTAAACAGTTATGAGAGAGGTTTAGGACGATTAGTGAATGAAGCTCACCAATTATTTTAGGAATTTCTCCTATGAATTGGTTGCTGGAGAAGTCAACAGCTGTCCATATGGTTAATAGTCTCTCAAACTCTGTTTCCAGTCCTTTTGTTGTAAAAGATAAACCTGTCATTATATACAGTACTTTACCTGCTGCTATATCTTTCATGTACTCTGGTCCAACTTTCTTTTCATTCACTTCTCTAATGGCATGTAAATTTCCAAAAAAGTTCATAGGTAGATAGCCACTGAAGTTATTACGAGAAACATCAATGACACGCAAACGAGTGAAGGTAAGATCAGAGCTATCCACCTTACCATAGAATCTATTTGATCTCAAGTCAAGCACTTGCAGCTGATCCGAATTTCCTAACCAATTTGGGAAAGTGTCACTCAAATAGTTGTTTCCAACATCGAGAAGCTTCAAGTCTTTACAATTACCCAAAGATCGTGGTAATGACCCTTCTATTTGGTTGTTCCTGATTCGAAAATAGAGTATCGAGCAACCTTTAACAAAATTTTCAGGTATTTTACCATGAAAATTATTCATCCCTAAGTCAAGCACCGAAAGATATCTCAAATTTCCAAAGCATTCCGGAATTGTTCCATCCAAACTATTGTTCCGTAAAGAGAGCGCACAAAGGGAACTTAAATTGCATAATGAGGAAGGAATACGGCCTTGCAGAAAATATGGAATAGAGTTAGAATTAGATGTTTGAAACTTTTTGAAACATGCATGACGCGTATAGCCAATAGGCATGATTGCTTAATTTACTTAACATAATTGGTTTTAAAAGGATTTTAGATATTCTTTTCATTATACAAAACGACGACAACAGAAAATCAGTTCACTAACAGATGGGTATGTATAACAAATACCATTTTTGCTACTGCATCAGGAAATATATTTTTGAAAAATTCACTTATATTACATGACATTCACAAATTACCAAATTTTGGACAAAATTTTCCAACGAAATAAAACAAAGTTGATATTGAAAAGGATTTTGATACATTTCTATTCATGTATCGTAACTAAATATTTTCAACTTACAATTAGAAAAAAAAACAAGGAAAATTGGTGTTCATATCGAATTGAAAAAATATATTTTAAATTGAAATCATTTTAGAATGGATTTATCTGAGTCTAATATTTAAATTATTTATGTTTGAATACCAAAAGACACATCCAATGACAAAAAAATCTTATAATTAATTAATAAATATATAACAAAATAACAATAAAAGTTCAAGAAAAAAATAAAAACAAAAAGAGGAATGAAAGTTGTATTATACCTGTCAAGTTGTTACCCGCAAAACTAATGAACTCTAAAAAAGTTATATTTCCAATAACCGATGGAATTGTACCTGAAATATATAACTAAATTAATCAAAAATAATTTGACAAAATACTTATATTATGTCTTGATGAGTATAGTAGTGTGATTGGGTATCTTTATGCTTATGTTTTTAGAATTTAGGTAACTTTATTTGTTCCGTAACTAGAACTAGAACTTACATACTCTATTTGTCTCATATTAAATAATATGACTTATGGAATACGTACAATTGGTTTCTTGATCTCCACATCCAATTGCAAGACATGAATGCGTTTTATCATTTTCATCAATTGAAGACATTTTATATACGTTGCAGAAGTTTGGACTACTCAAATAGTTAAAAGTTGTACTAATTTTTAAGAGCCAAGAATATTACTATGTTAATAAAATAAATTGAAAAGCTAAAATAAATTAGGACAATATAATTAAAAACTTCAATGATAAAAAACTCTTTTATATTTAAGAACATTATTAAAGCAGGATGAATCATTTAACTTACCTGAAAAGTTGTTGTAATGGATGAAGAAAAATTTAAGTGAAGTTAAATTTGAGATTTCTAATGGTATGGTTCCCTCCAAATGATTTGTACCCAAATCTATATATTCCAACTCTTTGCATTTGAATAAACTCATTGGAATTCTTCCATAAAGTTGACATCCACCCAATCCAAGATGACGTAATTGAGGAAGATAATCGAATGTATTGGAAGAGAGAGAACCAATTAGATTGTTGCATCCCAGAGAAATATGTAGCAAAGAGGAAATGTTGAAGATTGACGAAGGAATAGAACCTGCAAAATAAATAATCAAACTTCAATTGGCACAATGGAAATAACAGCCTTAAACTATGATCAAATTTAGAAGATTTGTATCAGTCTAAACTTTAACCAATTATTTCATATCGTCTACACCCAATTTAATAAAAATGTTTTTATAATTAATCACAACATTTTTTCTTCTTCTTTAAATTGGGTTAACATCAAATGATAGCTTGATTATATTGTTTAAAGTTATGCTTTAAAATGGATATTGAGTTATTACCAAAATTGAATTTGAATATTATTTTTCTCAGCAATAATGTACTACAATGAGGTTAAATTGAAGTTTACCGTCATTTTTACCATTAGGCATAACACAACTAACGAAATAAGGGAGAACGAAATGCAAATGAAAAATTGTTTACCATTGAAGTTGTTGTTAGCAAGACGCAAAGATTGGAGCACTATCAAATTTCCGATTTCCATGGGTATACTTCCTTCCATAGAGTTGTTCCTCAATGATAAATACCTCAACTCTTTGCATTTGAATAAACTATTAGGAATGCTACCAGAAATCTGATTCCCAGTCAAACTTAATACTTCCAATTTAGATAGGTTATCAAATATTCCCGACTGTAAATGGCCTGCAGTGAGATTATTAGTTATAAAACATCTTTTAACTGATGAAAATATATTCAATACTAATAAAGATATAAAATCTGAAAAAAATATGATATTACGCATTTTAAGTTGTTAGAAGAAAGAGTAATGTTCTAGAGATAAGTTGGTTTTCTATTAAATAATTGAAATTCACCTTAAATATAAAATTAAATATATCATAATTTATTAATAGTTTTTCTAACAAACCCTTAAACTTATGAAAGTTACAAATATTTGAAATTATTCAATCCAAATACATTTTTACCCAAGAAATCGCTTATATAAAAATTTATGTATGCGAGGGAAGTACATTGGAAATTAATTTAGATCTCTTTTTTTCAGCGCAATAGGTTAATGTTCTGCATTTATTTTCCTTCTTTTAAAAAATAAAATTTTATTAAATTATTTTACTACTTATGAAAACTCCAAATAGTTGTAAGGTAATTGATTTAGAGAAGACTAACGATACAACTTATTTCAATATGTAGGTTATAATAACTTATTCATTTAGTCTGCCTTAATTTGATATTGGATAATTGGATGATGGTCCAAGTGTATATAAAAAACAGATAACAAAAAAAAATGAAGAAAAATTTGGAATTGTTCAAGTGAGAGTAGATGGCCTGCAATGAAAACGTTACTTATAAAATAAAATTTTTACTAGTGAAAATAAAGTTATATGTGGCAGAAAGGGAGGAAAGAGATGGAGCACTTAGAGAAAAGTATGGACCTGAAAGGTAATTTTCACAGAGGTATAGCAATTTCATGTTTGAAAGGTTTCCCATAGTCATAGGGATTTGTCCTTGAAGGTTGTTGTTGTAGAAAGCCAACGTTTCAAGTTTTGACAAATTCCCAAGAGTGGACGGGATAACACCCGTGAAGTTGTTACGGTACAACAACAAGCTTTGAAGATGAGCAAAACAACCAAACCATGATGGGATTTCTCCACTGAAGTTGTTGTTACCAAAGTTCAAATACTTCAGCCGATGCAAATTGGCTATCTCAGTAGGTAAAGAGCCATGGAAACTATTGTCATCAATGCTGAGGGAGGCAAGGAAAGATAAATTTCCTAATTGAGATGGGATGGTGCCCGTGAGATCCATACTTGACAAATTCAGAGCAGTGACTCTGTAGTGTCTGGATCCACAACTGACACCAATCCAATTGCAAACAGAGATAGAAGTGGACCAGTTGGTTGCTAAGAGATTATGTGGATCATGAGTTATATGGGATTTTAAGGCTAAAAGGGCGGATTCATCGGTGGTTATGTTGGCTGACAAAGTAGCTCTGAAGGTAGCAAATAGCAGCAGAAACATAAGAGGGAGGAAAGGAGTTTTTGCCATAAGGTTGGGTGTGGGTACAATGCAAATGAGAGAAACAGCTGAGTTATATGGGATTTTAAGGCTAAAAGGGATGATTCATCAGTGCCTTTAAATAATTTGGATAAGAAATATGGGGTACCAACCACAATACACTGCACAAAATGGAAGGCCTAAAATGCTAGACTTCATGTGGGCCCATATTTTACGATTCAATGGTTTTTCTTCTCAACGTATCATTTGAGTAATTTGAATATTAAAATTATTACAATAATTAAATTTACATACTTTCATATGAAATTCGAATAATTTATGGTTTTGATCAAATTTTTACTTTTAACATATTCTTTGATTATTACATACTTTCATATGAAATTCGAATAATTGATTTTGAATATAAATAATCGAAACTGAAACTAATTTTACTGAATCAAAAAGATTTGGGATAACATTTAAATTGTTTTGTTTGCTTAATCAATGAAAGCATATTCTACCCAAGTCCACGTCGAGTATTTGCATACGGTAGAAAAAGGAAAGCAAATATATATTGTTTTTTATTTTATTTATTTAGGGTGATTAAAATAGTAATATATATTTTAATATTCTCAATCATTTGACAATAAAAGCTTAAATACTTTGTGATGGTCATTAGTGCTCGAATCCGAGACTTCTAAAAATAATAATCATCTCTTTGAAATGATAGTTTTAGTTTGAAGAGTGTCTCAAAATAAATCAATACTTTAAACATAAAATGTATTATAGATCAATCATTATAATATCAAATGTTTAAATTAATTTAGTTTATTAACTCTGTAAAATATAAAATTAAAATATATTAGAGATCAATCATTACCAACTATGACATTTTTCACAGTTGCATGTATGCAAAAACATGACTGCAAATACAATCGAAACACCATTCATAAACCGAACATCAAACCAAAAACAGGACAGTGAACAAATCTTCACCCTTCCTTGAGCATCTGATGTCCTTCCACTTCTGTTTTATCATAATAAATAACAAAAGATAGACAATTTTCATGGAAAATCATTAAATTAATTATAAATATTATTATTATGCATTTGAAATGTATTTAAATTCAATTTTCAGTGGATTTCGAGGAGATTAGAGAATGGACGGAAACAAAGACTTAGAAGACTTTTAGAACAGAGTTGATCAAAAAGACTTAATTTTGATTGAGCATTGGAATCAAACACATCCATAAATCAACCCAAGTCCACGTCAACAAAGCGAATCAATAAAAGCAAATTCTACCCAAGTCCACGTCAAGAGTCTTCGCATGCCGTGGAAAAACCACTCTCTTATCAAGTCATTGTCGTGGAAAGCAAGTCATATTCAAATGAAAACAAGTATATATTGCTTTTTAAATGGTTATATGTAGTTATTCTTTTTAATTTTTGAAAAAAAGGTTTAGTTTGAAAAAATATATAAAAATAAATAAATAAACTAAATATAAAATATATTACAAATCAATCATCATAATATTAAATGTTTAAATTAATTTAGTTTATTAGCTTTGTAAAATATAAAACTAAAATATATTAGATCAATCATCCTCAACTATGATTTTTTTCATGGTTGCATGCACTTAGAATCTTGCGAAAAGTGATATCAACGTAAAACAAGATATATGTAAGCGATGTGATTTAACGTGGTTTGATTTTGTCTACTTTTACAAGCGAGAAAAATAATAATTCATTATAGACGTAGAGATCACGAAGCGTACAAATACATGATATCACATGCAACCCGTTTTTGAGATTTTGGTAGCCCTCGGGCTAATCAGAAATATCAGGTTAACATAAATCAGTAATATCATAAATCCATAGCCATATATATTTTGTATCATGGAACAGAGATTAGAAATCGTGTTTTATTTCATATAACAATCATACTTCTTAAAATCATAAAAAAATATCATGTGCATAGGGAAAGTAAACAAATACTATCAAACGTAAGGTAATTAATTTAAGGTAAGTTGATTAATTTAAGGTAATTACAAGTGGTAGTATGTATTTTAAATACTATCAATTATTTGACAATAAACGTTCAAATATTCTGTGATAGTCATCGGTGCTCGAACCTGAGTCCTCTAAAGATACAATAATCATCATTTCAATCACTGGGTCGTTTGGTTCGTGTAAATATATATTATTTTTTAATATTTGAAATATAGTTTTAATTTAAAGAGTGTCTCAAAATAAATAAATACTTAAAACATAAAAGGTACTCTTTTCCTCTGTTACTTACTCTTCACTAGTAGTTCTCAAACTTTGTCACATTCACACAAATCAAAGCCAGCCTGTTTTCAACACGGACTGTACCAATTTTTCTTTTTGCAGATTAATCAAACCATAGACTGCAAAATTCTACCGCAAATCTTGGTTGAAAACGCATCAATTAAGTAGCTAGTGCCGTGGCACAAACTCTTAAAATATCATATCAACTATTCATGTAACCATGGATGGAGAAAACATCATATCAATTAAGACGGGAGGACCCAAGCCCCACCCCTGGGGGAGAAAAACTTGATTCCACTTGAATAATGGGAATTTTCGGTTATACTCTACTAGAAAAAAAATTAAATTCGAGTTGAGTTATAAAATAAAATTCGAACAACTCAAATAACTAAAAATTTTTAGTAATTGATAAATTAATTTTCAAATTCAAATCAATTCCCTCAACTTTGTATGAGTATATATATATATATATATATATATCACATATGAAAAAATATATATGTATATTGTATATTATTATAAAAAAATATTTAAACTGAAATCAAATTATTTTAATATTACTAAAATTAAGTCCTACCCCTCCTAATATTTTTGTTTCATTTATTCTTTAGGCTATTACTTTTAAGGGTAAAGTATACAAATGGTCCTCTGACTATAGGATTTTGTAACACCCCTAATCTAGTTTTATTTTAATTGGATCTTTTATTTAATTAATTTAAGGAACTAGTTTGAGTTTTTAAAGTTTCAGGCCAGTTTTCTGATTTCTTTGAAAATGCAGGTACTCATTTCTTGATATGACCATTGTAAGTAATCAAAGAAAAAAGGGGTAAAGACAATGCGACTGGCACGGTTTGAAATTGTGACCAGCAAGAGAAGGGGAGCCGTGCCCTGACCATTAGCCTAGGGCATTGTTTGTGTTAGTATTTCTTTTAAAAACTTTTTAAGAGTTATCATATGGGATTTTTAATCCCAAAATCAGTTTGATCTCAGCTAGAACAAAAAATCCCCAATTATTTTTAACTCCCATCATCGTTGTCGTTTCCCTTGAGCCACCGTTGTCCAATAGTCATGGCAGTCACCGCCACCAACATCTTGATCACCGCTCAACCGCGACCAAAACCCCTCAACCAATTCGTTGAAATCCCTCGCCATTCACCGTGAATCGGCATTTGTTTGGTCGTCGAAAACCCAAAACGACTGTCGCGAGTTTTCACAATTTTGCATTAAGATCCCGTTGTCAGTTCGCTTCACCGCCACCACCGTTGGACTTCTCATCTAGTTCCGGTCAAAACCCGATCGGATTCGTTACTTTACCATCGTTCTATCGTTATCCTCCGTGGGTAAACCTCCGATCTCCTTCTCCGTTCATCGTACGTTGAGTTGGTTGGATTTTGGGTTGTTTTGAGTTGAATGCAACAAGTAGAAAAGTTGGGAGTGATCAGTCGATCGAAATCATACCCGTCATCCTAGCATGCACTTTCACGCGCCGCCATGGCGTGTGGGCTTCGCTCCTTGTTTGAATTTTCTAGAACCGGTCCAAGTCAACTCGAAACAGACTGAGTCAACTCGAACCGGTTTGAGCCAACCCAGACTGATTAAATTATTAACTTTGACTGAACCTTTGACTTTAACTCTATTCATTAGCTTTGACCAATGTTGACTTAACTAGGGTTGACTTTGACTAAAATGTCAAAAAAAATTATAAATGCCTATTTTATATTTTTTTGATGTCTTGAGTCTGAATTTAAAGTCCTTTTTACCAAATTCTAACACGAAAGCCCCTCAAATCGAGTGTTAAACCCAGCATGCATATGTAATTAAATTATTTTAATTAAGTGATTTTAAATTTAGGTCAAGTACAGATTGATGTTTGTTAATTATTGAAGGTACTCGATACTCTCCCGATCGCTTGTCAGCTTGACCCAGCTACTCTCGATTTGTCAGACTGCACGAGCCCGTAATTACTCGTATAGTTTCATAAACCCTATAAATAATTAAATTTAAATATTATTTTAGTCATAATCAGGATTTCATTATAGTTTAGGTTTGAGTTTCAATGTAGAGCATAGCGAGGTCAGTGCCCAATAGACTTCCCTGATTGATTCCTTTTTGAGGTGTGTTCCTGATGTGCTAAATAAATGTTTTATTTATTTTGAAATGTGATGGTTGCCTGAATTGTTTTGTAAATGTTTTACTTGATAAATACCATGATTTCCTCATTTATTGATTATGAATTATGTTTACACGATACATGCTGTCTGGTTATCTGTTTTACTAAGAAATATAAATATATTTGATTTATGGATCATGGACATATTGTTACTACATGTATTATTTTATTTTGGATATTATCTGGGTAGGCTGGAATATGGAGGTTCAGGTCTGATCAAGCTTCTAAATCCTTATGGACCTAAGGTGAACCTTGGGTAGGCTCTTAGACCCCGAGATGTTCCCTTCGGTAGGCTCTCAAGACCCAAGGTGCTTTCTTGGGTAGGCTCTAAGGCCCCAAGGTATTCCTTGGGTAGGCTTTGAGGCGCCAAGGCATTACCTTATGTTGGCTCCTAGGTACAATTGGCCTAGGGTAAGCCCTTATGAATGCAGTTCTGGGAAACTGCATATGGTGTACGGGTGGAAGGAACTAAATGTTTATTTTTTACTGAAAACTTTATTGTCACTCTTATGAAATTTTTGCTGAATTATTTTCTAAAATTTACTATTTTGAATTATTATGCACTTTTGGAAAACACTAAGCTCTCTAGCTCACCTCTTGAATTTTTCCCTTTCAAATACTTTTGGATAGGCACCCTCGGACTAGGCACTTGGAGGACCGACACATGTCGTACCAGACTTTTTGTTGTAATTTTTCCATCTTTCGTATTGCCTTTATTTTAGTGAGTGTGCTTGTATTTTGATATATTGTTTTTTGTTGCATGGATTTTTACGATATTTGTTAATTGGAATTTCGTACTAAACATGATGATTTATGTTTAAATTACTCAACTTAAACTTTATTATTATTAATTTATGCTTTTAAAAGCCTTTAGTTATGATACTATTTTTAAGAAGGGTTTAAAAATATTTTAGAAAAATTCCAATATAAATCGCTAGACGTAGTCGTGACACATAGGTTGGGTCTAGGGTGTTACGTTTGGTTGGTATCAGAGCTTTTGGTTTTAGAACCTCGGATCATAGATGAGTCCTAAATAAAAATATTATCTTGAAATATTTTACAAAATTTACTATAAAGGCCATGTTACCAATTTTTATAAGTTTAATTGTATACGAGACTCCAAGTGCAAAATCTAATCCTAGATTTTATCTTGTACAGTGAACCTCAAGCTTTTCGATATGAGTACTAGACGGGGTCGTTGACCTTCCCGTGCACGAGGTCGACCTACTAGATTTTTATATCTGATTGAGGACCCATCGTTGCCAGCAGTAGATAATCTTGCCCCTTCTGGCCCTTCTGCTCCAATAGATCTACAGTATGCTCCCGAGATTGATATGATGAAACATATTAGAGGAGTGTCAGTTGCTGGGATTGAACCTACAAGAGTTATTTTGGATAAGACGTTGGGTAGACATTTACTTCAGCTGATTCAAGGTACAATCAGAGCAGCGAGTACCACACATGAGGTTCTTATTTTATAGACCTTGATTACTAATGGGGTTAGGACATTTGGAGGTCCGACTAGTGGACCTCCTACTGAGGTTGAGGTTAGCTTTATGATACTAAAAAACTTATGGATCTGTTGGGTTTAGATCCACAGAAGATATATTTGGGAGCCATTTTGATGTTCGATGGGAATGTCACATCTGGTGAGAGTATGTGATGAGCAGTGTTCTTACTGATCATCAGACATGGGATTTCTTTAATGAGAGCTTCAAGAAACGTTTCCTTAGAGAGAGTTATCTGGATGAGAGACGACAACAGTTTCAGGATTTAGTCCAGAGATATATGACAGTCTCTGAGTATGAAATGGAGTTTTTGAAGCTAATAAAGTATGGTGAAAGTTTGGTTCCTACTGATAGGGACAAGTGTCGTAAGTTTGCTCGATGACACAAATATGAGTTGTGAAGATAGGCGGTTACTCATTAGGATGATGTCCTTGATGCTTTTGTAGATAGAGTAAAAGAAATTGAAGAGGTTAAGGTTGTAGCTTCTGATAGAGGCTGAGTAGATCGAGAGCAATCTAAGAGGTCTTCTAGCCCGACTGAGTCTTCTGCATGTCTTGGGAATAGGACTCGCACTGCTACTCCCCAAAGGATTAATATTGGTTCTAGGTCTGCAGCACCTCCACCCTCAGCTGTTAGACCAGGTGATTCTTCGGGTTTCCCTAAGGTGCCTATTTACGAGTTTTGTGGAAATCAACACAGGGGAGTGTATCGTCAGAAGTTAGGTGCTTACTTCTATTGTGGATCTAATGGTCATTTTGAAAGGACTACCTATGGCCAGCTTCTGCCGAGTAACCATCTACTCAGACTTTCGCATGTGCTCAAACTTCTCTTCAAACCCCAGCTAGTAGTTGTAGCCAGAGGAGAACTTCCTGATCTACTTCCAGGAATGAAACTAGAGCCTGTTTATATCAGAGTAGAGGGCCAGTGGTATTTGAGGCTAGGCATCCAGCTCTTGTGTATACTACCAGGCTTTGAGATGATATAGACGTGCTAAAGGTTATTATAGGTACATTTACTATTTATGTTGTTTCGTACTTTGCATTATTAGACAATGGTTCCACCTACTCCTATATATCAAGTTCTATATCCCGAGATCTTCATATTTCAATCGAGGACACTAAGAGTACGGTTACAGTTATGAGCCTTATGGGACAGTCAGTGGAAGTAAATAAAATTTTTCTACAGTATCCTCTAGAGGTTTAGGGAGAAATATTTTTAGCTCATCTTATGGAGCTTCTTTTGGAGGAGTCTGATTTGATTATGGGGATGAACTGGTTGAATGAGCACTGAGTCAATCTAGATTGCGAGTGCAAGAGGAATACTCTGAAGACTTCTAATGGTCGGACTGTGGTATTAATTGGTGAGTGTCAAAGGAATCTCTCCATTATAATATCGACTTTGGCTGACGATCGGATGATTTGAAAGGGTTATGAAACTTTTTTCATGTATTTTGAATACTAGAGGCTCTTTATCCAAGATTGAGGAAATTAGTATCGTGAGCTAGTTTTCTCAGGAATTTCTAGGGTTACCTCCGGATAGAGACGTGGAGTTTGAGGTGGAGACTCATATGGGTTCTGCCATTGTTTCTATGGCACCGTACCATATGGCTCCGAAAGAACTTAAGGAGCTGAAGGTGTTGTTGCAAGAGTTGCTTGATCGAGGTTTTTTCAGGCACAATACTTCACGGTGTGGAGCTTTGGTTTTATTTGTGAAAAAGAAAGATAGATCGCTCAGACTATGTACTGACTATCAGAAGTTGAACAAGTTGACATTCAAGAAAAAATATCCCCTGCCCAGGATTAATGACCTATTTGATCAACTTCTATGAGTCACTGTATTCTTGAAGATTGATCTTTAATCTTGTATTATTTGTTGAAGGTGAAGGATACAGATGTTGCAAAGATCGCTATCCAACCTGATATGGGCATTATGAGTTCCTGGTGATGTCATTTGGGTTAACCAATGCTCCAGTAGCTTTCATGGATCTGATGAACTGTGTGTTTCGACCTTACTTAGACCGGTTTGTAATGGTGTTCATTGATGATATTCTAGTCTATTCCTGCACTGAGGCAGAACATGATGAGCATTTGAGGATTTTTTTTGTATACTCTGAATGGGCATTGTATGTATGCCAAGTTGAGCACATGATGAGCTGGGTACTATATGCGCTTTGTCACGGGCTTCTCCGTCATTGTTGCCCCTTAGACGAAGCTACTAAGGAAAATTGTTCCTTTTGTCTGGGACAATGCTCAGTAGGAGATTTTTGATAAACTGAAGACAGGTTTGCCTCAGGATTAAGTTTTGAAACTGGGACCAACAAGAAAAGGGATCCATGCCCTAGCCACTAGGCTAAGACACTATTTGTTTCAATATTTTTTTTAAATTTTTTTAAGAGATATCAAAATGGATTTTAAATCCTAAAATCAGTTTGATCCCTACTAGAACAAAAAATCTCCAATTATTTTTAACCACCATCGTAGTTGCCTTTTCTCTTGAATCATCATTGTCTGACCTTCGTGGTAGTCACCATCACCATCATCCTGACCTTCGTTCAATTCTGAAAAAAAACCCTCAACTAATTTGTCGAAATCCATCATCATTCGCCGTGAATCAGCGTTTGTTTGCTCGTCAAAAACCTAGAATAATCACAACAAGTTTTTGTGATTTTGCATCGATCCTAATGCTAGCTCGCTTCACAGCCACCATCGTTGGACTCCTCGTCCAGTTTTGATCAAAACCTGACCTACTCCATTACTTCATCTTTATTCTATCATCATCTGCGTTGGTAAGCCTCCAATCTCCTTCTTCGTTCATTGTGCGTTGAGTTGGTTGGATTTTTGGGATATTTTGAGTTGAGCAACATGTAGAATAGTTGGGAGTAATCAGCTGGTTGAAATGATACTCGTCCCCGCCGCACGCGTTGCTGTGGAGCTTGGGCTTCGCTCCCTATTTAAAATTTTCAAAACTGGTCCGAGTCAACTCGAACCGGACTGAGTCATCTTGGATCGAATCAAGTCAACTTGAATCGGTCTGAGTCAATATGAACTAATCAAACAATTGACTTTAACCAAACATTTAACTTTGACTCATATTATTAACTTTGACCAGGGTTGACTTTGACCAAAAAGTCAAAATTTTCTAAAAATGTTTATTTTATATTTTTAGACGTATTGAGTTTGAATTTATGATCCTTTTTGCCAAATTCTAACCCAAAAACCCTTAAATCGAGCGTTAAACCCCAAATATACATATGTATCTAAATTATTTTAATTAAGTGATTTTAAATCGAGGTCAAGAACTGATTAATGTTTGTTAATTATTAAAGGTACTCGAGACTATCCCGATTACTCGCCAGCTCAACCCAGCTCCTCCCAATATGTAAAACCATGTGAGCCCGTAATTTCGTGTATAGTTTCATAAACCTTATAAAAATTAGATTTAAATATTATTTTAGTAGTAACCTCGAATTCATTATGGTTTAGGTTTGAATTCCGCTGTAGAGCGTAGCAAGGTCGATGCCCAGTAGAGTTCCCTAACTGATTCCTTTTTTAGTGTGTTCCTGATGTGCTATATAACTATTTTATTTATTCTGAAATATGATGGTTTCCTGAATTGATTTATAAATGTTTTACTTGATAAATACCCTGATTTTCTGATTATGAATTATGTTTACTCGATACATGCTTTCTGATTATCTGTTTTACTATGAAATATAAATATATATGATTTATGGATCATGGAACTATTGTTACTACCTGTATTGTTTTATTTTGGATACTATATGGGTAGGCTGGAGTATGGAGGTTCAACTCTGATAAAGTTAGTAAATTCTTACGAACCTAAGGTGAACATTGGGTAGGGTCTTAGCCCCCGAGATGTTCCCTTAGGTAGGCTCTCATGCCCCAAGGTGCTTCCTCGGGTAGGCTCTGAGGCCCTAAGGTATTCCTTAGATAGGCTCTAAGGCCCCAAGACATTACCTTAAGTTGGCTCCTAGGCCCAATGGACCTCGAGTAAGCCCTTATGGATATAGTTATGGGAACTGTATATGGTGTACGAGTGGAAGGAACTAAACGTTTATTTTTTACTGAAAACTTTACTTCCACTCTTATAAAATTTCTACTGAATTATTTTCTCAAATTTACCATTTTGAATTATTATACACTTTTTAGAACACACTGAGCTCCCTAGCTCACCTTTCGAACTTTGCCCTTTCAGATACTTTTGGATAAACACCCTGCACCATGCACTTGGGGGACCAACACATTTTGGACCATACAATGTCTCCATCTCCTGAATTGCCTTTATTTAGGCGACACGTACCTGTATTTTGATATACTGCTTTATGTTGCATGGATTTTTATGATATTATTTGGAAATTCGTACTACGCATGACGATTTATGTTTAAATTACTCGGCTTAAACTCTACTATTATTAATTTATGTTTTTAAAATCCTTTAATTATGATATAATTTTTAAAAAGGGTTTATAAATGTTTTAGAAAATTTTAATGTAATTCGTTAGACCTAGTCGTGACGGATATGCTAGATATAGGGGGTTACAGATTTTGCTTTGTTGAGTCCTCTGACTATTAAAAAATACAAAATATTCCTCTAACTATAGGAAATTTCTTTTTTGAGTCCTCTAACTATTATAAGTTACAAAATGGTCCTCTAATTATAGGGCATTATTTTGTTGAGTCCCCTAACTATTAAAAGTTAAAAAATGGTCACATGACTATTTATATGTTCCAAACTTGTCATTTTCCATTAATAATTTGATAAGAGTCTGATCTGTAAGTTACCCTGCTGACAGAGCCGGCTAATGGGGGTGCGCCATGAGCGACTGCTTAATGCCCCTATTTTTTATAGGACCCCTAATTTTTTAATTAAATTTTTTTATCTTTGTAATTAACGCCCTTGATTTTTTTAATTTCATTTTCTATCTTTATAATTGCATCCCTAATTTTTATAATCTCACTTTTTATCTTTATAATTGAGTGCCTAATTTTTTGTAATCTCACTTTTTACCTTTATAATTGAGGCCAAAATTTTTCAATCTCACTTTCTACCTTTATGATTGAGGCCGTTACTTTTTTTAATTCCATTTTTTACCTTTATAATTAAGCCTCCTAATTGTCTCAATCTCACCTTTTTACTTTTATAATTGAGGACCTCAATTTAATCATTTTTCTACGATTTATTAATATAATGTTAAATTGATTGTTCAAAGTAATAGAATACAGTTTCGTTCTATAAGAGTCTACTTGTCAGTTTCCCAGAGGACCCCAAAAATGTCTGAGATGGCTGATATGATCCCAGAATCTCTAACAAATATCATATTCAATAAGCATGTTAACGCCAATCTTATACGACCGTCAATTTTTTAATAGAAAAATACGAGTTTTGAACATATGAATAGTCAGTCGGGTGGCCATTTTGTAACTTTTAATAGTCGAGGGATTCAACAAAGCAATGCCCGATAGTTGGAGGATCATTTTATAACTTCTAATAGTCAAGGGACTCAACAAAGCAACACCCTATAATAGGAGGACCATTGTGTACTTTACCCTAGCTTTAAAAGTATAGAAATTAAATCATGATTCCTAATTTAATTTTAATCAAATTACTTATCCTTAACAAAATTGTTGACATGACAACCATCATCTTATTGCTAAAGAATAAGGAAAAATTTGTTTGAGTTTGGGTGAATCAAACCCGAGTCTTGGGGATTAGAGTGTTAATACTTAACTGTTGCACCAATTAAACATTTGATTCATGGTTGACAAAAATTATATTTAGATTAAATTATAGTCGATGGAAGGTTTTAAAGGGAAATATGGAATGGGTTAAAGACAGGTTCAACCTAGGACCTAGGTTGAGAAAAGCACGAGTTAAGTGTATTTCGTAGTGCATTGATCGTGTGTGTTGCTTTTATTGATTAGATGTAAAATTGTTGAATATATACATATTTTTGTGTGCGTTGTGATATGAGAAGCATGACTTATGTAAAATATGTAAAATTTGAAGTGTAGTAAGTGGAAATAATTGAAGTTGACACTTTTCAGTAGGTGGAAAACATTGTGAATTTAATGGCTTGAATTTACGAAGCATATAGTATTTTGAGGATGTATTGAGTCCATTGGAATTTGAGAATTGATCAATATCAGGAGAGGTTGGTATGATATCAGTATAATTTTATTCATCTTTTTTCTCCCAATATTAAAGCTTTTATTAAGACAAGTACTGATTACAACTCTACCACCTTTGCTGCTTTGGTTTGTCATACCATACAATTAACTATACAGGGAATTTGCGATTTGATCTTAAGAACAATCTGGATGGAATTACACTGCTACATCATATTTGTCAGACCCGATAATAGTCTGACACGTGTATTTTTATAGCACAACAGGTAAATTTTTATTCATAATATGGACAGAATCCATAAAGCAGTACATGCAATCCTCTTAAGATCTAATAACAGCCTATTCGAGTCATGACCAGGACATAGAACAAAAACATCTACACCCCCCGTACCTCAAAATAGCCTATAGACTTAAAAGAACTCGCATCCAGAAACATTACAGCCATCACCTTCTTTAAAGGTTCCGTCAACATTCAACTTGAGCCACCCTTCCTTTGGTGGTGACCATTCACCCTTCGACTTCGCTGAATTTTTTGCTTCGGTTGACATTGCTTCGGATTAAGCCTCCAATATTTCTCTCACTCTACCTCTTCTTCAAAAGCTGCTTTTATTCAGAACATTGATCATAACTTAACGAGTTAAAGCATATCTTCTTGGTATAATACTTTTCCATGAAAAAACTATTTCATTTTTTGATAACCACATAGTCCATAACTTCGCTGCTGTTATAATGAGCCATGAACTTCTTTGTGAGCTCGAAAACGGATTATTTATGCAAACGGTCTTTATTTTTCTTAAGTACGGCATCTAAACTTCTTACGAGTATCTTCAATTTTTTACAAGAATTTGGGGTCTTAAGAAGCTCAGATCCCTTGAACAAACATGAAGACCATACTCCAATTCATCGCAAGTACGGTGGAAAATAAGACTGTGGAGTAACAATAGTGATCTGTTACCACAATTTAGAATGCACATTGTCAAAGACTTGACACTGGAAGAAATTTACGAATTCCTGATAAAGAAACAACATCTAAGACAATCAATAACAAATCATAGTCAAAGTTTTCCATTCACAATTCAATAGCAAAATGAAATAAGTTAAAGGGATGCAACAATATCAATAATAAACATTGGCTCAAGAAGAAAGGCATTAAATGTTAATCAATATGTTAATCTTTATAAGCAACACCTTACCCCATGGCACAAGAAGAAAGGCCTTCCATCGTATTCCCTTTTTTGCAAACTTCCACGGAACATTGGAACAATAAGAAGAAGAACAAGGAAGGTAAGAAATGAAAAGAAAGATGGGTTATCTATTTCTTACATTTTTTTGTTCTTTTTCTTCTAGTTCTAGTTGGAGCTGGAAATTTTTTGTGGTTTAAAGGCAGAATGCTCAAATCATTTATTTGTAGGATGTAATTTCGCAGGAAATTTTTGGAGACTGTTTTGTAATTGGTTGGAAGTAGAGTGGAAGGACAACGATAATGTTTCAATATTGTCGTCTTTTTGTTTGTCTACTCCTTTTACAGGTTTGCAGCGTACTCTTTGGTCCATTTCTGTGCTAGCCAACTTATGGAGTATTTGGTGGATGCGCAATGACATAATTTTTGAAGGAAAATATGGAAGTGCGAAGGAATTGATCTTTATTACAAAAGTGAGAGCTCTTGCTTGGTTGAAAGCATCAAAGGATGATTTTCTGGTGAATTTGGATGATTGGTGGCTTAGGCCATATAATTGTTGTGCATTGAGTCCAGTTAGATTGATGCAGTGGGAAGCCCCACCACCTAGTGCCTTGAAATTCAATGTAGGAGGTGTTTCATTTGAAGTATCAGCTGGTTGTGGTAGTGTTCTACAATCGTCGTGGAAGAGATTTATTTTGTAACGCTCTAGACTAGTACGACACACAGTCGATCAATTTAAGGTGCTACATGGAACCATCGAAGTGGCTGACCAACTTTTTCTTACTTTCTTTAAATATAAAACAACCATAAAATAAACTAAAGAATAAATAAAATCTTTACTCTGAGGAGCTCCAAATTAAAATATTTACACTTCAAAAATATTAGAGACCAACTCTATTGAAACTACGACTCAACTGGACATTAAAGTTTACAAATATACATGCCTTTTTAAAAATGCTAAAACGCACTCTGAATCTGCACTGGTCTGAACTGGACCTTGGTCCATCTACTGCTCCTCGCCTGCTGGATCTACTAATCTGCCCACATAAACATCCAAAGGCTAAGATAACTAGCTCAGCGCCACACTAATAGCTAAAACATAATAAATGCATATCACATAAAGGTTTAAGCTATCAAGTCTACTGATCTGATATGCTTAGTGAGTATACTCGTATACTCACTCTCTATGCTATGGCAGACATCATGGTGCGACTGAGGGATTTTTGCATCTCGGAGCTCACACACCCCTTTAGTCTACAGAGGATATGGCCCCCAGAATTTTGCATCGGACACCATACGCCTGACAAACCCACCCCTTGCCAGTGTTATGCCTCGGCCTTAGTTATTCGATTTTAAGGGACTTGCGCCCTCCCTAAGGATATATCCGGACTGCATCTATACTTTCGACTCCTTGAACTAAAGGAACTCGGGTGTCCGAATCGTTTCCCAAGCATCAAACAAGGCTAGTCTTATTTCATCCTAATTATTTACGTTTCTACGTTTGATTAAACATTGTTAATATTGTTCTAGCTTGTAGTCTTATTAGAGAGAAATAATAAGCTTGAGGAAAACCTCGACTCATCCTAAAATTCCATGAAATTCACTGCCTAAATGTACACTGGTACCAATACAGACCCTTTAGTACCAGTATTTCCCCTTTGGTATCGATACTTTGCCTTAAGTATCGATGCCTCACTCTATTTTTTTACTATAAATAAAGGGTTAGTATCAATACCTTATACTATCGATACTTTCAGGCTAGGGTACCGATACTAAATCGGGTATCAGTACCAAATTTGGCTTCGATGGGGAGTATCGTTACTAGGACTCTATAGTATCGTTACTAGGACTCTATAGTATCGATACTCCCTGTTGCGTGTTGTGAGTACTATAAAATTAAACGGAAATTATGTGAAAGTATACACAATCACAATAAGTAATAAAGTGATGAGTGAGTATCATCTCCACATGGATTGGTGGAAATTAAGAATTTAACCACAACACTATACTAGTTTATCTAAGTATAGAATGATATATACACTGATGATGCTTCGGCAATGAAATGTGAGTGAATGGAATGATGGTGAGGAAATGTGTTTGAGTGAATAATGTCGCGGCAAAAGAACAGTTTATAAGGATGAAAATGATGAAAATGTGAACAAATAACTCAACGCAAATCGCCATGCAATAACCCTAACTGTGCCCGTAAAGTACGAAGGTTTCAAACTAATGGTATTGGTCATTTTCATTCTTTTCTTCGCATATGCATAAAATAAAATTATTATATTTTAGATATGAATAAATTATATTTTTTTGTCTAAATTATCAATTTTAATTTATTTTAATATTTAAATTTTTAATTTTTTAAAACTATATTTAAAATTTAGCATTTTTTAAATTTTAGTATGCCACGTTTAAAAACATTTCTTGGCATACACATAAAATATGAAGGTTTCAAACTAATGGTATTGGCTATTTTTTAATATTTTCTTGGCATATATATAATATAAAAATCCTTATATTTTAGATATGGATAAATTACGCTTTTAGTATCTAAAATATCAGTTTTAGTCAGTTTTAGTACTTAAACTTTTAATTTTTTAAAATCATATCTAAAATTTAATTTTTGATTCATTTTAATACCCGCATCTAAAAACTTTTCTTGGCATATACATAAAGTGTGAAGGTTTCAAACCAAAATGGTATTGGCCATTTTTAATCTTTTCTTGGCATATACATAAAATAAAAATCATTATATTTTAGATAAGAGACAAAAATTTACTAAATTAAATAATGAAAAAAATAACAACAACAACAACAAACTTTCCACGAATTCCTCTAAATATATTTTATCTTTTCAATCCATTTCTCCCTTCTTTCGATCCCCGATCTTTCTTCCTCTCCATCTTAATGCTTTCGAGTCCTTTTGATAAACCATCAAGTACCCATTTTCCTCGCCCATTATTTGTACAAATCGCACAAAAATCAAGTCGGATTATCCACAACTTCCCAGGAAAATTTGGTGGTTTTGAATCGTTGAAGGGAAAAGGGGTGATGATGACGATAGAGGGAGTAATGGATACGGCGGTATTGGATGATATAATACGGAGGTTATTGGAAGGGAAAGGAGGGAAACAGGTTAAACTTTCGGAGGGAGAGATTCGTCAGCTTTGCATTAATGCTAAGCAGATCTTCATTTCTCAGCCTAATCTTCTTCAGATCAGTGCTCCCATTAGAATCTGCGGTTAGTTTCTTCTTCTTCTTCTTCTTCTTCTTTCCCTCCTTTTTTTTCCATTGAAAATGCTTCGATTCTTGAATTGCAATTGTTGATGGGAATTGCAAAAAGAATTCTAATATTGAGGGAGTTCATTTCCATGCACACAATAGCTAAATTTGAGATCGTTTCTTCCATTTGTATTATGAAATTTAGGATTTAATTCTTATATTGTAGTTTATCATAAACTAAAAATTAATTTATTCGTAAGACGTTATCAGTAGGTCCAAATTAATAATACGATTAAATATTTAAAAAATTATGTTTGCATGTAAGTTATAATACTTTTATCCCCATTTAATTCGGATTTCATGGGTATGCCTGAAATCACAATTAAGCACCAAAGTCCCATCCATTCTCCTCAAAGCAAACCTCTCTACCAACACATAACACTCAAATCTCCTCCACCCGCCACCATCACCGCCAATCTCCACCACCTTGTCAACCCTCTCAACCCCATCGACCCACCCTACCAACTCCTCAATCCACCTCATCCCCTCGAAAACCGCCGAGCTCAACCCGACACCACCCGATCCGAACCAAACGAACCCTTCATCATCACATCCACCACCTCTCACCACTTGGACCCCAAACAAGAAATCAACCTCCCTCTCTATCTCAACACTCAATGCCACAACATCACCTTTCCTCCCCCTCCCATCATCATTCTCCCATGAATATATTTTCTCCCACAATCTCTCCAACGTCACATTATAAAACAACGATGTCTCCATTTGTACTCTCAAAGAACAATCTTTAACGAACACAAAGGGCGTGTACCATTTCCCGACGATCAAGTTCTCCCCGGAACCGAGTTCCGGAACGTGTGATAGGATCGAGATGTTGAGCCCTTTGGCATCGTCTCTTAAATCATACACCCTTTCGTTTCTAACGAAAACACGGAACCTGAACCTCAGGAATCGGGGGGTCAAACCGTGAGGAACGACGGGTTTTGCGATGAAACAATCTCTGGTTGCGCTGCAGATTTCGAACTGCAGGGATTCATCTCTGTGATCGAATGGTTTCGGCTTCATGTCCGGTATGAATCTTCCCGAGCAACAGAAACTCTCGTCGTCTTCGGTTGCACACTGGCATGCTAATCTGTTTGACAGTTGCAATGTTACGTTTGGTTTTAATTTTAATTCCAGATTTCGTCCTTTATTTTACGAAGATTTAGAGAAGTTAATACATATAGTTTATCATAATTTATTATTCATATTTTACAACGAAAAAATAATTAAGAAGTTAGCTCGATTGCTTAATATTATTAAGCAAACTTTCACCTTCATAAAGATATAATTGCATAATTATCATTGTCATTCTTTTTCTATCATTTCGTTAACGTGTCGTTAATTCTACTTATTAAAAAGATTAATATGTTTTTAAAAATTTTGAGAATTCAATTTGTGATTGTCTAAAAGAGTTTCAGAAATTTCATAAATAGATTAATTTGCTTATCAAGTGGGGTAACGACATGTTAACAAAATAATCAAAATAGAATGATATTGATAGTTTGAGGACCGATAAACAAATTAATTTTTTAGAATGTCAAGGTTCAATTTTCTTAACCTTAAAAAACAAATTAAATATTTTTAACCAGTACAATTAACAAATAACGACATATTATAGAAGAATAAAAATGGAATGTAATGATAGTTTAAGGACTAATATATAACCTTTAAAATTTAATAACTAAATTAACTCAATTTTCATGTCAAACCCATATCATCAAGAGAATAAAATTTTCTTAATCACTGAGATCACTTCAAGAATTCAATTATTATTATAAGTTCGCTAGTTGGTTATAGTATATATTTTTATGTAGAAGTCCGTCAAAAACCGATTTTTAATTTTCTTGAACCAAACCGATCAAACCAACAAATAATACATCATAATTATCTCTTAAGAGTGATAGTACGAACCGAGTTCCGAACTCAATTTTCCAAGCTTTTAAAATCAAATAAAAGAGAAGTGAGAATTACCCTTTGTATTTTCCATCACCATGGATGATATAGTATCGATTGGAAGACAAAGGCTGACCAAGAACCGGGATGAAGAAGAAATATCTTCTCACTGCATCAAAGTCGAGGTGAAAAACACAGCGTTTGAAGGCAGTGGGAGTTCCTTAAATAACCCTTTGTTGATAAACCCTCTCACTTCTACTTTCTCGGCCGCTTCTCGCCCTCTCAACACCATTAAACCCGACTGCGGTGCCGCCGCCGCCACGGGAACCTCAACCGGATTCCTCCTATATCTTGAAAGAGTTCTTGTCACATACATGTTTCCTGTGTTCTTTTTCTCTTCTTTTCAATTGATCTTTATATATATATAAGATCAGTTTACATTTTGAATATTAGATTACGATCTCGTAATAAACCTTTATAGTATACGATTTAAATTAGTAGATTGATAAATCGAATATCGATGATTATACTAAGAATATATATTTTAACAAGAATGACACTGACTATTTGTCTTCAAGTAATTGGCTTAAGTTTTCCTATTCGACATTTCCGATGGGGAAACAGCTTTGTTCAATTAACCAGACAAGCGACAGAGGACATTTTGGCTTGACAAAGTAAAATAATTATTTTTTCTTAAACAACTTGGACGTAATGCTTTTTAAAATAGTTTTCAATTAAGATTTATATTTAATATATTGATAGTATATAATTTAATATATTATTAATAGAATTTATTGAGCGACTTTTGGCGGTGAAATAAAGTATTATTTTTTATTAACGGGGTTGATTCAAGTTGTAACAGCTTGATATCGCTTAAGCAATGTCTCAGGTTCGAGTCCTTGTGTATGTGAATAGACCTAGGAGACTTACCCACCAAAATCAGGTGTGCGAAGCGAGTCGGTCTAGACTAATCAGGACGAAGTCCTAGAATCGGAACAACAACCTAAAAAAATATTGTTCTCTTTAGATGCCATAGGTTTGAGCTGTTGCGTCTACAAGGTATGTGTTGTCAAATAACTAACAAAGATAATATAGCTAAAGATGATAATGGGTCGGGTTAAGTCGAGTTTTTGGTCAAATCGATTCAACTCGAGAAGCATACCCTCTCCATCGAATTCAACACGACTTGGAGAAGCATATTCTTTCCACCTAACATGACCAGAAATCTATCTCCTCCACTCGAACCTGAACCACCTCGAATTTTGAAGTAAAAACCCGCATCCAATCCTATCCGACATAAATTTGTCTAAAAAATGTTTTTAATTCTATAAAATAGGGACCTAATGGAAAAAATATGTATATAAAAACGAGGTATTTTAATAATTACCCCTAAAGTTATAAAAAAATTTACATTATTACTTCATATCTGATCAAGTCATAAATTTTTCACATTAAAATCAAATTCAATATGATTTTATCCTTTATAAAATCAAATTGAATCAAAATCCGTGAAATCCAGATTAAAGATCCGTATACGTGACCCATTATTCCCTTGGACTTCTAGTAAGGTTATTCTTGTAGTTTCATGTACCCATAATGGGTACAAAGGTAATTTCAAGTCTCTTCGAAACACCAAATCAGGGTTTCTCCTCCTCAGTGCCCCCCCCCCCTATTTATAATCCACTTGCCTATCGTCTCTGCCCATTAGCCAATTCGCTCTCTTCTGATTTAGTTCAAATTTTCATCTATCTGCATTTTTTTTATTATTCCATCTCCAAGTTCTTATTTTTTTGTTTTATTCCGATTATTATTTCTTGTAGACCCATTTTTCTCCGATTACTCTCTCGGAAATCTGGATGGAAAAAGGCAATAACTTAGAGTCACTGTCGCGCTTAGATTTGAATAGCGACTTCAGCGCTGTACGTTGCCGATAAGAATTCTTTGGGGCTGAGATTCTGGCATTTTGATCTTGTTTTTTTCCTGTGATTTTTATGCATTCAGATGCCCCTATATGTTTTTTCCTCATTATTTGAAAATTATTATGATTTGGAGTGAGATGGAAGTGATGATTATTTCCCCAGATGATCGAAGCTGAACATACTGAGCAAATCTTTAATCCCTAATTCTTTAGGGATTCCAAGCCAGAACTCTGATCCATATTAACAGCTTTTTTTATTCAAAATAAATCCACTGACGAAGATGGTGAGATTGAAGGTTTTTAATCTAAATATCACCCAATAAATTATAATACGTAGAAATAACATCTTTAATCGAATATATATTAAAATAGTTTTCTTTTGGACTACAAGGTAAGAATCGTGTTTGGGGAAATGTGTCTTGGGAACGGGAAATGATCACGTGCGACAGTATTAATATATGTTTAAAAAAATATTATATGTTTTGTTATTATTTTTTTTAATAAAATTGATAAAAAAATTATCGAAAATATTATTATATTTATCTTTTTTATTATTATTGAGTATTTATTGGTTTTATTAACAAATCCAGTAAAACACTATTGATTTTATTATTTTTTTACTGATTTTGTTATTATTTGACACTTTATTGAAATTTTTAAAAAAATATTAATATTTTAAGTAGAAATAATAATATTTTAGGTATATTTTTACTGATTTTGTTAACAAATAATAACAAAATCGATAGTGTATTTCCTTAGTCGTATATTAAGGGTGCCGCACCGTAGAACTTCTCCCGAGAACATGACAAATTAACGAGTAATTTTTATATCTATTAGTAAATTACTAATTTTTTAATGAAATAAATTTTTAAGATCACTACTAAATAAAAAGTCATATAAAATAAATTAACGAGTTGTTCGAAAATTTATTGAGTCGAGTTGGCCTTTGTTCGACTCAACTCGTTAAGGTCTAGAGTCGAGTTCTAGTTTGATTCCAATCAACCCGAATCGATCTTTTATCGAATTTTGACTGAATCGAATTCGAACTGCTCACGAGTTGTTCAATTTATTGAGCACCCCTAATAGTATATATGTGGTATTAGTTTTCATACTAATTATATTTTCAGTTATATTTTGTATTTATCAAAGTGATATCAATATCTTATTACGTTGAATCATTATGAATCAATTGTTGTATTTTTCAAATTAATTCATTTTTTAGAGTTTCAAATTTGATACAATATGTTTAGGATTTATTTCAATTTTTATCTCAAAATTCAAGATAAGTGAAATACAACTAAAATTTAAGTAGGGACTTATTATTTTCGAGTCGAAGTCATCTTAATTTGTGCTCATTCCTAATTTTTTAGTCTTGTAAAGAATTCTTATTTAGATATTAAATATTTTTCTAGTTATAAATCAAGATTTATCATATAATTTTTAATAACCTAAAATAATTATAAGATGGTAACTATTTATAATTTTCATAATTTATTGATAATGCATACACAATCGTTAAACAATTATTTGAATTCAAATTTTTTAAAAAATAATATTTTATTTTATCACTAAAATAACTCAATAAATTTATATAAATTTTTTAAATGTGAACAAATAAATCAACGCAAATCGCCATGCAATAACCCTAAATGTGCCCGTAAAGTACGAAGGTTTCAAACTAATGGTATTGGTCATTTTCATTCTTTTCTTCGCATATGCATAAATTAAAAATTATGATATTTTAGATATGAATAAATTATATTTTTAGTCTAAATTATCAATTTTAATTTATTTTAATATTTAAACTTTTAATTTTTTAAAACCATATTTAAAATTTAGCATTTTTTAAATTTTAGTATGCCACGTTTAAAAACATTTCGGGGCTGTTTGGTTCGGAGAGTGTGAGATTCTCATGGGAATGAAATCCACATTCTCCCGTTTGGTTGGTCGAGAATCTCATTCCCGGTAATGCTTTATTACCAATAGTAGATTTTTTGGGGTATATTACCGGGAATGTCATTACCGACATTTTGGACTAAAATGCCCTTAAATTTTTTTTTTCCAAAAATATCCTTCTTCTGTCATTGAATAATAAAAATTCTACGAAGGTTAAATTATAAATTTATCCTTAAACTATTTTAGATTTACAAAAAAAATCTATTCTCCAACTTGTTAAAAATAAATATATAATAAGGATAATTTGGTCAAATATACATTCCAATAATCTTTTATTCCTTTAACCAAACACGATAATCTTACATTCCTGTTAAATCAACCAAACACAAAATACAACATTGACAGTAATCATATTCTCTAGTAATCTTTTATTCCCACTGGTAATCTTACATTCCGTGAACCAAATGATGTTGGCATATACATAAAGTATGAAGGTTTCAAACTAATGATTTTGTCCATTTTTTAATCTTTTCTTGTCATATATATAAAATAAAAATCCTTATATTTTAGATATGGATAGTTTACGCTTTTAGTATCTAAAATATTAGTTTTAATCAATTTTAGTACTTAAACATTTTTTAAAATCATACCTAAAATTTAATTTTTTATTCATTTTAATACCCTCAGTTAAAAACTTTTCTTGGCATATACATAAAGTATGAAGGTTTCAAACTAATGGTATTGGCCATTTTTAATATTTTCTTGGCATATACATAAAATAAAAATCCTTATATTTTAGATAAGAGACAAAAATTTACTAAATTAAATAATGAAAAAAAAATAACAACAACAACAACAAACTTTCCACGAATTACTCTAAATATATTTTATCTTCTTCAATCCATTTCTCCCTTCTTTCGATCCCCGATCTTTCTTCCTCTCCATCTTAATGCTTTCGAGTCCTTTTGATAAACCATCAAGTACCCATTTTCCTCGCCCATTAATTGTAAAAATCGCACAAAAATCAAGTCGGATTATCCATAACTTCCCAGGAAAATTTGGTGGTTTTGAATCGTTGAAGGGAAAAGGGGTGATGATGACGATAGAGGGGGTAATGGATACGGCGGTATTGGATGATATTATACGGAGGTTATTGGAGGGAAACAGGTTAAACTTTCGGAGGGAGAGATTCGTCAGCTTTGCATTAATGCTAAGCAGATCTTCATTTCTCAGCCTAATCTTCTTCAGATCAGTGCTCCCATTAGAATCTGCGGTTAGTTTCTTCTTCTTCTTTCTCCCCCTCCCCCTTTCTTTCCATTGAAAATGCTTGGATTTTTTAATTGCAATTGTAGATGGGAATTGCAAAAAGAATTATAATGTTGAGGGAGTTCATTTCCATGCACACAATAGCTAAATTTGAGATCGTTTCTTCCATTTGTATTATGAAATTTAAGATTTAATTCTTATATTGTAGTTTATCATAAATTAATAATTAATTCATTCGTAAGACGTTATCAGTAGGTAGGGTTGTAAATGAGACGAGATAGATCGCGAGCTACTCGAGATCAACTCGATCAAGGCTCGATAAATACTTTGATCGAATGGACTCGAGCTCGAGCTTGACTCGAGTTCTTAACGAGCCGAAACGAGCTACTTGATATTCGACTCGAAAAGCTCGTGAGCATCTCGAAAATATAATATATTGATTGATATTTTTTAATAAAATAAATCATTAATAATATTAACATTTATGTATTGATTTTTTTTAAAATACAGTAAGATTTTCATGTATTTAAGGTTCAGGTTCGAGTTTGAGTTTGAGGCTTCAATCGAGTTAAGTTTAAGAATTTTTTTTTCATTTCGAGCCTTTTCGAGCTTCTCACGAGCTTCAGTTCAAGATTTTAAGTTCGAATCGAGCTTGAAAATTTTAAGCTCTCGAGTTTTCGAGTCGAGCCGAGCTCGACTCGGCTCGTTTACACCCCTAACAGTAGGTCCAAATTAATAATACGATTAAATATTTAAAAAATTATGTTTGCATGTAAGTTATATGCTCAAGGATGGTTTAAAGTCAAATTTCATTACAAAATTTGAGCTGAGAGGTTGCCGATATAGCCATGGTTAGAAGATCTATATCTAATTAAACTCATGTATACATACAGATATAATTATTCGAATCTGAATTATTTAAGAAAATATCATTTCTTTTACTATTAGAATCACTCCTCGAATTTTACAAAATTATATACAATTCAAGTAGAATTCTAATCTTGAGGAAGGATGTTAATGTCACTTAACCACTAGATCAATAGAATAATCGACGAATTAAGATATAGTTAGGTTTAAAGTAACAATTTCTTTTGATGTAATTTTGAATTTTATTTGTAACTATTAGAAAATTAAAAGTAAAAAAAAACACATCTATGATTAATACAATATAAGACACATGCAAGGGATAAGATAGTTTAACATGGTTTGACCTTAACTATTTTTATTAGTGAAAGGAGCAATAATCTATTGTAAATGTAGAGATCACAAAGAGTATAAATACATAAAATTATTTCGTATTCCAAAAGCTTGTATATATTGTAAAACACTCTTCCAACGCTCTTAGAAAATTTACAGTAAAGTACATCAATGGTCTCCCAACTATAAGGTGGTGTTTTGTTGAGTGCATCAACTATCAAAATTTATAAAATGGTCCTCTGATTATAGAGTGTTGCTTTGTTGAGTCACCGACTATTCATATGTTATAAACTCGTTCTTTTTAGTTAAAAAATTGACGCTAGTTTGAGCTGGACGTTAACTTGTTAACTGAGATATTGTAAAATTTGATTCCAGAATCTAAAACGGTTATCATATCTCAATCAGTATGTTAACGTCAAACTCAGACAACCATCAACTTTTTTACTAAAAAGGACGAGTTTGGGAATAGTTGGATGACCATTCTATAACTTTTAATAGTCGAATGACTCAACAAAGTAAAACCATATAGCTGGAAGATCATTATGTAACTTTTAATAGTCGGAGGCTCAATAAAGTAACATCCTATAACCGGGACCATTTGTATACTTTACCCTAAAATTTATCTCTAGAACCTAAACCATGAAAGTTACAAACATTATTCCAGTTATGTTCAATAGTACATGTAATTATTCAAATGTATTGATATTATAATTTTTTATTTGTAGGTGATATCCATGGACAATACCAAGATTTGTTGAGGGTATTCGAGTACGGTGGATATCCACCGGAATCAAACTATTTGTTCCTTGGGGATTACGTAGACCGAGGCAAGCAAAGCTTGGAGACAATATGCTTGCTTTTGGCCTACAAAATAAGATACCCGACCGGATTTTCTCTTGAGAGGGAACCACGAAGACGCTAAGGTGAACCGGATCTATGGGTTCTATGACGAGTGCAAAAGGAGATTTAACGCTAGTCTTTGGAAACTTTTCACCAACTGCTTTAACCATTTGCCCGTGGCTGCACTCATTGATGAGAAGGTGCTTTGTATGCATGCGGGTTGTCGCCGGATTTGGAAAAATTGGATCAAATCAAGGAGATCGAGAGGCCGACGGAAGTTCCCGACGGCGGTCTTCTATGTGACCTACTCTGGTCTGATCCCAATCCGAACGTAGAGGGTTGGGCGGATAGAGATCGAGGCATTTCGTGCACTTTCGGTGCTGATGTTATCTCTAACTTCTTGGAAAAGAACGACCTCGATCTCATTTGTCGAGGTCACCAAGTAAGTCAATTTCTCTTCTTTTTTTCAATACAAAAGGTTTTTGCAGTTTGAGGATAAAATAAAGGATTACAAATTAGGACTCGAACCCTAGACCTACCACATAATAATTGTATAAACTAATTGAACAAAAACTCCCAGTTAGCTTATTGACCAAGTAAAGCAATTTCTTTATGCTTGTGGGAAAAGTAAGCCAATTTCTTTATGCTTGTGGACCAAGTCATCTCTTAAAGCCGGTCGTATAAACCGATTGAGCTAAGCTCTGAGTTAAACTCTGGTGTGAGTGTAGGATAAGGGTATGTTCAATTTTTTTCTAAAATTTTCATGTATTTGGAGGGTCATATTTTCATATCAATGCTCACATTTGTCGAAAATGAACGTTAGACACGAATACTTATAGTTTTTATCGTAGAATTTGTTCGGTTCGGATTAATCTTAAGTTTTGAATTGCAGGTGATGGAGGATGGGTATGAGTTTTTTGCTAATAGGAAATTAGTAACAATATTTTCAGCTCCAAATTATGGTGGAGATTTTGACAATGCTGGTGCTCTATTGAGTATTGATGAAGCTATTGCGTGCTCCTTCGAGATATTCAAACCAGCAGTGCCAAGCAATAAGGTCAATTTAAAGAAGGTACACACACTTACGGGTATAAAAGATACATCTTTCTCACAAACTACTCATATTAATCTCGAAAGAAATCCGAATTTGAATCGGTTACGTTCGAATTGAGCTCGAGCGAGCGAAATCAATTATACTAACATTTGTCTCAACTAACTTGCAAGCCTTATCAATTTCTTATTCTTTAGTAGTTAGATTTTTATCTCGAATTAAATTAGACCCCTATGCTATGCAATGCAATGTACTGTAATGTATAATTAACTCTCTTGCATTTATGTTCAACAGCCACAGAAGATCGGAACAACCTGATATGCAGTGAACGGAGAAGTTTCCAGGAGGAACGTTGTTGTTCGACACATCCGAGATCCCGACAAGCTCAATCTGGAAACTGTATTTCAGTTTTATTTTTAAATACCCCGGGGACTCAAGTGTTCATCAGGTGGTTTACAGGCTAAATTATAAATATCTGTCTAAGAAATGGTGTTCCAGTATTGAATGAATTGCTTTGTCTCTTAGAAGAATTATATATATAAATTGATGAATATTTTAAAAAATTTTGACATGTGAAAAGTTATATAAATATAAATCTACGAATATGAATCAAGCTATTTCAGTGGTTAATAGATTGTTGTTATCTCTTAAGATTCTGGGTTTGAGCATCGCAAATGTAAAGGATGTAAGTGTGTTTATTATTAAATGGTTCATATAGGGATGGGTATGGGTCGGGTTTTTGGTCCACCCGACCCGAGAACGAGGAGTCCTCCACCTGAGACCCGACCCGACCAAAATAAGTTTTCACCCGACCCGATATATAACTTAAAAACCTGATCCGACTCGACCCGACCCGAAATAATAAAATATTATTCAATGAAAACAGTGACTTAATCAGAAAAAAAATAATATACAGAGGGGTATTATTGTAATTATTTCTAAATATTTAAGGTAAAATTATATATTTTTTCAGGTCAGATCGGGTATTTTTCACCCTAAACCCGAACAAAATTAAAAAAAATCCGACCCGATCGGATCGGGTTCGGGTCCCATGCCCATCCCTAGTTTCATAGTCTTTAAACGGATAATGCATTGTTTTCACTCCAAACTTGTCCAAAAAATTTAACAATTTCATCTTTGTTATATTTAATCCTAATTTCAAGTTAACAAGCCTTATTTTAAAACTCGAAGTTAACTTGAATTTTTTTCGAATCGAATCGATTTTTAGAGTTTCTATTTAAATTTAATTGAATATTTATAATATTATTTGATTCTAATTTAAGTGATTTTCTGTAACCATATATACAATACAAATATATTTCTTCATTTTTTTAATATGAGATATATATTACAAAGTCCATTGACTCAACTCAAACTTGAAAATAAATCCACTAATTATTAAAAAATTTGAGTCGAGTTGAAATTTTTTCGAGTCAAGTTTATAAAATTTTAACTCCAAGTCAATTCGAGTCGAATCAAGCCAAAAAAAGCGATTTTTCGAGTAGAGTCGAATTTTGCTCCCCGCTACTTATAGCCAACAATATTAAATAAAGAAACAACATGAATTACAAGCTCATTATATAAAACTAGCAAAATCCATCATGTATGGAAATACATACATATATATAACCATATCTACGTATAATAATTTACAGATTTTCAACATATGACAAAACTCAGCATCGAGAGTTGACATGCATGGAAATTAGTTAAGTTGAAAAGATACAGAAGCTAGCCAGCTAACCAGGCAATATTGGTTCATTTTCCGGCTCATATCTCGCACGTAGTAAGGAGGATCAGGGCTCCTTCGTCCAACCTAGTCGGTCTTCTCGACGGCATCCGATGTTGATCTTCTTTGAAACCGAAATAACTACCTGCTTTATAAACACATTAACAACTTCACGTATGGGAACGACGTAAGGTTTTATGTCAAAGAGAATAACATCTCCGAAACCGAAATGACTACCTCTTTCGTAAACGAATATTTCATCCACATTAACAACTTTACTTATAGGAACAACGTCGAATTTTATGTCAGAGTATAAATTTATAAAACCTTTTAAGGATAAAAAATTGGATCGCCAATAAAAAATACAAAAGTTTTAAAATATATGATAATTTAAAATTTTCAATGAGAAAAACAACTGCCTAACTCTCCTTCAATTCATCCCTATTTATATAACTAATTATATTGATTAAATATTTATTTTTAATAGTGATTAAATATTTGTTTAAGAGAAAATAACTTCAGTGACAGAAAATGCCTTATAATATACGATTTTAACCAACTTTTTTTGGATTTGCGAAAATAACCAACAAATTCGCAACGCGATCTCAAATTCGCAACACAAACTCCAGTTTCGCAACATAGTTTTCAAATTCGCAACGCGATTATCCAAAATCACAAAGCGAATTTCGTTTTCGCAACGCTAATTACCGATATAGGTAAACACAACTATTCGCAACGCGATTCTCAAAATCGCAAAGCGATTTCGCAACACTAATTACCGATATAGGTAAACACAACTATTCTCAACTCGTTTTCGTAACTCGAATTTCGCAACGCTAATTACCGATATAGGTAAACACAACTCAGTTTTCAAATTGTCGAATTCGGATTTTTACCGGATTTTTTTACCGAGTTTACCTATGTCGATAATTTAGTTGCGAAATTTGCGAATTCGAGTTGTGAAATTCGCGTTGTGAAAACGAAATTCGTGTTACGAATTTGAAAACTGAGTTGCGAATAGTTGTGTTTACCTATATTGGTAATTAGCATTGCGAAAACGAAATTCGCGTTGCGAATTTGAAAACTAAGTTGTGTGTTTACCTACATCAGTAATTAGCGTTGCAAAAACGAAATTCGTATTGCGAATTTGAAAACTGCGTTGCGAATTTGAAAACTATGTTGCGAAACTGGTGTTCGCGTTGCGAATTTGTTGGTTATTTTCGCAAATCCAAAAAAAGTTGATTAAAATCGTATATTATAAGACATTTTCGGTCACTGAAATTATTTTCTTCTCTTTGTTTAAATGGATAATAAGATTAACCTGCATATATTTACTTTATAATTACCTCTCACCCAAAAAAGACACGCTACCATATTAAACTGCTCCATTTATTTCGTTATCCATCTAGGAAAATTAAACCTACAAATAAATAAATCCAGCACTTTATACAGATTAAATATATACTACAGGAAAAAGGAGATAACGGAGGAGATGTTCCGACCGGCGAAACCGGAGGAGATCCGATCTGGTAATCCGATGGAGATACGGGAGGAGATGTTCCGATCATAATAGTATGCGCCACTCTCATCGCTTCCTCCTACAGCGTTTCAGCACTCCCTCCATCAGATCCTGATCATTAGTAGGTCGTTAAAACGAAATAAACATATAAATTAACAAAACCAGAATTAAAAAAAAAAAAAAAACTTTCCGTTCGTAACAAATTTTCGCTTTATTTTAAAATCTCCTCCGCGGGTTTGATTTAACAAACATTCAATTACTTATGCAGAAACAATTATCGCTTTCAATAAAACTAAAGAACGCCGCCAGTGAAATACGTGTTAGCGAACCAGTGGCGGAGTAAGTGTTGGAAATAAAACACTCACACAAACAACTTTTATTGAAACTCAAACAAATATTACAAGAACACTCTCACTCAAAACAAGAACTACAACTCACTCTTATAAGACTTTGCTTCTTCACTCACTCACTTCGCTGCAGGTGGTTACCGACCGATCAAAACAAATGGTTTGACTTTACTGGCTTCGAAACAGATTTGCTTGACGAGGAGTTATGGCTTTACCTATCAAAACGCTTCGTACCGATAGCATCAATTTCATCTATGAAAATGATGCAAGGAGATTTTTTCCTTTGCAAGCTGAAAGGCATCACGGACAAGTTTTGCTCCATCTCCAATGAACATCTACATGCATTACATTATCAACAATCTTCTTTTAAAGCTATAATAACCAAAAATGTGCATGGGATACAGCGGTATGTTAGAAATTAAACAGAAACTAACATCTAGGGAAGAAAGTTCGGAAAAGAAAAAGGGCTTCTTACTTGAACCAGTTGTGGGCCTGCTAGCTTAAGAAAAGTGGCATTTGTTTGTGCCGCACAAGCACGAGCCATCAAAGTTTTGCCGGTTCCAGGAGGTCCGTATAAGAGCACACACGGACGCCTAACTTTTGAAACCGTTCTTTATGAGTCGTAGGCAATACAATGGCCTAAACTAGTTCTTGGATCTGTTCCGTGAAAGTAAAAAACCCATCAGGGACAAAAAAGAAAGTATGATTTGCAAGCAATTATCAACTGAAATCAGAAAGGCAGTAGATTCTAATATTGCCTGCTTTTCCAAACCACCAACGTCATTGTAGTCCTCGGTCGGTTTCTCATCAACCTCCATAGCCTTCACTCGAGAGTCATATTCAGATGGCAGCGTATCCAATATCAAGTAGCTATCTTTATTAACCCCAACCAAATCACCAGGTTTCAACTTATCAGGGTCAACAAGTCCAATCACTGGTAGAAAGATGGTCTGTGTAGTACAAAACAAATCAAGATCAAAACCAAGTGTTCTCACCTATTCTCAGAAAATGTTGATTTTGACAACACATCATTATGGGAAAACTATAACACTCACCTGACGAGTTGAGGTTTTTAGCACAACACACTTACCCTTCCTCTGTGAGTCAAGATCGATATTGGCACCACCCTCCTCTGCCTCATCTTCAGGATTCATCTCCAATATCTAACAGAAACAATAATTAAGATTTGAAACATCCAAAACAATCTTTCAGTACTCGGTGATTAGGGGTGGTAATGGATAGAGCAAATTTGGATATTCTCAATTATTGGATCCAATTTTTTTTATATTTGGATAACATTTTGATTCAAATATTAGAATTATTATCCGCAGTGGATGTGGATTTCACCTTCGGATATCCATTATCTAAATCAACATTACTTGAGCGGATAGTGGATTTGGATATCCCATCATGCTATCTAAATTCGCTTCATTCCGGTTAGGATACATGATTATTTCAGAAAACTTAGGTTAATAAATATCCAGGACTAAAGCCCTATAACAAAACAATGGGAATAATAATTGAAGCATGGATATAAAATGAAAGTAGTTATTCGGATTCAAATTCGAATATTACAGATAAATGCAAAAAACTGACCCTCTGTCATCCCTAATTTGGCTCTCTTCCAATGTTCTTTCAAGTTCAATATGCACAGAATCATTCCGTTCAAAAGAAATTAAAATAGATTTGGAATTAAGAAAACAGAGCCTACAGAAAATTTACCTCGACAATGTTGCCGACCAAATAAGGCAATTGCTTGTTAAGTTTAATCTTTTCTTGATTCTCCTTAATCTTCTCCTTGTATGAATCTAACTCCAGATTTATCCTTTGCATCTCCTCCTTCAATCCCCATAAACCAGAAAATTCACACAAATTATAGCGAAATCCTTTCAAAAGATAAACATTTTGCGTACAAAAGAGAAGTAATTAGGTTTAATCAGTGCTTAGATCTAAAATAAAGAGATAGAGACAGGAAAATCGAGAAGGAAAGGACCTTTTGAATGCGAATCTCGTTATTTTAAGACGAGAAGTTCTGATGATGTCCTCGATGGTCATCGAAGCTAACTGGTCTTCTTCAAAGCTCGAATCTTCTTCCATGGCGGTCGCCATTGATGACGGATTTCAAAAAACGGTGAATTTAATCGACAGATATAATCAGAGCCCACAATGCAGCAGAAGAAGAGAGATGAAATAGGCGAAGATTATTATATGTATACATATTCTTCTAATCTTGGAGCAAAAGAAATCTTAAAAGAATAATTTATCTAAGGTGATTATTATTTAAAAATTCCAATTATTTATTTATTTTAAAATGTTTGATTTAATTTTATAAAAGATAAAATAACTTGAGGGACCCAAAATGTATTATAATATATGATTTTAATCAATTTATTTTAGATTTGCAAAAATAACCAACGAATTTGCAACTCAATGAATTCGCAACACGAAAGCTAATTTTGTAACACAGTTTCCGAATTCGCAACACGAATTGTTAGATTTGTCTAGAAATTAAGTTGACAAGTTGGAAATTTCATCTTGGTTGGTGGCCAACTTATTGGAAATTTCATCTTGGTTGGTGGTCAAACTTTGAACATGTGAATTTCATATTTGGTGGCTAACTTGTACACATTGGAAAATTCTTTAGTAGGTGGTCAAACTTTGAACATATTGTTCTTGAAACTCAACTATAAATAGGCCTAAGTATTTCCATTAGATATCATCCCAAAAACAAGTTCTCTCTTCCTCTTGTATTCTTCTTTCTCCCACTTTGGGAATTCCAAAGAATTCCATTTGTTTTAATATTGGCGATATAGTGAAGTTATCATCCGGTGTTGTGCCCGAGGAATAGACGATATTCTCGTCGAACCTCGTAAATTTGGTGTGTTCTCTCCTTTATTGTTTTTTATTCGGTTCTTTTCCATTGTGTTTCAATATTCAATAGTTTGATAGGTTTATCCGCTGTGCAACCTTTGGTGGTTTTAATCTTGACATTTTAGGTCAATTTTAAAACTACGTTCATGTGGGAAATAACCCGTTTTCCCCATCACGAATAACATGAATTTGGAATTCGCAAAAATAAAACTAAAACCCACTTCCCCAACATCTCTTCCGCTTGCTTTTTTCATCCATTCTCTCCTCTTAGCACCACTCTTCACTTCAAAGCTACACCATTTACCAGCTTCGTCTTCCATTTCTCTGCCACCACCCAACACCCTGATTTACAAGTGAAAGAAAAAGAAGAAGAGTTTTCAAAAACTAGATTGATTGCCCAGAACGTGCCTTGGAGTTGTACCGTCGAAGACATTCAAGCTGCGAAATTCATATTCAAGTTACGAATTTGAAAATTGAGTTGCGAAATTGGCGAATTCGAGTTGCGAAATTGGCGAATTCGAGTTGTGAAATCCGAATTCGAGTTGCGAATTTGAAAACTGAGCTGCGAATTTGGCAAATTCATGTTGCGAAAGCAAGCTGAAGAGATGTTGGGGAAGTGGGTTTTAGGTTTATTTTGCAGAGAAAAAAGAGAAGATTGGTTATTTTTGCGAATTCCAAATTCATCCATTCTCTCCTCTCAGCACCACTCTTCGCTTCAAAGCTACACCATTTACCAGTTTCGTCCTCCATTTCTCTGCCACCACCCAACACTCTGATTTACAAATGAAAGAAGAATAAGAGTTTTCAAAAACTAGATTGATTGCCCAGAACGTGCCTTGGAGTTGTACCGTCGAAGACATTCGTTCTTTGTTCGAGAAATATGGCACTGTCGTATATGTTGAGGTTTTTCCTTTCTCTTGGGTTTGAACTGAATTCGATTTTCGAGTAGCGAATTTGAATTTTGAGTTTCGAGTTCCGAATACGATTTTCAAGTTGCAAAATCCATATTCAAGTTACGAATTTGAAAATTGAGTTGCGAAATTGACGAATTCGAGTTGCGAAATTGACGAATTCGAGTTGCGAATTTGAAAACTGAGTTGCGAATTTGGCAAATTCGTGTTGCGAAATCCAAATTCAAGTTGTGAATTCGGAAACTGTGTTGCGAAATTGGCTTTCGTGTTGCGAATTCGTTGGTTATTTTTGCAAATCCAAAAAAAGTTGGTTAAAATCGTATATTATAAGACATTTTGGGTCCCTCAAGTTATTTTCTCTTTAAATTATATATTTATACTTTATTCTGAATATATGTTTATACAAGTAATTTTTTAATAAGCTTAATACAAAAATAAGTTTCTAAAATATGTCTCGAAAAATATTTTAGTATTTAAAGAATTTTTCGTCAAAAATAAGTGTTTAATGTCTTCAACGTTACATTTTTAGGTGCCCAGATGTTAACCGCTATTTTTAAGTGACATGTGTCATGTTCTGATAATTTTAAGAATTTATTTAAAAAATAAAAAAAAAATTATTAAAAAAACAAACAACACCATGCCTCCCCCTCTCCCTTCCTTCTCCCCTCTTCTCCTTGTCAGTCGCTGCAACTGTCATTAGCACCGGCGTCGACCTCCGATCAAACTCCCGTTGGCCTTTTGTTGTAATCTGCCACCGTTTGTCGTTGAGAAATATTCAATGGTTCATTAGATTTTAAGCCATCGTCGTTGTTCTTCAACAATTCCGGTCAACTTCAACCTCCATAAGCCACAACGCCACCACCATTCGAACCATCGTGCAATTCCGATCAAAATCCAAATGTTTGACAATGAAGATGATGGCCGAAGATGGGCGGCGATGGTTGGTAATGGGTTGAAATGAGAAATTTTAGTTTTCTAGGTTGTTTTTTTATAATTTCAGTAAAACAAATTGAGTTTTTTTTATTAAATTAAGATATTTTATTTTTTTAAAAATAATGTTTTTTATTATTAAAAAAAGTAAAAAAATATATAACATTAGACACCTAAAAATATAATTGAGAAAACTTTAGGACCTGTTTTTAGCGAAAAATTCTTTAGGCACTAAAACGTTTTTAAACATTTTTACTATATATATTGGGTTAAGATTCATTTATACAATGTAATTTTTTTAGTTTTACACAGATTTATGACAGCGGTAATAGTTTGAATCAAAACATTTAAGAAGAATGATCTTTAAATTAACTGACCCTATTCCCATATGTAATGGGATAAGGGAGAGGTAGGATAGTAAGCTACCCCCAACGCCAGGTTGAGAGCAACTTCCGTGGAAGACCTCCGACATAATTATGAATTGCTCCCCGTGGGACTCGATCCCACGACCACAAGGTTAAGAGCCTTGCAGTCTACCAACTGTGCTGGACAGGCAATTCAAGAAGAATGATCTTTCCTTTAACAATTAAGATCACCTGACGAGTTAATAAAAACATTGCTAATGAGTTAACATTGTTTTTTAACTATGAAAAGAAATACGAAATCCAGCTACTATCCGACCAAGCAGCTATCCAATGTCTATTGAATTAGTGATGGATCTACAAATATTTTTTAAGGTAGACACATATATGTTAACAATATAAAATTTTTGAATGAGGTGAACATAAATAAATTTTAGGATGGGCAACATCAATAAAATAAATAATTAACCGAATAAAATTTGAATTTCAGTGTTCACCCTCATTAAGTTGTGGCTCCGTCACTGTCTACAATCTCAATGGATGAAACATAATAGATCTGAGTATCTAACGATAAACTCCATACAAGTTTCGCTAAATCATCTATAATCTTGTTTCTCTCCCTAGAGACTAACTGAAAGTTAATCTCTATTCTTTTTGAGGAAGTTAATGATATGTGGTATCATAGATGAAATACCATTCATATTTGATCGTTGAAGTAAGAGAGAGAAAATCCTTATTATCTATTTTAAGGGTAATATCTATTATCGAAGTATCCATGCGATTATCAAGCCCACAAATATTTTTTAAAGTTTCGCATAAAACATCGAACAACAACCAATTGATCTAAAGAAACTCGTAATTCATCTACCACCGGAGTCCCTAAGAACCCCACCACATGCGACTACCCTAATACAGCCTTCCTTATTCGGGTATTCCATCCGTGTTTAACTTAAACCTTCCTGTTGGAGGAGGTTGCCAAGCACACCTTCCATCAACTATTGGAGTGGTGGCCTCCCGCCATTTTCCATCCAAAGTCATGGCGTTAACCTCTTTCATTTGTTGCCATCAACATTGTAGCAAATCCATTGTCGTCCAGTGGTTAGGATATCTGGCTTTCACCCAGGAGACCCGGGTTCAATTCCCGGCAATGGAATATTTCTTGTATTTTGTCATGTTTTTCCTTATATTTTGAAGCATATGTTCATTATCTTGTATTTTTTTTAGTGTTATGTCATTTTTTATATCATAATAAATATCGTTCTTTATCATTTTTAGAGCTCTGTGTGTGATTATTCTTGGAAAACATTCGGAGCTAAATGGTTTTGGTGGGTCTAATTCTGCAGCTGTGATTTCTCACTATGTCAATTGTGTGCCTTCAATGATGAACTTGAAGAATAGACTGTTCTAGTTGACCAGACGGACAAACATCCCGAATTTCGTTTTAGGACGGCTAAAATCATTGCGTCTAATGAAGATTTCGACTCGATCTTTGACCCTTGAGTGCAAGTAAATCTTTGGAACACCGTAACTTTGATATTTCAGAGATGTGTTTGGTTTATGACAACAGTTATTCTCTGCTCCAGCAGTGAGGGAAACAAGTCGATGAGCAAATACGATATCGTCTTCTCGGTATTCATTGCGTCCCACAATAAGATTTTATGGCTGCAGCACATCTCGTAGCCAGTCCTATGGGGTCGCCACTCTACCGTAAATGTGTTGAGGCAACAACTTGACTTGGATTCAACTCCCCTTAGCTGGTTTTTGCATAAACATTGTGTGTCATGTATTTGATGGTATAGCTTGCAGCTAGTCCGGCTCACACCAACGCTGAGCAAACCGTGAACAAGTCAAAGTATGCTAATTGAGCTTGCAACAACCAGAACAAGGTAAACCGTGATTGCAACATCGTTTAACATATAATGCAGTATCTATCGTTGAACAAGGTGCTCTCTGTCACGTCTTTCATCAATTTTTGAACATATGTATATTGATAAGGATGGTTCGGGCCTCGTTGTTTGAGTTCGAGTTGATTTATGCGTACTAACGTGGAAGAAACACTTTGTGAAGCAGGAATAGCTAAATCTATTGATGCCATCACTGATAGAAGACAATGGTCCTATACCAACAAACGGTGATGCCATCCATAGTTCTTTAGCTGCTGGATTTAGAGTAGAACTCTTGAAACCGAAACGGGGACTCTTGTTACGGCACAATGCTCAGCAGCATGTCGGGTGGTCGAGGAAAACATGGTCTTCCGTAACTGTTTATGAAGGTGAATTCTCAGGTTGGATATATATTGGCTCTAATAAATTGACTTATTAAACTTGAATCTAAAACAGGATATCATGTTTTGCCTTGCATTTTGGATCATGTGTTATCTTGTATTTTTTAGTGTTATATCATGTTTCATATCATATTTAGTATCATTGGCTGCACACCTTTCTCTGAAATTTTCATTTTGGTATTTGTTGTATCCCGGCAAGATTTTATGGCTGCAGCACATCTCGTTGTCGTCCTATGGGGTCACGACTCTACCGTAAATGTTTCCGAGGCAAGTAAGAACAATTTGTCTTGGGTTCAACTTCCCTTAGATGGTATTTGGAATACTACTGATCTGATTCTTGATGTATAGTTGAACGCCTAGATTGCAGACCATCACGATTAGCATTTTCTCTTATGCCAAACGCACTCTTCGTTTAGATCAGTATTGTTGATGGAACATCTTATTTTTCATAAATGGAATCTCAAGTTCAGTTTGATTATTTTATATTGCAAAGTTCAATCTTGGATAACGCAGTGTGTTTTTCCAGCGGAGCTTGGTCTATTTCTTTGTCTTTTGTTGTTCTGATTGAGAAAGGTTGTCGATTACTTTCTAGCACAACGGGTCCCAAAGAACTGGCTCGGGTGACCGAGGCAGAATTCCGGAGAAAAGAAGAGAAGGCATCGTACTTGTCACGAGTTTCCTTATGTTGTGCCATGGGGAGTACTGATACGAATAGCCTTTCAAGGTGAGTGTGTGCTTATGTCTTCTTAGTGAACCTCATCTGCAGAACTTCACTTAGTGATCCTTGCCGGCTCGGGACGTGTAAACCGAACGGGTGCTGATGCCGATCCCCAGGTTTTTGCTTTGGAATGCTCTTGTATGCATAGCTTGTGTTAGTTCTGTTGACACCAATGTCGGGGAAACTCCGAACATCTTGAAGTACGCTAATCCAGCTTGAAACATTCAGAGCAAGGCAAACCGTGATCACAACGTCGTTGAACATATAACCGGTCGTTTGGGTTGTGCCACTGCCTGAGGTAATTATCGTTGGAGCATCGTATGTTCCGGTCTATTTCAACGTCGAGCTCTATATCATCTTATATCGGAAGATTTGCTCTTATAAAACATGCCTTCACCATCCCAAATTTCTCATCTAAAGGACTTACACAACCTTACTTGCATCATGCAGTATTCTCTTTTTTTTTTGGATAAATGTTGAAAACTTTATTCATCCAAAAGAAACCAACCAAACCAACCAAAATTTACACACACAAACAAGAAGGAAAACCAAACCCTATCTCAACTCCCAATCAACAGCAAGCAACGATGAGTTATCCCGAACACATCCTTTTAAACTCAGCATAACAAAAAAAATGGTTGTCCCTTTTTCCCATATGTATGGGATAAGGGGGAGGTAAGATAGTAGGCTACCCTCAACACCAGGTTGAGAGCAGCTTCCGTAAGAGACCTCCGAATTATGAAATGCCCTCCGTAAGACTCGATCCCATGACCTCAAGGTTAAAAACCTTGTGCTCTACCAACTCAGCATAACAATACCCCTAATCTGAGAGATCATACCTTCAACTTCCCTAGGCCGAACCCCATGCAACCTACCATTCCTCTCCTACCAAATATGATAAATATAACAACACCAAGCAATTCGAATAATGGTCCTCAGCAAGGATTTACTCCTAACATGAGCTATAATCCAATCCACCATATCAACCCAACAAACCCCAAACCAATTAACATGACAAGCCTACAAAATTTTAAGCCAAACATGCCTAGAAAAACTACATTCAGCAAATAAATGATCTCTGCTTTCAAAACCATAACCACAAAGAATACAAGAGGGATCAATATGAACCCCCAATGGAGCATACGTACCATCATCGACAAGCGATCGAGAAGAGCTAACCACGAAATGAACGAATTCTTGGAAATAAACAAGCCCCCCAGACAATACTATCCCATGGGACCTTATCTCTCTTACATCGAATCTCCTCCCAAACATGATAGCTCCCACTCATGCCATCCATAAGAGCAAATTCATCTCGCAAACCCCAGATCTTCTTCCATGCCCAACTATGACAACTATTTAGCTGAGTCTGCCAAACCGGGCACCCCTTCAGAACATACTCCTTAACCAAAGCCACCCAAAGAGAGCCTGCTTGGGTTAGAAGGAGCCACAAGCACTTCATCATACACGTCTTATTCCAAGCAAACATATTCTTAATCCCTAGACCACCATCACCCTTAGGAAAACAAACATGCTCCCAACTAACACGGGCTCCCCTAGCCAAACCCTCCGAACCTTTCCAAAGGAACACACTACACAACTACTGAATCCGCTTCAGAACTCGAGAAGGAAACAAGAACACGCTACTCCAAAAGTTTTGGATACTAAACACAACAGCTTGAATAAGCTAAAGCCTCCATGCAAAGGATAATCAGTTCGATAGCCAACACAAATTCTCCTCGCAATCTTCCCTATAAGACCCTCACAATCAGAGTAAGAAAGCCTTATAGAGACAAGAGAAACCCCTAGATAGTGCACAGGGACAATCCCAACACAAAAAACCGTACACTCAGCTAATCTCTGCAAATCTGAGCTCCCCACCCCAGTAAAAAAAAGTTCACTCTTCGAGATATTCATACAAAGACCTGACAACTTATAAAACACATCCATGACGCTCCTAACTGCCAACACAGCCCCCACATTACCTTTAGTAAACACTAGAAGATCATTAGCAAAACAGATATGCGTAAGCCCCACCCGTTTACAGTTCGGATGAAATTCTACCACACCATACTCGCCATCCAAATTCAACAACCTGGATAACACATTCATCACTATAATGAAAATATGTGGGGATAAAGGATCCCCCTGTCGAACACCTTTCGCCCCTGGAAAAAAAACCCACAAGATCCCCATTTAGGCAAACTGAAAACCGAGAATAAGTAATACAAGCTCGAAACCAACCAACGAAACGAGCAGGAAAGCCCAAGACCTCAAACACTTGAAAGACAAAATTCCAGTCCAATGAGTCAAATGCTTTCCTGAGGTCATCAACCTTCAGGGCACATCGAGCCGAAAGATGTTTCCTGCCATATCCATTTACCAACTCCTGCGCAAGCAAAATATTTTCCATCAAGTCCCGCCCTGTAAGGAAAACAGTCTGATTTGAAGGAATTCCGTGAATAAAGAAAAAATTAAATCTCGTTCTTGAACTAAAGTAACATAAACTCGAGACATCCAGAGAAAATTTTCTTATCAAAATATAGAAAATGAGACATACTGATATCTTTGAAGAACGAAAATTCACCTCATTTTGTAACTGCATAAGTGCATCATAGATGGCAAAACCCACCGTCTCCAAAGCCAACATGCATTATAAGAGCTTTAAATTAATGTACGTATAGCAAGAAGAAGCGAACATAATGCATGGCAAGAAGAAGAAGCGCCAGCATGGAAGAAGAAGCTAGTGTTTACAATTCAGATACTATTCAGGTTTGTATACGGTTTCATATTTGTAGGTTTACATGCACTTAATCTACTCAAAAGACAGTGAAAATCCAAATTTTAACTCAACTTACTTTTTTTACTTATTAAATGAGAACCAAGGTAAGAGTCTAACATCTCCAGAAGCTACGCGATCATTCATTATCAAATTTGAAGGTACCATATGCAAAGCTCACCGTTTCACCATCATCATGAGTTGTTCCCGTAGAGTTTATGTAAAGATAGATTGGTTGCTTCGGTTCCATTCATTGAAGATACATTAGTTCTGCAACTACAAGCTGTCACTGCAGGCACAAGCTGAAAGGTAGAAACGATCAAACTGTTTGAACAAATTACAATAAAAAACAGTATGATATAGGAAATGATACTCTTGGTTTGCTTTCTCGTACTGAGAGATCCATGAATCAGGATCCTAATACATATAGATACAAATTGTCCCTCGGGAACAAGAATTTCCAGGAAATAGTTATCTCAAAACTCTTAACAAGATTGCAAGAACATGAAATTCCAGTTATCCACAACCCAGTTTTGCAATTTTTATAAAAATAATTTCTAATTTGATAAAGCATATGCAACAGAAAACATTTACAATTTATAAACCTCACCCACCCACCCACCCTTTTAAATCGGAATTCGGGAATACTAATCGGCATGCCAATGTAAACTATTCTACCGTTAAGAAGCAATGAAGGTAAGTCCGGTGGAGAGCTTTTCGGCCTGTGCTCATTGTATGACACTGATCTTTCCACCTAATTCAGTTTCAATGAATGATTAGTTTGAAAATTTTCATTCAATACAAATTTATCAACAAAAATATATTTTAAAAAAAACCTATTACTATATCTGAAAACAAGAGCTCGAAAATTTTCCATTCGCATAGTTTCAATGAATGATTAATTCGCACAAATTTCCCATTCGTTCATGCATATAAATTTCAATTAATTCATAATTCCAATTCAAAACTTTCAAAGTTCATGCGAATGAAAATTAACAAAAATAAATAAATCAAATAGCAAAACATACTTGAGCTGGAGTTGCCATGAGTTTGGGAGAATCAAACAAGTCCAGAAACCGCGGCGTATCGGGATTAACGGAGCTGTTAACAAGCGTTTCGGGGGAAGAAGAGGCGACGGAAGCTAGTTTCGAAAGAAATGGGTCCTTAGGGCTTATTGGAGGCATGTGGATTTTTGCGGCGTTTCTGGCACCCAAAGCTCCGCCACTGAGCTTCAAAGACTTCGGTACTCGAACCGCTCGAGAAGAAGAAGATGAAGCTGAAGACACGATTGCGTAGGCCATTGGCGCCTGTAAGAAACACGCCATGAATTCCTCCTAAGCTTTGGATTATCTTTTCCTTCAAAAAAATTGTTGTGGAACGTGGAAATTCGAGGGGCGGGGAAAAGAAATTCCGCGTTTTCAGTTCAATATCTGGAACCTGAAAGTAGTTTTCCGGGTCGGATCTAACAGAGTAAAATGGTAAAGGACTTATACAACCAAATCCAAGGGCGAGTAAAACTCGACTCGAAGAAAATTTAAAACTTAAATCGAATAATTTGATATTTTTAATAATTAATATATTAATCTTTAAATCTGAGTCGAGTAACTCAACAATATATGTATATTACATATGAACAAAATATGAATAAATATATAATATATGTGTATTGTAAATGGATATAAAAAAACCATTTAAAATGAAATCTAATAATATCGTAATATTATAAATATTTATAATTAAATTTAAAAAGAAATTCAAAAAATTATTTAGACTCGACTCTAATTTTATAAACTAGACTCAACTCGAAAAAAATTCAAATTAACTTCGAGTTGTAAAATATGACTCGTCAACATGAATAACTCCATTTTTTTTTACTTTACTCTATTTGTCTCGATCCAACGCTCACCCCTAATTGAATCTATTCAAATTATAATTTGGGTAAACTAATTATTTAGTTATTCAACTATTCTCATAGTTCAATTTTAATCACTCAATTATTTTTTTTAAAATTAGGGATTGTCCAAATACCCGAAGTCGATAGGTTCCGATCTGACCCAACCCTATAGGGGCATTTTTTAAAATTTTGGGACTCGAGACCGGGCGAGTCGGGTTATATGGTATAAAATTTTGGCGCGAGAAGGGTCAGGTTTTAGGTGAAAAAGCACTGATCTGATCCAACTCGATTAATTTATATACGTGTATATATATTTAATATTTTAAGAATTTTATTTTTATATTATTAAAATATAAAATTAGTATAAAATATATTAATTTAACCATTTAAAATATAATAAATAATTATAAATATTTTATTATAAAATATATTATTTTAATTATTTTTAAAAATAATATATTTAGGTCGAGTCATGATTAGTGTATTAGTCTAAAATTCGGGGCATGAAAAAATCTAAAATTCTTTGAGGTGAGGCGGGATAAAAGTTTAGGTATATATTTTTTAGTCGGGGCCGGGACGACCAAAAACTAACCATGACCCGCCCCGTGCCCATCCCTAATTAAAATTATACTAAAAATTTTATTTTGATTTCGTTTTGATTATCCACTATAACAATAAAAATAAAATTACTAACATTATAGTTTTTTTTAATAATGACGTAATATTATCTTATAATATCAATATAACGGATATAGTGGATATGATGTTATCAATTAGACAACTTGCACAGTTAAAACTAGTTAAAATCTAATATGAAACTTATTTTAGTGCGATGATCCTCTATTACAGGGGACATAGGGGATATAATATGGTTTTACATCTCCCACAAGAGAGAGGCTTATTACATATTAATCACTCTACGTAAACTAATCATATTTCCCTCCACTGAACACCTTGGCAATCTTCTCCGTAGGAACCAACGGCAAAAACGAGGCGACCATGTAACCCTTCTTGGCACCGGTAGCCACCACCTCGTTGTATACTCCGGTGAAAAAGCAAGCTGTCGGGACGGCTACCGCGGCTACTTGTGGGAAGAGAGGGATTCGGTTCAGTTTCTGCAAAACCGAAACTGCACATTTTTCGACCGTTGGCTCGACGATGTCGAAGACGGTTTGTGCCAATGAAGGCGCCTCTACTGGTTGTTGGACCTCCTGAGACCTTTGTGTGACCGCGATAGGTCCGGACGCGAGCTGTGTGATGAATCCCGTGGCAGTGCTGCCTACTCCGGTGGTAGCCAGACCCTGAGCCACCTCGGAAGCATTTTGGACGGTGGAGATGGCTTCGGACGAGATCTGTTTGATGAATCCTGCAGGGGCACTAAACAGTCCGGTACGCTGGACGTCAGAAGCGGCGCCACTGGCGACTCCCGAAGCGATTTGGCCGACCGAGGTTGCTACGGATGTAGCCTGCTTGAAGAATGGTGATATAAGACCATCGATCTTGGTCGTGGAATCAAGCTGCAACGAAAATAGAGAAGGCTCGAATCACATTGCAGCATGAAAATAAAGAAATGCAAAGATGAATTCTTGAGGCAATGCTTACCGCTCCGGCGCGCTGGACACCGGCCGCAACTTGGAAGCCTGTGAGGGGGTTCGACGAGGCTTGTTTGAGGAATCCCGACGCAGTACTCAGCACTCCAGCACCGGTCAACTCGGTAGCCAAACCACCAACTCCCGGAAGATTTTGGACAAGTGCATCGATCTTACTCGAATCACCAAGCCTACTCAAATCGCCAACCTTTTCTAATGCATTAAACTTGCTCAAATTTCCAAGATTACTCAAATCGGCAAACTTATTCAAATCGCCAACCTGCAACAAGAACAGGATAACAACTCTTGAATCCCCGTTCGTTTGATAGACATCATCGAACATTCGAGCTAAAACGCTGCGTAATTTCTATCGAAGTTGAGGTTTTGCTCGCAACTCAACCATAAACTTCCGTAAATGGTCTGAAGAACAATATTTAGTTGAGACAACCATGGTGAAACAGGCATTACCTTGTCGATTAAGTCGAAAACTTCAGCAGGGACACCAAAGAACTTTATGAGAACCCATCTAACCAGGCTCTTAACGATTTTCGCGAAGAACTTTTGATACAAGCTGATAACCACTCGCTCGATGGCATCGATGACAGGCTCCAACGGTCCTAACATCTTCTTAACTTTAAAGTAGAATTTTACTAAACGAAGAGCGGCTTCTTGCAGTTGTATAAAGAATTTGATGTATTTCATGTACTTCAGAATTTGTAGTTGTTCGGGAATCTTCAGTTGGATCAACAAATAGAAAATGTAGGTTAAGCAATTTCAGGAAAGAATAAATGATAAATAGAACTTCGAATTTCCCATAATGGAGAGTTTCTTGGGGGCAGAACTCACCAATCCGGAATTCTGGACCTGACTAGCCACACCTTCAACAGCCAAGATGGCTCCAGACGAGATCCGATCGAGGAATCCAGAGGCAGTGCTCGGCACTAGTGTAGTCTGGACCACAGTAGCAGGCGTGTCAACGGTCAGTCCTAAAGCATTTCGGCCAACCGAAATGTCTTCGGATAACACATCCTTGACGACTGAAGGGAGAAGACTATCAATCATAGTCACAAGTTCACCAATCTATAATAAGAACAAAGAAGAATTACTGAATCTTAGTCATTCTGAGCTCAAAAAAGTTAATTTCCATGAAACCATAGTATGCAAGTCAAGCACAAATTTCCCCACCCGTTAACAATATATTGTTAAAAGACCATATCTAATGAAAAAAGCATTACCTTGTCATCGGCGAATTCGAGTAGATCGTAAAAGACATCGAAGAACTTATAAAAAATCGGTCCAATCACAGTTTTAACTAATGTCTCAACTGTCTGAAGAACAGGCTTCAAGGGTCCGGAATTTTGCTTCAGTTTAGTGAAGAGGTCGGTGAACAAGAAAAACATATGGACAATGGCTGCTTGCACAAATGCCAAGTATTTCAGCTTCTGAGTTTCTTCTTGAACCTTCAAATTGCAATCAACAAAAAAGAAATTAGAAAGGCCAACTACCAATTATAAATACCATTCAATCTATTTATAAAGCCTTTGAGATGCTCAGAAAATTAGAAGTGTTTCTTGTTTTGTTGAGAATGATAGCTTTACTATAATTTAGCCATGGGAAAGGAAAGAAAATGCAAATGGAAGAAATCATGAGGCAATGCTCACCGCTCCACCATGCTTCAAGTCGGTTACCACACCTTGGGCAGTTGAGATGGCTTGGGATGACACATCCTTGATGAGTCCAGTGGCAGTGCTCAAAACTCCACCATTCTGAACATCAGAAGCCAGTCCAGCAGCTGCTCCTGCAACCTTTTGGGTGGCCGAGATGGCATCAGACGAGACCTGCTTGATGACTGAAGGGACAAGATTATCGATCCTAGCCAGAGATTCGCCAACCTGCAGAACACACACAGAAATCTTGAATCTCCTCTGAATTTCTCGATATCATCAGTCTTAGAATACTCATGTCAATCAAACAATTGATACGAAAAGAATATATAATTCCTGATAAAACCACAGTTTTGCAATTGAACCACACTCTTTTCCAATGGTTTAAAAAGTAATATCTAACTAAAGCAACTTCTTCATAGGCTCTGAAATCCCAAGTTTGCAATGGCATTTTCAACTGAACCACACTCAGTTATAGAGCTAGTACTCACCGCTCCAGCATGCTGGACCTCAGTAGCCACACCTTGGGCAGCCGAGATGGCATCAGATGAGACCTGCTTGAGGAATCCTGAGGCAGTGTTCAGCACTCCACCACTCCCAACAGAAGCAGCCACTCCTGGAACATTTTGGACAGTCGTGATGGCTTCGGATGAGACCTGCTTGACAAGTCGATCAATATTGGACAAAGGTTCACCAACCTGCAGTAAGAACAAAGACCTCCTGAATATCCTTTCATTTGCTCGACATTATCTATCTTGGCGTACACTCTACTAACCATATATCGGAGCTACGAAGTTCTGTAATTTCTGTTAAAACCACAGTTTCACAACCAAGCACAAACTTTGACAACAGTTGATGGTTTCGAAACCACGCATTCACAATGGCTTTTTCAATATCACAAGTCTTATGATTACACAACAATAGAAAAATCTAATGTAGGAAGTTGGAGTCTCCTTCAACCATGATAGAAACAGCTCGGCTTTAGAAGTTGAGGAAATTTTGTTGCTCTGTAAGAAATTGAAGTAAGGATATATTACTCTTGTTCTGGTTGGAATTGTGAGAGACAAATGAAAAAAAGACTTTTCCATAGGCAGTTTATATAGGATTAAATTAGCAGTCCCATTAAGAAGCAGTGAAGAAAAGTGTAGCCTGGTATAAATATCACCCAATCATTTTATAAAGCCTTTGTGATACTCAAATTTTTATGTTTAATCTCATTTTGTTTTGAATTCATAGTTTATACCAGATCTTCAAACACTGGAAAACGGAGAAAATGCAAAGAAAAGAATTCTTGAGTCAGCACTCACCATTCCTGCATGCTGGACCTCGGTAGCCACACCTTGGGCAGCCGAAATGGCATCGGATGAGACCTGCTTAATGAAACCAGAGGCAGTGCCCAGCAGCCCAGAATGTTGACCCTGAGGAGATAATCCCGGAGACATTTGAGCAGCCGAGATGGCATCGGATGAGATCTGCTTGACGAATCCAGAGGCAGTGCCAACCACTCCAGAAAGTTGGCCCTGAGGAGACCCTCCCGGAAACATTTGAGCAGCCGAGATGGCATCGGATGAGATCTGCTTGACGAATCCAGAGGCAGTGCCAACCACTCCAGAAATTTGGCCCTGAGGAGACCCTCCCGGAGACATTTGGGCAGCTGAAATGGCATCGGATGAGACCTGCTTAATGAAAACAGAGGTAGTGCCCAGCAGCCCAGAATATTGACCCTGAGGAGACAATCCCGGAGACATTTGAGCAGCCGAGATGGCATCGGATGAGATCTGCTTGACGAATCCAGAGGCAGTGCCAACCACTCCAGAAAGCTGGCCCTGAGGAGACCCTCCCGGAGACATTTGGGCAGCTGAGATGGCATCGGATGAGACCTGCTTGACTAGTCCAGAAGCAGTGCCCAACAGTCCAGAAATTTGGCCCTGAGGCGACCCTCCCGGAGACATTTGGACAGCCGATATGGCATCGGATGAGACCTGCTTGACAAGTCCAGAGGCAGTGCCCAACAGTCCAGAATGCTGGCCCTGAGGAGACACTCCCGGAGACATTTGAGCAGCCGAGAAGGCATCAGATGAGACCTGGTTTATTAATCCAGAGGCAGTGCTCAACAGTTCAGAATGCTGGCCCTGAGGAGACACTCCTCCAGCCACTCCTGGAGACATTTGGGCAGCCGAGATTGCTTCAGAAGCGACATGCTAGACAATTGGAAGAACAAAATGATCAATGTTAATCACATATTACCTATCCAGCAAAAATAAAACCTTGAATCTCTTTTCATTAGCTAGACATCATCATTCTTAGGATACTCTTCTTCATTAATCAAACCTTTGCGCTAAAAAGTTCTGTAATTCATGTTTAAATCCAAAGTTTTCATGGTAGACGATAGCAGATCACAGCGGCTACTAAAAAGTTAAGGACAAAAAAGGGTCGGCCAGCCACCCGATATAAACATCACCCAATCACTTAATAAAGCATCTGAGACGTTAAAAATAAACTTAAACTTTGTTTCTTACCATGTCTTGTATTCATAGTTTAGAAACAGTAAAATGAAATAATATGCCAAAAAAAGGAAAGTAGCACTACTCAGTACTCACAGTTCCAGCATTCCGGAGCTCAGTAGCAACACCGTGGGCGGCGTAAACGGCGTCGGATAAAATAGGCTTGATGAAGCCTGAATGGGAGGCCACCAATCCAGGACTACGAACCTCGGCAGCCACATCACCGGCCACCTTATTGAGGGCCGAGGTGGCTTCACCCACCTGCAAATAAAAACAAAGAACAACGGTTGTATTCCTTACGTTTGATAGGCATCATCGATCTAAGAAGTCAAAACCAGCATTTGGCAGTTTACTCTTAGTAGATTTGGAATTTGACCCTCCAAATGAATTTGAATTTAATAAAAATATTTGAAGGTAAAGCATACAAATAATTCTTCGATTATAAGATATTATTTTGTTTAATCTATATACTATCAAAAGTTACAAAATAATCGATCAACTATTAAAAGTTACAAAATCATGACATAACTATTCAATATGTTCTAAATGATTCATTTTCAGTTAAAAACTGATGGCAGTCTAAGTTGGATATTAATTTGTTGTCTCAAATACAATAAAATATAATCTCAAAATCTCAAACGACCATCATATCTTAGAAATAAAATTACATTATGCTCAAACTATCGTTTTTTAAACGGAAAATGATGAATTTGTAACGTAATGAATACTCAGATAATCATTTTATAAAAACTTTAAATATTCAAGGGATTCAATAAAGTAACATCCTATAGTCGAGAAACTATTTTGTAACTTTTAATAATTAAGAGGCTTAACAAAGCAGTATTCTATAGTCGAAGTCCGTTTGTATACTTTACCTAAATATTTAATGAATTTTATAAATGGACTCGGATTTTAAAATTTAAAATGTTGAAGGTTAAATTCTAAATATATAAAGAATATAGGGACTTGAATTATATTTTAACCTTATATTTAAACTTTTCAACAAAAAAAATTATTGGCATCTATTTTTTCTGACCAAAATAATTTTATTTGGCATAAATATTTAACTTTTATATTTAAATATATTTAAGTGGATGGGAAAAAATATCTATTTGATAATAAAACAGTGAAAATTTAAATTAAAAGTATAGGAAATAATTTACTTAATCGATTAATTATTTATAGAATACTTAAATGAGTCAAATATAGAGTTCAAGAAAATATTAAAAAACGGAAATTAAATAAAATAATAATATTTATTTAATGTATGGTTTATAAATTTAAAAACAATAATTACGTGAACTGAATCGAGGTTTAAAATTAAAGTCCAAAAAGTTAAAATGAAAATTTTAAAAAATTGAGAGTTAAACAAAATTAAATTATCATAAACGATTCAAAAATTAAAAAATTGTATACACGTGTGAGCTTAAGAACACGTAAACTCGTTGTCATTATTGCTATAACTTCAACGATATTAATTAAGTCAAACGTAAGACAATTCATAATTGATAATGCTAGAGATTATTTGCAAAATGGATGAGTAAATAATGTGGGGGAAATTCCCACTATAATTCAATCCCAGAATTATTTCTCTATTTAAGGTGAATTGTACAGTATCAACTTAAAGACGTCAGATAATTTACGCCTCTTTAAATTAAATATGAAGACTTTAGAAAAATGGAAAACACCCCATGATTACACAATGTCTTCATGCAAATGGAGAAGACCCCAGGAGTGCACGACGTCTTCAAACCAATAAAAACTCTAATTCAATAAATAATATGATGGACGTCTTATATAGTAAAATCATTTTTTCCACAACTCTATATGAACGAGAAAGTTGATGATTATTTGCAAGTAAATAAATAAAAAAGATTTTATTAAAGAAATTGTATGAACATTTTAAAATATATATAAATGATTAATAATGTGGGGAAAATTGTGAACAATGATTAAAGAAATATTTGGATGGATTAGTAAACAAAAAGATATATTCATTATACCAACGATTAGAAGTGCCAGACCATGGCGAGTTAGATAGTATTCGTTAAATTTGTTAACCAACTTAACTCGTTAATCGTTAAATTAGTTAAAATTTTAGGGTAAAGTATAGTAATGGTCACTGAACATTTCTGAAACTTGCATTTAGGTCCCCCAACATTTAAAACTTGCAATACAGTCTCCCAACATTTATTCCGTTTGCAATATGGTCCCCCAACTTAAACCACAGTTAGAAAATTAGGATAAATTATATAAACGGTCATTGAACTTTTCAGTCACTTGAATTTCGGTCCCCCAACTTTTAAAACTTGCAAAACAGTCATCAATTTCATTCTAAACCCCAATTTCCAAAGTAATTCAATTTTATTCTAAACCCTAAATTCTAAAATACTTCAATTAAATTCTAAAATACTTCAATTTAAGGTAATATAGGCTTGAAGAAAGAGTTCAAGGCACAGACACAACGAATAAAAATATATTTATATAAATGTATATTTATATTTAGATGTATAAATAAAAAATATATTCATATATTAATGTATGAATCATTTATATTTTTTGAATATTTTATTTTTAATAAGAAATTAAAATTATTAATTATATTAGAAATACTCAACTTAAGATATATATAATCATGAATTATAAATATGAAAATATAATTATTAAATTTAGTTTAAAAATATATAAATCTTAAATTTATTCTTTTAAAATATTGTATCAACTAATATTTAAAAAATATATTAAATCTATCAAACAATTTATCAAATATAATATTTTTTTATTGTAAAAAATATAATATTTTCCCATCATTTATTGCTTTCAAATTTTTTGCCGAAGTTCAAATCTCATTATTTTCATTTTACATTATATTCTTTTTTTTCTGGCATTGGTCATACTATTAGTATATGTATTATTGTATATCTCTTAACAAAAACGATGGTGTTAGCTTAGTGGCTCCACCCTATATCTTTTATTTGCGTGACTCAGGTTTGAGTTTGCCCAAGACCCAAATTTTACTTCTTTGTAACTTAATTTTCTTCTAATTAGGAGGTGACATGTGTCACCAATAACACATATCATGATCATGTGTTAACACATGTCAGATCCTGATTAAATGATTAATTTATTAAAATTTATTTAATTTAGGACCAAATTGATAGCATATATAAATAATTAGGTGGTAACAAGTGTCACCAATGACACGTGTCATGATCATGTGCTAACACATGTCAGATCCTAATTAAATGATTAATTTATTAAATTTTATTTAATTTAGGACCAAATTGATTATATAAATAATAAAGACTGAATGTATAATAATGTCAATTCCTTTTAACTGTCACATCATCATTTTTATCAATTGGTAACGACTAGTGGCTTAGTTGAAACAGTTAAATAATTATGTGGTATGATTGATAAATTTAAAAGATCGATGACAAAAGTAAAAAGGGCTAGATAGTTAAGTTGTCAACCGAGTAGTTTACACTTTTATTTATACGTCAAAATAACATTTTATAAATTTAAAATTCTAATTATTTTCAACCTCTTTTATATCCTAACTACTTTTTTTAATTAAAAAATTTCTTCAACAGATAAAAATTATACTATTATATTTATATAAAAAATACGTATCACATGAAATAAGATGAAATTAAATAATAATAACTTTGACATAATTGAATTTAATTTAAGTATTTTGGAATTTAGGGTTTAGAATAAAATTGAATTACTTTGGAAATTGGGGTTTAGAATGAAATTAATGATTGTTTTGCAAGTTTTAAAAGTTGGGGGACCTAAATTCAAGTGACTGAAAAGTTCAATGACCATTTATATAATTTATCCTAATTTTCTAACTGTGGTTTAAGTTGGAGGACCATATTGCAAACGGAATAAATGTTGGGGGACTGTATTGCAAGTTTTAAATGTTGGGGGACCTAAATGCAAGCTTCTGAAATGTTCAGTGACCATTACTATAATTTACCCAAAATTTTATTTGACTCATACTCGTTAAAAAAGTTTGTTACTCAACTCGTGCTCGTTAAGATCGTTAAACTCACCAAAATTTTTATCTTATTTTTTTTAATTATAGATAAAATCTATTAATACTATATATAAAACTTAATAAATAAATAAATTGATAAATTTAACAAAAAAATTATCAAAAGAATGTATAAAATAGATTTAAAGTCTAAAATCTAAAATAAAAATCCACAAATATATTAAAATAATAATCATAGTTTAATTTTAAGTGTAGTAAAATAATAATTAATAATTTAGTATTTTTATTAAAATATTAATAGATTAATTGTTTATCATCTATATTAATAAATTAGTAATTTTTAATAAAATATATTTTTAAGATAATTAGTAAAAGATTATAAAAAAAAATTAACGAACTCCTCCATCAACATATAAAGTCGAATTCAAATTTGATGGACTTAATTTGTTAAAGTCCAGAGACGAGCTCGAGGCGATCCAAGTTAAACTTTTATTGAATTTTAACTTACTCGAAATAGAACTGCTCAAGCTCTCATTAAGCACCTCTAATCGAAATCACAGGCTTTCAATGTCATCTTCAAAAGAAGAATGAGATTCAGATCAACAAACAAGAAAAACGAAGAGAAACAACGTTCGAAAGCTAAAATCTCTCGTCAATCAAAACATTACGAGCAAAAATAAGTTGTAATTTCTCTCGACGAGTTATTTGATTTCGAAGTGGCATCGAAATCACAAGTTTTCAGCGTCGTCCTCAAAAAAACAATGAGATTCCGATCCAAAAATAAGAGAAACGAAGAGAAATAACGTCCGAAAGTTAAAATCTCTCGTCAGTCAAAACCTTACGAGCAAAAGCAAGTTGTGATTTCTCTCGACGAGTCGAGTTATTTGATTTCGAAATGGCACGAAATCACAAGTTTTCAGTGTCATCTTCAAAACAAGAATGAGATTCCGATCCACAAACAAGAAAAACGAAGAGAAATAACGTTCGAAAGTTAACATCTCTCGTCAATCAACACCTTACGAGCAAAACAAGTTGTCATTTCTCTCGACGATTTCCAGATTTCGAAATGATCTCCAGATCACTTATTCTTCAGCGTGATTTTTAAAACTTCAACGAAACCTCGATCGAAAAAATAATTGAAACAAATCATAGAAAAAAGTTCAATAACGTTCAAAAATGAGGAGATAACGTACCACGCCGTGGAGAAAACCGGAATCCCCAGATTTATTCGAACGATTGGGAAAGAACCGAGACATTGAAGAAGACGCTTCCGAGCAGCTTCAGAGATGTAGCAGAGAATAAGAGAGGATAGTGTGAAAGATTAGTAATGTTTTAGCGTTGAAGTACAAGAGAAATAATTGGAAAAAAAAACAGCAATAATTGGCGTTTTAACCGAAATATAACCCTTAGCCCCAATAATTACATATCAGGCACCCTCTCTCTTAATATTATCGATCTATCACCTTTGACAAGGTGGCAATAAAATGTAGATCGTCAGTCGCGCTTTCGCGGGATTCTGTCTGAACTGGCGCCACATAAGGAAATGCACGGATGGATGAACTCTGACACATACGAAAGGCACGAATCATGATCCACGTTTTTCCTTTAATTCCTCAATCGTCCGTCTCCCACATTGATTATCACCCGTCTCTCCCTCCCCACTTCCTATAAATATCACACTCAACACAACCATCAAACCATACTCAAATATCAAGTTATCTTATTCTTCCTATTATCAATCTTTTTATTAAGAAGATAAAATATTTTTATTATATTATAATTATTTAATAATTTATTATTTTATTAAATTGTATTGTCCTAATATTACTTTTTTGCATTATAGAATGTAAGGTGGGTTTCTACGTTTAGATGAGAATCATATCTAGATGCATTTTGTCGATACGATAACAATTTTAAATTGTGTTGTTATTTTAATTATTGTGAATGTTTTATTTATTTAATTTTTTAGTATTAGTTTATATTTTAATTTGTATAATATTTATTAAATTAGGAGAGAGACTATATATTAGATATATTTATTCATAACGTTAAGTTAGAGATATCTACTCGTGTCTGGCAATATTTAGCCGAGATTGGATTCGGTTACGTAGCGAAATATGAAGGGTACTATAACTTTGAATCCAACCTTATTTCTGCACTGGTTGAGAGGTGAAGACCAAAGACACACACATTCTATTTTCCGTGTGGAGAGTGCACTATTACGCTGGAGGATGTTTCCATACATTTTGAGCTTCCGGTAGATAGCGATGTGATTTCTGGGGTGGTAGATAGTGACTGACATTTCTTGTGCGATGAGTATCTTGGAGGTGTCCCGCCTAATTTCAATGGTGGTCGAATATCGTTAAATTGATTTGATACAACTTTTAAACATTTGAATCGCGACAATTCCAAGGAACATATTAAAATGTATGCACGGGCTAGCATATTACAACTCATATGAGGGATCCTGATGCCCGATAAATCGCGCAACAAAGTTCATTATATGTGGTTGCGTCACCTTGCAGATTTTCACGTTGCTAACGCACTCAGTTGGGGCTCTACAGTTTTGGAATTTATGTATAGGGAAATGTGTCAAACAACTGATTATAGAAAAAATGATATCGATAAATGTCTCATTCTTCTCCATTCTTGAGCATGGTATTGCATGCCTTTTTATGTCCGGTTGTGAAAAACCCGTTGGTCTTCCCGTTATTGTTGAGGTAATTTCAATACTGAATTCATATATATAAATAATTTTTTTGAGTATATAATGAAATTTTTTTATTGAATAGGTGGTCAAGTGCAAGCAAATATCATCGTCATTTACCGGATGATTTGGAAGAAATTCGACTACTCATTGATTAAAAGGCTGGTACAGATATATGTATTTAAATTTTATTATTTACTTTTAATTATCATTATATAATTAGAATATTATTTTGATAAGAATTATATATATTTGTTTTTGTTTTAATGTGCTCTTTATTCTACTAAAGAAATGAGGATTTGCATCCCACATCACTTGAGAGGCCCATTAGATGTATGGATGGTGGTGGTCCCTATGATATATATTATGTTATTATAGAGTGTTATCATACTAACCGTGTGCTCTACCAATTTGGTTATTTATAATCTATTCCGGAAGCACCTAAAAATCTCGACGATATGCATATCATCGATAGACGGGGCAAAAAATAAGTCGAGTGACTGCTGAAGTACATCGAGTGGGTAATAATATGGGAGGATCAACATGGACGCATTCTCCATACTTAACCCATTTTTGTGGATTATTATTCGGTTGTGGATGATTATTATGAATGGTTCAACACGAACCCTACTTTCTGAGGAAGCATGAGGCGGGACCATTCATCGGCATCGATAAAGACGTCCACCAATACATCATCATCGTCCCTTGACTTGTGGACGGAGAGCATACACTTTCGGCTCGTCCTCAACTACAGAACCAAAACCATCACAATAGCCACCATCTATATCACTGTACATTATACAGCAGTTTCAGATGGAATCGTAACCGTATCAGACGGCATCGCAACTATTTCATATTCCACCACATTCGGGTGAGACACCACCGCTTCCATATCAGATGCCACCCAATCTAGTCAGATGTCAATGCCGCAGGGTTTTATGACCCTTTGGCATATATTATACTTTCATGCTTGTAGATCCAGTGTGGGGTTCATATGCTTGTTATTTGGTGGGCGAAGGTTCACCACATGCAAAGACACCTCCGGTGCAGTTTTCGCACTCATCGATGTCGGTGGTTTTGCAGTTTTCACAGTTTTCTATGAGCGGATGGATCATCAGTCATACACCTCCAGGTTCCTTATTCTATGTTGGTACTACATCGTCATTCGCCCCTCATTAACAAAATGTAGTTGCTCCTGATGATGATAATGATGATGTTGATGATGATGAGAGTAAGAAGGATTAACAAGTTATACGAAGAAACCCTCATCGTCACAGACAACCACCGCCCTACGGAACACATTCAAGACATAGACATCGATAGAGTTGTTTAGTTCGTAATGTTTTTATTTAATTGTATTTGTTTACTAACAATTGTAAAGTTTTTTTATTTAATTATGGGCTTTTTATTTATTTTGTTTGTTAATGTTTTTATTATTTAATTGTTAGAATTGTATCATATGCATTTAATATTTCTATTTAGTTGTTTTTATTATTTGAATTGTATCGTTTTCTTGTATTTATTCTGTAATGTTTTTTATTTAATTTTCACTTGAGTAGCTCATTACTCGGTGATGCTCAAATGACATTATTTGAAAGTAAATAAAAATTAAATAACACAAACTTAGATTTCATAAACAACAATTACATCATCACAACATCAACGATTACTTGATGACAAAATATATGGACATTTTTTCCTATTGTGTCCTAGGTTTCTACAATGCTCACATCTTTTGTTTTCTTTGGATGACTCCCGAATATACATATCACAATGAATTCGAATGGATTTTGGATGACCGATCTCCCTTAATGAGGACGGATCTGGTACAATTAAAAGCCAATTCTAAACCTCATAAAGATCTTTCTCATTACCTATAGGGGGAACTTAAATTCATAGACCTTAAATACTTTTGAAAGTCAGTATACGGGATCCACAAAATGGTTATAGTGTTGTTGAGTATGAGAGCAGGCTACTATGACATGGGAGTATGGATACTTCATAGTTTGAAAAAACTCATAGGCACACCATTTGTCTCATAAATTAACTCTAAATGAGTTAGCTTGAATCCCTTGAAGAGGTCGTGGCATCTTTGTGACACGAAATAATTCATGGGTTCCATAAAATATTGTTATAGATATTCCATTTGATGTGGCAATTCTTTTTTGTATATCTGCAACTAATCTTAGGTGATAGACATGACCGTTTTACATCCAAGTTTGAGTTTGTCCCCCTAGCTTGGCAAAAAGCGCTCCCAAACAAAAATACATCGTTTTAACCAAAGTCGTTACTGTTAAATGGCATGCCCCCTTTAAGATTGAATTGATAGCCTCAGCCAAGTTGGTCGTCATGTGTCCATATCGTATTAACCATTATATGCATTTGTCCACATTTATTTGTTAATAAGGCTGATGTAATTGTATATTTGCTTGTTCTTTCCTCACAAATCTTGAAGCATGGACTTAAATGTTTCAGGTAATAGTTCGTAACCTGAGAATCAAATGTTTAACTTACTGTTAAGTTTCCATAAAAAGATGAAAATGATTGAGAAATAAAATTAGGCATTTTGACATACCCATGCGCACGTGTAATTGTCGTTCATTATTCTTCTTAAACTTTTAATGATAGTTAAGAATAATGTGTCGGATACAGTACCGATGTTAGACATAAGGTAATTGCGAAATTGGACCCAAAGAATCAATTGTTGCTTTGACCCGAGCTCCGCGATCTGAAATGATACAAATTTTTCCCTTGTGACAACATGTAAGTGTAAGTTTGTGAGAAAAACCCAAGAATTTGTATATTCTCCTTCAACAATGGCAAAAATAACTGGAAGAATGTCAATATTAAAACTTGCTTGTATTTTCCATGCAAGAATGTCACATCAATTTGGACCATGGGCTTACAGTATTTCACAACATTAATGTACTGTAGGTAAGTAAAAAAACTGGTAGAATTGGCATCGATCGTGAAACACTCGATCATTGTGGTATGTATGGCAAGTTTCAAAGTCGAAAATTATCTCAGGATTCATTATGTGCACTACCCTAAAACAACTTGGTAGTTCGTTGTAAAATGCATTCCACTCGCCGTGAGGTTTTTTAATGGCTTTTTTTTTGCCTTCCACGCTTTCATGTATGAGACAGTATATCCAGATTGCGACTGTATAGCTGAAATCAGCACCTCAATAGTTATATGGGAGCTTGCTTTGACCCTGGGCATAATGACTTAGCATATAATATTGGAGTCCAAGTTGGGATGATCTTGGTTGATCCTTCTAGTACAGCATGTGTGAGGAATGTTGTATACTGTTAGTTCTCATATATTGTTTTTCTTTTTCCTCTTCCATACACGAATCATTCAGTTGCATCCGTTATCATGTTGGATACAGTGACATACATACTTTTTTTGTGGTGGAACGGTCGACTCTATACTGAATAGAATTACGAATGTTGTAATTCTTAATTGCCATCATCGCTTCTTCTTTGAATATAGACTCCATTTCTTTATATAACTCACTATCTTTTATTGATGAGTTAAATCTGTAGTCACAAACATTAGGCATATCTGCAAATTCTGGCCCGTACATTGCACCATAATCAGCTCTATACGTGTGTGTTGTAGGTTCAGTGTGCATCGTATTTGTAGGAATTTCATCTACATCATCACATCGGAGTCCATATTGAACTACAATGATTTTGGCTGAACGAATAGTTCAGTCTCAGCATCATCTGCACTGGCTCACGAAGATGTTCTTTTGTTGGAGATAAGGGTTCCTCTACGATGTCGACATTTAGGTCGAACAAACTGTTAGTTGAATGTCTTTCCATTCAACTTAAAGGCATCTCGACGTTGAAGTCGAAGAAGCTCGCAGTTGAATATCTCCTCTGGAACTTGAAGGCATCGTGTCAAATGGGTACTGCAAAAATTGTTACGTTGAGGGCATCCCCATATTCAACTCAAATAAATTGGCAGATGAATGTATTTCCCTTTAACTGGTAGCGAAGTTTCTATATAGATTGTTTGTGGAGCCACATCGGTACATATCGTAACAAGTTGTTGATGAATATTTTCCCATTGAACTTGATGAGATGACACTATGATGTGGATTTTTCATTAACAAGTTAAAATCATTACACATTACTTGAGTTGGATTGTCAACTTAATTAGCTTGTTGAGTCATCTCTTAGCGATAGTATAATGATATACCACGAACTGCATCCACTTCAACAAATATCACATAAATATGTGTATCCACATTTGAATATTGATTATGAGAATCAACCATTATATCAACATTTTCATCCTTTGAGAGTTCGAATGTTGTATAAGTTAACTAAAATAATGCGGTTGGAAATCAGTATTGAAGTGAGGACAGTTTTTCTAGTACTTTTAACATGAACATTTCTTGAAATTTTAGTTATTAGCTTCTCAAGAGTAGTGTTTCTCTTGAAGGATATTATGATAGAATGATTTGATGCGAAGACGATGTCGATTTCATCTTTTCGAATTTCTCCATTTTAGTAAACAATAGGTGAAATACGAATCATTTTGAGAGCTTAAAATATTGAGAGTCTTATATCTACAAAAACAATAGTTGAAATATGCCTAATTAAATAAATAGTATATGAATTAAAATATAAACTAATATTTTTTTTAAATTTCACAGTAATTTAAATAACACAATTTCATATTGTTATCGTATCAATAAAATATCTCGATGTATGATCTCGCTTTCAAATTTTAAAACTGCAAAAATAATAAAAAATAATTAGTACAATAAAATTTGTTCAAATAATTAAATATAAAATAAATATAATATAAGAAAATAATAATAATTTTACCTTATAAAAACAATAACAAAATCTACTTAGCTTAATTGAATGAATTAATAGAAGTGAGAATAAGCAAGTAATTTTGGTGTAGTGATGTTTGCATTAAGAGGGGTTGTTATTTATAGGGGAGGGAAGCGTTTGAAAGTCGAGTTTTCATGCTCGGATAATAATAGAGTATCAATAATTCAACGTGCATAATAAAAGGTGCGAATCATGATCTATATCTTCCATACGTGCAAGAGGTTCAGCGAAGACGCGAATGACCATCTATATCTTTACTTATGTGACGTCAACTCGGACTAAATCCCACGAAGACATGACTGATGATCCGTACTTTATTATTATTGTGTCAGAAATTGTGCTAATTAATAATATTAAGAAGAATGTGTATGAAAAGTGAAAAGTAATTATTGAGTCTAAAAATGATATTTCGATCAACACGAGGCAGTTCAGAATTGATGGGGACGGTGATTCAATGTGCACCACCAGAGCAGTCTATTGGGCTGTAGCTTAGCTGTGTATTGGAATCACCATCAAACAGAAAAAATCTCCAAATAGATATGCATGTATGCATATTTAAATGATGTTTTGGTCCACGTTATTATATTAAAAATCTCCCAATAATGATTTTTCTTTAAAAAAAAATCTCTTTTAAATATTTTTAAACTATTCAAGTAGGATAATCTCGTGTTTTGTAAAAAATAATATTATATTCTATGTTCTACGAAAAAATAAATTTTATGTATTTATTATTATCTATATTTAAAATTAAATGACTTTATCTAAAAAGTCGATGGGTCGTTTTATAAAACGCGAGGTCTATTAAAAGTGTTTTTATAGAACGCGAGGTAATCCTACTTGACAGTTTGAGGATATTTTTCTAACAAATATACTTAGGAATGACAATGAGACGGGTTTGGGTCGGGTATTGATTCCCCTGTCCCCATCCCCGTTTAAAAAACTCATACGCGTCCCCGCTTAAAAAATCGTAGGGATTTAAACGGGGATCCCCATCAGGTAATCGGGGAAAACTACGGGGAAACCGGTATCGGGCCGAGTATCAGGCATGGTATATATATATATATATATATATTTCAATGGGGATCCCCATTAGGTAATCAGAAAAAACCGCGGGGAAACGGGTATCCCCGTTTAGCATAAACGATTTTTTAAGGTATCTGGTCGGGTATCGGGCATGGTATATATATTTAAATTAAATATATAAACATTATATATATTTTAATTTAATTTAAATTTATTAATATTATATATATATAATAATAATTTTTAATATTTATCGGGCCGAGTATCGGGGCGGGGATTACCAAATCCGTCCCCGTTTATCATCCCCGAATCTGACCCGTTTAATTCGGTTTTCGATTTTTCCCGTCGGATTTGTTCGTATTTTTAGTTTGTTTGATCTTTTTTGTTAGGTTTTTTTAACCTTTTCATTCTTTAATCTTTTGTGTGATCTAGGTTGCTAGTTTTTGTGTCAATCGTTATAGGAAAATATCTTAATTATAATTTAGTTTACGTTTATGGTTATACTTATAAATTTTTATTATAATTTTGGATATTTTTTATTTTTAATAAAACTAGCGACTTAATATCAAAAAAATATTTAAAATATTTTTAAATAAGTATTTAAAATAAAATCAAGGCAATATTCGAGACATATAAATTATTTAGTCCCATAGAATAGTTTAAAATGTATTTTGGGTCTACGATATTTACTACGGTGGAAGGCGAATTCATCACGGAGTGAAGAGTTTCAAAATATATTATTTTATTTGAACTTATCACGTGGTGATAACGAGCTTCAAAATCATATTATTTTTTAAAAATTTATCAGTTCACGTAATAATTTTATTAATCTATATTAAATATCGTAAAATCTATTATATGAACAATCATTCAAATTTAATTATATTTATAATATAAATCTTAGAGCTTAAATAATAATAGAGGGACCATATGTCCTATCTTGACCAAATCAGTAATTAACAACATCTTTAATTATACATTTCGTCAGTATTTTTAATTAAACTTTTAGTAAGTCCAAACTTAATAATGAGCAATGGGCATGGGGTAGGTCTTTGTCGGACTCAATAGATAACTATCAATCAATTATTTTATTAAAAATTCCTCAATAAATTAGGTACAGTAATGATGGATATGATTGATTTTGATTAACGGTTTTTATTTAATAAATTGGATTCGATTATTTACGTATATTTGATTAATTAAAATTACAGTTACTGAAAAATAAATATTAAATTTATTTTATAAGATTTGTTTCTTTTATTAGCTAATTATAATTAATTTTAATAAACATAAACTTTAAATTTACGTATATTTGATTATTATTTTTCTTTTTTTTCGTATTATTCTTTTTCACTTTTAAATACTAATATTTATTCTTGTGACACATATTTCTTTGTTTTTGTGACACATTTTTTTATATGCTCTTGTGACACGTTTCTTATGATTTTCGGTAAGTTTTTCGCGTACTTCTGCGGTCGTGAAGGTGCTTTCATAAATATCCTAACGACACTTGTTTTATGATTGGCTTGTCGGTAGGCACGTATTGTCAAATTCCTTATTTTATAAATAATCTTTTGATGATATAATCAGAATTGCATAGCGAAGCAGTCTGTCAAATTATTTGGTTCACTCACCACTATTTTATCACATCGTAATAGAGACAATGTGTTTTATAAATATTACTAGATTGTTTCGCTGTTTAGAAAGCTCTTCGTATCTTTAGATTTAATTTTTTTATTTAATTTATGAATTTTTAGTGACCGTTATCTTAAAATTCAGTATTTTTATTATAATTTTAATTCCTCTATTTTTATTTATAAAATTCAGTTTTCACTGTTAAAAAATTATGTACTTAAAAACAACTAAAGTCAAAAATTCGACGTGTCTAAACATAAACCATATATACATTACACCAACCAATGCGTGTGTTCACATTGTTTTTCACCTTTTATGGTAGTTATGTTTAATGTATTATATTTATACAATTTTTATAATATTCTATACTATTAACTAAAAAATATAAATAAAGTTGTCTTGAAATTTTTGAGGGTGATTGTCTCCAATTAGGAATTGGTATGAGTTGGGTGGGATCAGATTTTCGATTAATTTGATCCGATCTGAAAATATATACTCTCACCCAAACTCGATTTGTCTCGAATTTAGGGGTGACTTCACCCAACTCAAGTTTTTGAGGTAAAACTCGAACCTGATTCGACTCGATCCGAAATAAATATATTTATAAAAAATATTATTTTTTTATTCAATAAAAATATGGATATAATTGAAAAAAATAATATATATAGAGTTATTACTGCAACTATCCATAAATATATAAAGTAAATTTACATTATTTTTTTTGTCGAGTCGGGTATTTTTCACTCTAAAATCCAACTAAACCCAAACATCTTTTGTAAAAACCCGACCCGATCCTAAGCCATCCTTGATTATTTATGGTTTAAATTAAAGATTTTTTTTCAAATCTAAATATAATCTTAATCTTATTTAGAGGAGAGAGAATCAAAGATTCTTAAGAAAATAAGGAAATTATTTATAGTGAATCTAAAACTCATTACCTAAAAGAATATAAGAGAATAAAAAAATTCTAAAGTCTAATTTCTATATAATAGGAGTAACAAAGAATTTTCTTAAAAATTATATTATATAAGTTATAACATATTTATATATTTGATTATTTTTCTCTGTTATGCCTTCTAATTAGTTTTTTTTGTAAAAATTATTATTACACTTGTTAAGGGGAAAATCGTTCATATCGATCAAATTATTATATAATAATTAAGTTTTCAATTTAAAATTAATTATAAAGTTATAGAAAATTTATTATTTTGTATTTTTAAAAAAAAAATAGAATAATGCTATGACTTGTACCAATTGATTGAAAGCAGCGTATGTAAAAGGGTCCATTTGTCATAAAGTCCGTGTCAGAGTCCCTACAAGAGGACCACTGCCTTTTGGATTTCCATCGTCTTGTGAAGGACCCATTATTAACCCCATGTGCTACAAATAAAACCTAATAATTTCAAAGAAGATACATGAAAAATTAGGGGTGTTCATTTTTTTTTGTTAGAATTAACTGATCGAATCAAATTAATTCGATTAATTTAATGTGATTATTGAATTAGTTTGATCGAAAAATGGTTAATATTTTTTTAATATTCGGTTCATGATTAATTCAATTCAAAATCGATTAATTAACTGAAATTATTAAATATTAAATATATTATAGATTAAATATATATTTTAATATATTATATATTAAAAAAATTAATTAGGTATTAAGAATTAAGACTCAAATATTTTTAATCATACTAAACTCATTAAATTATTAATACACAATTAAATTTTAACCCAAATTAAAAAATACCTCCATTATATTCAACTTAATTTAATTTAAAAAATTATTTAAAAAATCCGGTTAATTCGGTTAACCGACCAAAATAACCGAACTTTATTAGGTTCGGTTAATGTTTTCAAAAAAAAGTTTAGTTCAATTAACAATTAAAGAAAAAAATTTAGTTAATTCAATTAATAATAATTCGGTTCGGTCGGTGGTTGTTTTAACCATTTTAATACTCTAATGAAAAACACACTGATGTATACTCTAATTAAATAATAGATGCTTGGTTGGATTTATTGAAACCAAACTTTTCTTTCTGTATTTTTAATTAAACTAAATTAATTTATTTTAAAAATAATAATGGAAGATATTTCCCAATGGAAAGCAACACTTCGTTTTTTTTATTACTCGAAATTTGTCTTTCCTAATCACATGATTTTCATGTCCAAATTGTGACAGATGGAGAAAAGACAGCGATACATAATTGATATGAAATAATACAAATAAGGGTAAAGTATAGTAATGGTCACTGAACATTTCTAAAGATTACATTTAGGTCCCTAAACTTTTAAAACTTACAATACATTCCCTCAACATTTAATCCATTTGCAATATGGTCCCGCACCTATGAAAATTATGGTAAATTATATAAATAGTCACTGAACTTTTTAGGTACTTGAATTTAGGTCCCCTAACTTTTAAAACTTACAAAACATTCCTCAATTACATTCTAAACCCCAAATTCCAAAATAATTAAATTTCATTCTAAACCATAAATTCTAAAATAGTTCAATTACATTCTAAAACTCAAATTCTAAAATATTTCAATTTAAGGAGGAATATACTAGACTATCTTTAAGAACGTGATAACGTTTTGATTTTTTTACTTTTGTGAAGAAAAAAAATACACTCTCTCATCGTAAATGTAAATTTAAGGACCTTCAATAATTTAAATATATAAAATGATTATGGAAGAAATTGAATAAAAAAACACAATCTTTCAATGAAAAAATTAAGAATCAAAATCGCAAATTGACATCCTTATAATTTTTATTTATTTAAATTATAATTTAGTTTTTTAATAGTTTGATATGATTATAAGATAGTATTTATTAAAAAAAATTAATTTATTAATAATATAGATATACACTAAAAACACAATTGTTTGAATTTAAAACTTTTAAAGAAAATAACATTTTTTTACCTATGAAATCAATTAACGAGTTATAATATAATTTTGTTAAGTGTATTAGAAAATTAAAAAATAGATCGTGCTAGAACTAAAAGAATACGTGACCATGAAATAGAAAGTTTACGTACATTACGAAAACATGGCACAAATCCCATCTCTTTTGAGTTGATTGTTATCATCAACTTAGGGTATATTATATTAAATTATTGATTTTTTTAATTTTATTTTTGAAGTAGTCAACTTCAGTGTTTATTTTTTATTGTGTTTTTTATGATTTTATTAAATAATTTTTCTACAAAAAATATTCGATGTAATAAGTAAATAAATATTTAATTATCATGGTAATATTTATATTTTAATTATAATAGAAATAATATAAAAATAAAATATATTTATACATCATTACTATAATTAACATAACTCATATATAAAATTTTGACTCTGCTATTTATGTAGTCTTAATATTTATATGAAAGATATAAAATATATTAACACGTATGATTAGATATAAAAACATACACAAATAATCAGAAATATATTTATTTTTAAATAAATGAATTATTATCATATATTATTACTATTGAAAAATTTTCATGTCTTTAAATTAATATTAAAAAAAATTATCATATGTTTTAAATATAAAAAGTAAATTAATTAATAATTTAATGACATTGGCGTCGTTTATAAAAAAAGACAGAAATTGAAATATTTTAGAATTTGGGTTTTAGAATGTAATTGAATTATTTTGGAATTTAGTGTTTAGAATGAAATTTAATTACTTTTGAATTTGTGGTTTATAATGAAATTGAGGATTGTTTTGTAAGTTTTAAAAGGTGGGGGACCTAAATTCAAGTACCTAAAAAGTTAAATGACCATTTATATAATTTATCCTAATTTTCATAGGTGCAAGGATCATATTGTAAACGGATTAAATGTTGGGGACTATATTGTAAGTTTCAAGAGTTGGGGGACCTAAATGCAAGCTTTAGAAATGTTCAGTGACCATTACTATACTTTACCCTACAAATAATTTTGATAAAACTATATGTTTAATATATATATATATATATATATATATTGCTTTAAGCCCCGAAACTGTTTTGAGTATCTAAATTATTTGTTGATCAAAATAAGTCCTTAAATCATATATGTTTTTTGCTTTAAGTACTTAAACTATCTTTTTTTGTTAATTTTGGGTTCGATCGATTAACAATTAATGATTTTTTTAAATATCGGTTTCGGTTAATTGAGTTCAAAATCGGATAATTAACTGAATTAACGGAACTAACAAAAATTATTAAATATTTAATATATATATATATATATATATATATATATTATTTAGTTTTATGGGTATTTGAACTCGCTTTTACCGAATTAATAGACCAAATTAACCCAATAAACCAAAAAATATTTGATATTTAATATTTAATATATATTATTTATAAATGTCAGTTAATTCGATTAACCGATCAATTAATCGAACTTAGTTCGGTTCGATTAAATTTTTTTAGAAATATTTAGTTCAATTAACGGTTAATGTGAAAAAATTTGTTAATGAAATTCAAGTAATTCGGTTTAGTCGATTAACCGAATTACCAGTTTGACCACCCCTACCGTCAGCCAATAAATCCATTAAACATTCTTGCGTGATGATAATTCACATGGCAATGGCATCACCATACGTGTTAGTGTATGATTTTTATATTTAGAATACGATGTATATGATTATCAATATCATTTAATGAGGTTGATTCATTCTTACTTTTTAGGGTAAAATATATAAATAGTTATCGGTTATATGATACTACTTTATTAAGTTTATCAATTATTAAAAATTATTAAAAATTATAAAATGATCATCAAACTATAATGTGTTACTTTGTTTAGTCGACTATTAAAAGTTATAAAATGACCATTTGACTACTCATTATGTTCCAAACTCATCGTTTTCTATTAACAAATTGACGAATTTTGAGCTGAATGTTAACTTGCTGACTTTGACTGTGACATAATAAAATCTGATCACATAATCTCAAATGACTAACATATCACATACATCATGGTAACGTCTAGCTTAGATAACTACCAATTTTTAACAAAAATAATGAGTTTGGAACATAATGAATAGTCGAGTAATTATTTTGTAACTTTTAATAATATAGTGATTTTTCATGTCAACTTATGTCGGTTGATCCATTATTTTTTATAGATTTAACTAGTCATGAATATTAAAAAAATTGTTAAAAGTGTTGCGATAAGATTAGGGATAATATTTATGGGGTCATATCAGATTGAATTTATTTTTTATCCATCTAAGTTTAATATGGATATTTTATTTTATTTATTCGTTATTTGATGTGATCTATGTTTAAAGAAGTTTGATTTGATAAGAAACTCGGATCATTTTTTAATAAGACTTCATATAGTAACGCGCACACACGTGTATACATACATATATATATATACACACACTAAGTAAAATAAAAAGTTTATTAAAAATATATATAGATAAATATTATTGTATTATATTTAGGTAAGTAAAAGATATTATAATATTTTCTTCGAGTCAAGTTAAAATTTGTCATCTTAAACTTAAACTCAACCAGTGGTATATTCTGAAATATTTTTCATGGTACTTATATATATTAATAACATAAAATTTTAGGGTGGACACTGTATGTAAAATAAGTAAGTAATCGAAAAAAACTCATATTTCAATGTGGGCACGAAAAATTTCAGGATAAGCACTATTAATAAAATAAGTAACTATCAGAAGATAATTCGAATTTGAGAATGGACCCGTGTCCACTGTCACCAAACAGTGGCTCCGCCACTAAACTCTACTCAATTTTTTTTTTAAAACGACCCGATTCAAATTTAATTATTTTTAAAAATTTGATCTTATAAAATGGGCCAAATCAAAACTCATTAGATATTTAAACTTTAAAAATAATAGTATTAAAAGAAAATCAAAGATCTTCAATATTATATATAGAACGCAAATAATACCAAATATACGTATATAAATATACTTTTTTAAAAGTATCAATGATTTAGCATGAACTTATATTTTGAAATCAAAATTAATTGATCAACTCCATGCACAAATTTGTAGGTCCAATTGTAGATTTCCAAAGATTTTAAAGTCAAAATTCCCAAAAAGTACCATTGATTAGTTAACCCAAATAATTAAATAAAATAGGGTAAACCACATATATGGTCAATAAATTATATTATAATGATCTTTTTGGCCTTTAAAGTTTTAAAATTTATAAAAATGGTCACTAAACTATGGTAAAATGATTTTTTTATCATTGAAGTTTCTAAAGTTACAACTTATTAGATTGTTACATAATGATCATTGTATATTATAAAATAGGGAAAATTTTTGAACTTAGAAGGTTATTGTATAACAATTCGATAAGATTAATGACTATTTTGCAACAATTTGATAAATTTTAATGAGTATTTTATAATTGTTTGAAACTTTCAATGATCATTTTGTAACTTTTAAAACTTCATTAACCAAAAAGATCATTTCAGTATAGTTTAGTGATCAATTGTATACTTTACTCAACAAAATATCCTTATTAATTCAAGGGACCAATTTTTTTTTGTTAAATTTTAAAAATGATCGATTTTTATTATTGTATTTTTAAAAAATAATAATACTTGAAGTATTTAAAGACAATATTATTAAATTACATGAATTTAGAATGATCAAATTATAAAGCATGAAATACATTTATAACTTGCATATTATACAAAAGGGTAAATTATGCATTTAGTACATAAACTATCAGTTTTTATCCATTTTAGTATTTAAGCTTTCATTTTTTTAAATCATACTATAGTCACTCATTTTCGTCTTGGCTTATTTAGTATATATAATCATATAATATAGTTTTTGAACATACTTTTGAAAACATATATAATATGGTTTTCAAAAACATTTTTGAAAATATATAATATGATTTTAAAAACATTTTTGAAAACGTATATAAAACTAAGGTTTAGTTTTTGTTTCGTTTTAGTATCATAGTTCCAAATTTAACATTAAGTTTTTATTTTTTTTAGAGTTTAGGTACTAAAACATTCTAAAATTGATAGTTTAGGTACTAAACACATTAAGTTTTTAACGGTGGGTACTAAAATGAAACAAAAACTAAAAATTAGGTATGATTTTGAAAAAAAATTAAAAGTTTAAATACTAAAACAGACTAAAACTGATAGTTTATATATTAAATGTGTAATTTACCCTATATAAAAACTAATACAAGCGGAATTGCTATTATAAAAACAGTTTAATCCAAATTTATACTTTTAACAAATCTGATAAATCCGTACGTGGAAACAACTGAAAAACCCACGTGTAAAACTCCTACAATATTTTATTTAAATAATATGATAAATCCGCACGGGTAAGTCAGCACAAATTGTCATTATTTGATTTTTTATTTTATTTTAAAGAATATCGAGAAACCACCCAAAAAATCAGTAAAATAACTTTTTAAATCAGTAAAAAATCAGCACAAATTGTCATTATTTGATTTTTTATTTTATTTCGAATATTACGGTCGTGATATTTTTTTTAAATGAGTTAATTAAAAAAAAAACTTTTTAAAAATAAAATAGAAGAACACCTGTCTACCATTGCCACGATTACCCGTTATTTATTAAATTACGACCGTGACACTGGTATTCGATAGTTATTTGAATCCCTGTCGAGGACTGGACATGCTCCATTAATGACGTTGAGCTGTGGGGTATGTATGAAGGCCTCCGGTTGGCTTTGTGGTTAAACAATCGGAAAGTTCTATAATACGACACTCTTAATATACTGTTAAAATAGATATTATCGATTTTATTATTATTTAAATAATAAAATCGGTAAAAAAATTACCTAAAATATTATTATTTTCACATAAAACATCAATATTTTTTAACATTTCTGATATAGTGCCCAACAATAATAAAATCGGTAGAAAAAATAACAAAATCGATAGCGTTTTACCGGATATATTACCAAGCTCGATAAAGCACCTAAAAATAACAAAACCGATAGAAATAATAATATTTTTGATATTTTTTCACTGATTTTATTATTTAAATAATAATAAAATCAGTAAAAAAATTAGACGTATATTAACACTGTCGCAAGTATCATTTTCCTAAACAATCGGTATTTACATGTCAAAACATATTTGGAGGTCTTGCAGCTGTTAAGTACATGGGTCGGATCTCTCCGATGGTGCCTCATATTGTTGAGCTGCTGCAGCAGGATTGGTTTCTGCAATTTCTTTACGTGGCAAAGCTTAAATTAAGAGTTACTTTCTTATAACTTATATAGTGTGACACTCTCTTTTTCTTATTTATTTATATTCGTATTTTTAAAATTCAAAGAATTCATTTTAAAACCTGAAGGTAATCGAATATCTTAATCGATGAAAATATTATATTTCTAACTATGTATTTTTTTCATAAATTTTAAAGTTGTTTCGGAACATGCAATTATACCAATTTTAGTTATTAAATTTTTAAATTGAATAATTATATATATGAGTAATATTAGATTAAAAAAAAAACAAAGGGTCATTTCGTGATTTTATGTCATTTAGTTAGGTAGTTCATTGTCACTTTCGATGTCAACTTTATAATATATCAAACTAGTAGGTCCAATCGTAGATATTCAAAGATTTTCTAATCAAAATCCCAAAAAATATTCATTAATTTTAGTTTACACTTATAAATTTTTAAATTATTTTATCCAAATCTATCCATGCATAATATATAAATCTTTCTCTATAATTTAACCTAAACTTTACGGATATAATAGATATAAGGGTAAACTACACGTTTAGTACTCTAACTTCACTTTTGTTCTGTTTTGGTCGTCTAATTATTTTTTTAAAAATCATGTCTAACATTTGATTTTGGTTTCATTTTAGTAACTCGTTAAAAAACTAACGGTGATACCAATGTGTCATCATAAGTTAACGCAATGTCAATATTGAAAAAAATAAAAATGCTAAATCGGCAGCTCTGTTAATTTTTAATAATGGATGACCAAAATAAAATTAAAATATAACATTATGTATGATTTTTTTTTAAAAATAGTTGCATGACCAAAATAGAATAAAAATGATAGTTGAGGTACTGAATATGTAGTTTAGGGTGTCTTCTGTTTGCTTTATGTTTTTCTCTCCTCGATTTAAATAAAGGCTCAAAACAAATTGTTTTATAATATACCTCGTACCAAAAAATGTTATATCAATTATAATATAATATAATATAATATAATTTGAATAAACAAATAAACATATAATAATATTAACAAATAGGGTAAATCATGTAAATAGTCCTCAAACTTTTAAGGTATTTATATTTTCATCATTAAACTTTTAAAATTTACAATACAATTGTTCAACTTACATATATATATATATATATATTTCGATAAAATTATAAATGCACCCTTACTTTAAAAAAAGGTAAATTGCACATTTAGTATCTAAGCTATCGGTTTTAGTATATTTTAATACATAAACTTTTAATTTTTTCAAAACTATAATTAACTTTTAGGATAGGTTCCTTTCTTGCCATAATTTCGGGTAGAATTCAACTTACAATTACAGCAGTAAATATGGGATTAATTTTTTTTACTGGAACAAATTTACTTTGGCGACTGTTCACGTACTCCTTTTAATTTAAACGAAGAGTTACGATCGATGAGAAAACGACTATTACCCGTTATTCTTATGTGAAAGAGAATTAATCATAAGGAAAGACGTAATGTTTAGATTTTGAAAAGTTCAACTTCCTTTTTTCGGTCTCAGTCGAGGAGCTATTATAGTGCTTATAGTTGATTGTGTCAAACATAACGTTGTTATAGCTATTTGTATGTCAACATATCCGCTCCCAAATGACGTGAATGTCCTATGCTACTTTTTTGTACCGAGGCTCTTAAAATATTTTAATATAGATTAATTTGTCAAATTTAAAATTATGAGGGATCTACGAGATTTTTTTACTAGAATTCATCATGAAAAACGATTAAAGACATTGTCAAAATCTTCGTTTATAACTTTCTCTACTACTAAACAAAAAGTTTATTTTTCATTCGAACGAAAATGTCGTTAGAGCATAAATATTATACATAGATGGGCCTAAATAGCATTTATGTACATGCCTCCTAAATTTTAGGCATGTGACGGATCACATATTACCCTTGTCATTGAACAAACTATTTTAAAAATTAAATTATTAGAATGTTTCTGAAAATAAATACTTATCAAACTATTTATTACTTAGACTTAGGGAGGGATTAAATTGGGACGGCGGGTACTCGTTCCTTTAAAAATTTAAAGTTATCATATATTTAATTTTTTTTTTTGTATTTTCTATTGAAAATCTATTTTCGTCTTCTGAAATTTTATAAATTCAAATTTATCCTTTAAAATTTTAAGTTCGTATTCTATAACATAAAATCTTACTTCTGTCGTTTTGACTAGACTTATAAGAAGTCACTGATCGTAATGGTAAGTTATAGTAAATGAACATGTAGCAGGACAAAGCAGACGATTACTTAGTTGCACTTTCCTGGACAATAATAAATGAAGACGGGCTAATTATTTAGCCCAATATGATACAGAATAAATTACTTAGGAATCTACGGTATTTATTACAGTGATTTGCAAGTTCTAATAAAACATATTTTTTTTATTCAGAATTTTCATACCGATGTGATAAATTCTAATAAAAGAATATTTTATTGAAACCCGTCATATCGACGTAATAAGTTTAAATAAAAAAAATTATTTGAACAAACTTATTACATCGACGTGACGAATTTACTCTACACTATAGCATGCCCAAGTGCTAATAGGCTTTGTTTGTTGCTCGCCCGCCCACTTGCTAAAACTTACTATGATTTGTATCGCCTTAATGTTAAAAATGTGAGCTTGATATTGGAGAGATGTTTATTCTGAAATATTAATATCAATGTTAGTATCTGTTTAAAATCTTTTTCGGTTATTTTTTTATTAAAACATCACAGAAAAGAGACCTAATTAGGCATCAAGCAATTAACCTCGACTTTGAATCTTTTAAGGAGAAAATAGAATAAATTCATACTCAATCGAATTCAAAAGGCGTTAAAATTACGCTTCTATCACAAATTATATTATAAATTTTAGGGTAAATTACGTTTTTTAATACTTAAACTATCATTTTTAGTTTGCTTTATTACCTAAACTTTCAAAATCATACCTAAACTTTAGTTTTTATTTCATTTTAGTATCACACCGTTCAAAACTTTAAGGTCTGTTTGGTTCTAAAAAGTATTTTCTGTTTTCATTCTCTGATTTTATTCTTCAGAAAATAGTTTTCATTCTCTGTTTTTGAAAAATATAAAATATGTTTAGTTAATATAAATGAAAACCTTAATGCAAAACTAAAATAGAAAAAAATGTATGTTGTATCTGATTTTTTAAAATAGAAATAAACAAGTAGCTATAAAATAATTAAATTAAACTATAATTGTTAAAAAAAGTCATTACATAAATTTAACGTGTGAATTATGTAATATAAAACAATAAAAGTGATAAGAAATTCCATAAAAAATTATTTTAGTTTATAAAAAATATAATGTTAATGCATATTGAACATCAATTAAATTTAAAAAATACACAAAATTTTGTTATAAGCAAAAACACAAAAAGTGTTATTAACATAAAAAATATGTTTAGTAGTAGTTGAGACCCTCAAACTTTTGGGAGAAATAATTATTGTAGTCCCTGAACATTTTTTTTGCAACAAATATAATCCTTAAACTTAGAAAAAAATTAATATAACCCTTTAAATGAGGAATCAAATGTTGACAGTCATGACGCTTACATTATAGTTCATAAACTTACATGGTAATCTATAATTTTGATGTGACAGTTCGTAATACCGTTATGATAGTACTCGATGGACGATAATGTAGTAGATGAACTTAATTGATTATTAAAAAGTCTGATGAGTTATTTAAAAATTTAAAATTTATTTAGATTAAAAATATAAAATATAAACAATTATTAAGATACTCAATACATTAAATATAAAAACACTAAAAATTAAATTACTAAAAAAATAATTTAAGGACTACATTGAGTGAAAAAAGTTTAGGAACCATATTAATATTTTTTTATAAAAGTTTGAGAATTTCAAATATCATTAATTCAAAAAATTATTGTTAGAATGATTTAAACCTGTGTAAGTTGAGTTAAAAATCTAAATATCATATTTCCTTATTTTTCAAATTTTCAAAACAATTTTAATGAAAAATACTGAAAATATTTTTTTTATATTTTTATATTTTCACTCATTTTTGTTTTCATTTTTCAAGAATCATTTATAATTATACAATCAAGGATATTTTCTTTAACGTTTTCTATTATTTAAGAAAATGAAAATGAAAATGAAAATGAAAATTATTTATATTTTTTAAAAACCAAACAGACCTTTAGTTTTTATTTTATTTTAATATCCCGTAAGTTTTGAAAAGATCAAATGTTCAGATATTAAAAATATATCAAAACTGATAATTTAAGGACTAAACACATTAAATTTTTAACGAAGAATCCTAATACAAATAGAGAAGATATTCAATTAAAAATTAAAAATCAAGCCCAGCTTTAACACCAGCTTCATAAGAATCTCCGACCAAATCACCGATCAACATTCCACCCAACAATCCACCGGCCAAGCCCAATCCCAACCCGGTTACCATGCTGCCGCCGCCGCCCATCATCTGCTTCTTCGGTTTTTATCGGTAATACGCTCCCGGTGGTCGAGTATAACTAGTTACAGGAGGCGGATACGCCATCGCCGGCTTCTCCATTGATCCCGAACTCGGCCGCGGGGTAACCAGTTGCAGGCGGCGGATAAGATATAGCCGGCTTCTTCGCCGTAACCGGTAGCTGTGCGCTGAACTTTTCACCGAACTTATCACCAAAAAGCAACGCACCTTTAGCTTTTTCGTTAGGCAATATGACGGCGTAACTCCTCAAGTTCTGTATAGCCTTCCCGTTCCGTTATCTTCATCGAGCAACTCCTTAACCGGAACTTGAACCGTGCCTATATCTCTATCTCCGAGCTTACGTTCCGATCTAAGACGAAACACGAGGCTGAGCCCGTTTCGGAGAATGGCGGCTTCGTCGACGGTGAACTTCAAAGAGCAAAGACATTCGTGTTCGGTCCACTGCCCTTGTTTACCGGAGTCCTTTGTGCAATTCCATTACATCTCGGAGATAATCGCTTCGGTTTGTTTAATATACGATTACCTTTTCTTGGAGACTTTTGCATGTATGTTCTCTGGCAGAAAGTCTCAGCTGCAAGGACTGCACATTATCCTGCAACTTCTTTGTAGGGCTCAGTAAGGTCCACCTGTAAATTTGACATCACGGTCTTGCAATCTCCCATGCATTTCACGATTTGCCATTAGGCCACTAAACATGAAAACAGACCCTTCATGGCCAATTTTTTCCCAGATTAACTAGCTTCAGACAAAGATCATCAGCTTCCATTGATACTATGATGAGACAAAAGCTTACCTAGAGAGCTCTGTAACATATGTGTGAGCATTGAGTTCCTGCTTTAGAAAAGCAGAAAGAATAAAGGGGTTAATGCTAGCTAGACATATCGATTTTTTATTCGGTTGTGCGTATGAGTTGTTCATGCATGAGGGCGAGGGTGGAAAGAGAGGGCGAGGAAGAAACCTGTAAGGAATATGGGACGTTTTGGATGCCAAGGCGGAAATTACATCACCGAGCGGTGAGATAGATTTATTTATGAACTGGGATTCCTTCAATCTTTCACCTTCGACATCAATCTTCCCAACACGCTCACTGCCAGAAAAATTTACCAGCCATAGGTGACTCCTAGTCTTTTGGCCATTTATCAAATTAGTTCCCCTTACAGTTACACGTAACAAGCTGCAAAGAGAGATTCTGGTCACTATAGTTATTGCACCGCTATTTCTCGGCCAGAGTTGCTGAACAACGAAAGCTTTTTCATCGGATCACAAAAGGTCTAGCTTTTTTAAACTTATTTCAGAAACAAAACAAATAGTAAATAAGATATTACCGGTGAGAACGACTGCTCATTTCATTGGCGTTGGTAGCTCCAACTGATCTGACCTTGTTTCCAGACTTTAGCAGCTCCCAAGCTTCCTCTGTATTGTAAACACTAGCTTCGACAACTCCCGGAACTTCTTCTGTTCCATCTGCCGCTTGCTCGACATCCGACCTATATCAACATAGTGTAGGAGTTCAACATTGGAATTAACTCTCCAAATACTTACACCGGGGTAAGTGAACAAAATACTACATTATTTGTCAAATTTTTTTCATAATTCATACTATAAAAAGGTATAGTACTTAACACGTACTTATACCGGTATAAATTAATAAATAACATTTAACTCGTACTTACACTGTTGCAAGTGAATAAAAAAATGTAACATTTAACACATGCTTACACATGTACAAGTCTATACATCTTTTAAAATCTTAATACCTAATAATAAACCATCTTAAACGAAACTGTAACCGTTAACCATCTTTTTTAGCGGTTCGATTAATCGAAACTGTTTAGTATTACCGGTTAGGTTAATTACCCTATTAAATGTCACAATTATACCTGTTACGGTTTCGGGTTTTTTAACACCCCTACCAATAATAATGGATTGGTTTTATCTTCTCGGCATATTGTCCTGTGCCTAAGAATAGTTATTAAAGTTCATGCCAATGGATTTCTTTCATTATGGAGATAAAAGTAAATAGATTGCACATAAGTGTCTGTCTTGCAACAAGACTTTAATAATTGGTCAACCACATACAAATTAGTTTTCTCCTAAAAGGTCCCTGATATTTTCGTTGTAGACCTCCATCATGCTAACAAATAGTTCATATTTCATTACACCACCTCTCTCTCCAGCAACTCGAAACAACTCCTCCAATGTCTTGTAATTAACTCCTTTATTTTCCGGTGTTCCTTCCATAGTAAATGTTTTCCCAGTTCCAGTTTGCCCATATGCAAACATTATAACCATCCAACACAGAAGTGACTATGGGTTTAGTTCGAAAAGAAAAAAAGAAAAGAACTCGACGCCCATTTCAGCCATTTGATTACGAGAAGAAAAGAAAGAAAACAAGAACTCGATTATTAGAAAAGAAAAAAATCAAGGGAAAACTATACGATTTAGGAAGAAAAATTGGGAGATCGAAAGAGTTTCAGAGAGAATTTTTTGAGAAATTGACGAGAGAGAGAGAGAGCTAGATCGATGCGTTGAGTTTAAATTAGGACTGCATATGGAGACTGTTCATCTATGTATTTATTTATTTATTTATACACGCATTTGCATCTTATCTTTATTTTTAATTTTCTGACTGTCGGAGGTCTTCCACGAAAGCTACTCTCAACCTGGTGTTAGGATCAGCCTACTACCCTACCTCCCCCTTATCCCATTGCATATGGGAATCAGGGTTTTGTTATTGTTGTTATTGTTGTTATGTGCGACAAACTTAATATACGATTAAAGAAAGACGATATCGATTTTGTTATTTTTTTTAATAAAATCGATAAAAAAATTACCGAAAACATTATTATTTCTACCAATTTTATTATTATTGAGCGTTTTACCAGTTTTGTTAACATATTCAGTAAATCGTTACTTAAAACATTATTTTTTCTATCGATTTTATTATTATTGGGCACTTTTCTGATAATGTTAAAAAACATTAACGTTTTAGGTAAAAATAAAATAATAATGTTTTTGATAATTTTTTTTTTCTATTTTGTTTGATTCAAAATGGAGTAACTTGAGCCGTTGGATTGACTTGGCTATATAGAACGGCTATTTCCCGAATTCCGTATAAATATCTTTTGTGCAAAATACACCATAGGTCACTAAACTATGCTTAAATAATCTTTGGGTACACTACGTGGTTAGTCCCCTATGTTCAAAGTCTGTCTGAATTTGATCACCAATTTAAAAATTAAGGGAAACCGGTCCCTAACATTATCGATCCGTTCGATTTTAACCCCTTTTGATGAAGTCCCTAACATGGCCGATGGACTAAAATCGAACGAGAGTTAACGACTGAGGGACTAAAGTCTAATGGATTGATAATATTAGGGACTAAAATTCAATGAATTGATAACGTTAGGGACCATTCCTCCTTAATTTTAAATTGATGCTCAAAGTCGGTTAGACTGAAAGCATAGTGGATTATTTGCATAGTTTACCCGTAATCTTTTTAGTCACGTAACTTTCCAGAGATGCAAAATAATCATCAAATTTTTTGAACTATTTTAAATAAGGGTAAATTATGCCTTTGTACCTAAATTATTAGTTTTGATCCGTTTTAATACTTAATTTTTTTTTCAAAACCATACCTAAAGTTTTGTTTTATTTTATTTTAGAACCTCTGCTCAAAATTTAACGTTAATTTTTGGAAAAAACTGAAAGTTTAGTTATTAAAACGGACCAAAACTAATAGTTTAGATACTAAACGTGTTAAGTTTCTAATGGTGAGTACTAAAATGAAACAAAAATTAAACGTTATGTACGATTTTGAAAAATTGAAAGTTTAGATACTAAAACGGATCAAAATTGATAGTTCAAGTACTAATTGTGTATTTTCCCTTATAAATAATTATATTATTATAATAAAGAGTAAACTACACTTTTAGTACATAAACTATCAATTTTAATTTGTTTTAGTATCTAAACTTTCCTTTTTTTTCAAAACTATGTCTAACGTTTAGATTTTATTTCATTTTAGTACCCGTCGTTAAAAACTTAATACGCTTAGCACCTAAACTATCAATTTTGGTCCATTTTAGTACCTAAACTTTCAAAAAAAAATCAAACTTAACGTTAAGTTTTTAACAGGTTACTAAAATGAAACAAAAACTAAACTTTAGGTATGATTTTGAAAAATATTGTCGCTCTTCTATCACTTAGTTTCTCTTTTGGTTACTCAACTACTGTTTTTTTCAAAACCATATATAATGTTATGTTTTAGTTGTTTTGGTCACCTACCGTCAAAAGATTAATAGTGATGTTGATGTGACATTTTTATTATTTTCAATGTTGACATGGAATTATATTATGGTGACATGTCAATATTACAATTACTTTTTTAATGGCAAGTGACCAAAACAGAACTAAAATATAAATGGTAGGTATGATTTTGAAAAAAAAAATAATAGTTGAATGACCAAAATAGAAACTAAGTAATAGGTGGATGAACAAACGAGTAGGTTATGATCATTTTGTAATATTTAGATAAAATGATCATTTTAATAGTTCGATATATTTAATGAAAACGTTTTATTTGTTCAAAAAAGTAATGACTATTTTGTAAACTTTAGAAGTTTAACAATCAAAATAATCATTTGAGTATAGTTTAATGGCTTTTGATGTACTTTACCCATATCTTTGTAAGGAGCTTATGCCTAGAATCCATAAAAGTTTGGATTCGGGCAATTTAACCAGATTAAATTAAAGGCTTTATTCATAAATTGGTCCCTAAATTATACTTGATTTTTATTAATTAAAGTACACAAACTATCACTAAACCATGTTAAAATGATCTTTTTGATTATTAAATTTATCACACTATAATAAAATAATCCTTAAATTTATATAAATTTATTATTATTTTTATAATATGCAGTGACTATTTGTAACAATTTGATAAATTTATTCCTTATTTTATAAATTTTAAAATTTAAATGACAAAAAAATTCATTTCAACATACAATTATTTCAATGAATGAATTTTAAAACTTCAAAAGGTATTGAACTATTACCCAATATATTATTTTTGCTGAATTCAAAAAAATAATTACTTGGTATATTTTAAAACCTTCTTTTTATCTTAAGCTTAAATCAAGTCTAAAGGTATTGAACTATCACCCAATATATATATATTTATGTCATTAGAATTTATGAAGGCTTAGAATTAGAGTCACAAAGTACTGTTGCCTTAGCTTAGCTTTTAACCATTTGACTTTATTCATTATCTTATCTTGCTATCGTTGATTTCTGTGTATACCTCTCTTCATGTTTCCTCTCTTTATACTTAGTCTGTCATTACGTTTTCTGTCTATATGCAGAGATTTTTACGTAGGAATTTTATTTATTTATTTATACATGCATTGCATTTTATCTTTACTTTTAATTTTCTGACTGCCGGAAGCCTTCCACGAAAGCTGTTCTCAACCTGACATTGGGAGCAACCTACTACCCTATCTCCCCCTTACCCCATTATATATGAGAATAGAATTTTGTTGTTGTTTTTGTATGAACTTAAAATTTGATCAAATTTTATAAAATCAAAATAATAGAACCGACATAAACTGAATTTAAGTTGTTGTCGATTCGAGTTTTGCTCATCATTAATATATTAAATATAAAGAGTTATTACATCATATCATATGTCCACAAATTACAAACCTCATTTTAAATTAATCCTTAAACTTTTAAATATTTCAATTTCATCCCTAAACATGACTCTCTTTCTAAATCGATCCTCAAACTTTTGAATATAACATTTATCCTCAAGTTAATCCAAATATGTAATTAGTTTCAACCATAATTTAACCTAAAATTTGCTTTTTCAAACAAAGAATAATATAATTTATCCTAACAGTTTTATTAACAAGGGAGATTAGTATATACGCATAATTCAAGATAAAATCAAAAATGTTCGTAAAATTTGGAGACCAGTTTAGAAAGGTCATAATTCATAAATGAAATTGAAATGTTCAAAAGTCTACAAACTAATTTAGAATAATAGTCGTAGCTTAGGAATGAAATTGGATAATTTAAAAGTTTTGAGATCAATTTAAAATAAAAGTCATACTTTGAAGACTTGATGCAATTAACTTGATATCGCTTAAACAATATCTCAAGCTCGAGTCCTTGTGTATGCAGAAAATCTCTATTGAGAAACACACCCAGCAAAGCTAAATGTGCGACACAAATCAGTCCCGATTAGTCAAGACAAAGTCTTAAAACCGAGAAGTCGATAAAAAAAATAAAAATAAAGTACGCATTTCAAATGAATATGTTCAAAATCTTGAAAGTTTTGCATATATTTGAAATATTCTTAAGAGAACCATATCCCTATTCGATACCGAAAATGCATAGCAAAGCAATTTTGCTTGTGCAAAATTTTTCACTGCACATTAACATTGTTCAACCATTTTTTCCCTTTTTCTTTTTAACCTCTTAAAATTTCTACACTTCCAGCATTAAAATGACATTAGATTATTGCAGTTCTTTTTTTTTTTTCCGGACACGGTCGGATTTTTTATATGACCGGAAACTAGGACCGCAGAATTTCGATAAAGTAATGCATGGTTGTTCTAAGATGACATTACCGCGTCTAGTTTGTCGGAGACGGGAGAATCATCGTCCCTCAATTGGAGGAGTTCCTCCTTGCAGCATATACACGGTAAGCTGCAAACCCAACTATGGCCACGGCGGCTCCGACTGCAAATGGTGAAACACAGCATTGGAAATGATCAAACAATTCGGCATTGTGCATGTGATTATCGATATCAATATGAAGAGGGAAGCTCAGAAAGAAGGGGGCGGGGGACGAAAAAAAGAATAAGCAACCGAGAAACAAGACAAGGAGTATCATCTCCCGAATTTCCAAAGATAATAGTTGCGAAACAAGTGTGAACATCCTGCTGCGTAAGACTTGAACATAATCCTTGCTAGATCTGGTCAAGGATTTAAATTGTACATTGTATGCAAGTTCGAATACATTAAAGAAAGACGCGTTCGTACTTGCCCCAAACTTATGTTACTTGGATGCGAGTGTAAGTGTCCAATATGCGTATGATCCTTGCGCGTATCTGTTTTTCTTTAAAAAAAATTGTTTTGGAGGGTCCTATCCTCCATTCATGTCCAATTCATGGACTTTCAGGCAAGGGTACTATACGAAAAATGACATGCACAGCAACTAGTCATGAGAAAATCTTAACCATGATGAACGATATTTCAAGAATCCGAAGGTCAGAGTGCATTGGGAATGAAACAGCTGTAGGATGCCATACTATCAACATACCTGACACAAACATGAGAGATCGGTTTATGAGGCGATGGTACTGCTTCCGACTTCTGCCGGCCTCAGTTTCAGGAATGCTCAAATGAGGATGCTCAGCTGCATTTACTATCCTTCGGAATATGTTATTGGAATCACTCAATTTTGAGCTGATCGGTATGGGTGCCTCTATCCCCATATCCTGGCTAACCTGTAATAGAAATTTTGCAACGAAATGCATTTTCATTTTTCAGTTCAGTTCTTCAAGATGAAACCTCCAAAGGACCTTTTTCTACAATTATCCTATACAGTGAGATAACCACCGACATGAACAGACATGGTACCTCTTCGATGTATTGTGCCCGTGCATTTTGCCATGTCAAAATCATGTTACATAGATTTTGATACGTTAATAATTCATTAAATATAAAATTTTAGACATTCTCATATTAGCATCACATCATGTCTTACTTGTTTCAATGTTGTGTCTAAGATATTCTACTTATCCACTTAAATATGTAAGAGCATTATTAGGGGGGAAAAACGAAAGCGAAATACCCTGGTACAATCCTGTATTGCCATTGGAAATGAATCCAGATCATCTTTAGCAGCAACAATGAGACAAGGCACCTCATAACCAGTATCTTCGCCATTACTGGCGACATGCACGAGCAACTCAATTGCTCTCTTCCATGAAGACTCATCAGAACTGCAAAGGTCGGAGAATCATGACACAACACTCAACGAAAAGAAGCAAAATACATGTGCATGTGCATCGAAATGAACCTTTATAAAAAATCAAACATGGGAATAAAAAATATTTAGCTATCTTTATTTGACATGAAAAGTACACTACAAGCCCATGTGAGAATAACGTTTAGCGCAACTATGATTACATAGCTGAAAATGTTAAACAAATAGTAGCAGATACCTCTAAACTTGAAACCCTAGTTTGAATTAATCATGTCCATGATTTACCTGTCGTGAACAAACACTGCCACATCACAGGCAGTCAAAGACTCTTTGCTAGACAGAAGTTTTGCAACTCCATCTTCAGGGATTTCTCGCAAGACGAGAGTTTTCTTTATACCCTACAAATGGAAAAGAAATACACTTACCCCCAAGCACCGAAACTCAAAGCAACAATGAAATTAACCAAGGGCCATGCCCAGACAGATATGTGAAGGAAACTATAAACTTTTATGAGCAAAAGTTCCTGAAGGACCTGCTTTGATACTGCAAGGAGCATGTTGACCATAATTTTGATGGTTTTTTATCTCAAAGAAATTATTTTATCTGAACCTTACGCAACATCAACAAAACATGGTGCATGGTTTAATGACACTAACCCCAGGTAGTTCCACAACATTCACTGCGTATCGGTCATCAGTAGTCGGAGAATATGAATCAGAATAGGGCCTACATTGCAGTAAATGAAGTTAGTGGATTTGGGGAAAATAGAATTAGTTATTAGGAAAACAAATTCTAATGATTACCTGCCAAGGAAAGAATTAATTAACGCAGATTTCCCAGCATTAGCTGGACCGAAAACAAAGCACTGGAAAACATTTCGTTCTGATTGTTGCTTCTTTCGATCTAGACTCCTTCTCTTGGTCACACGGATAGCAGACAAAGGATCACCAGGATATCCAATGTATATCAAGTTCTCCAAACTACGAGCTGGGTCTAGGAGTGTCATAAGGACCCACTGCATTGCACAATACAAATCATAAAATACAAGCACAGGTTGACCTATAAATAATAGCCAAAATATGCAGTAATGATCAACCCCAATAGCCAATCCACCCAAATGCAATAAAAACTGCAGTACAACATTTTCATAAGAAACCAAAATGTTTATAGAGTTGCTGGTCATTATCCCCATAACGAATTAATATTTGAACTGCAAAACTCAAAACAAGAGCAAGTCAAAGTTTTCATAAGCCAATATGCATTAAAGTTCCCCGGAGTTTGCGTAGTCAACAATGAGTTAATTCTAATGATAGTACAAGTATGATATTCCCATTTCGAGAGAGAAAACCACGAATACCTCTGACAGAAATGCATCAAGTGATAGCCCTCCCAGTACAGTTTTTTCTGCAGCATCCTTGTATGGAACATCACTCCAAGGGCTGAAGTTTAACAGAAAAAATGTCAAGCATTATCCATGACAATGTCCTGTTGGCAACTTATAATGATAGAGATAACTATATATACAAAAATACATGGTAGGGACAAAGTTGGGATGGAGAAGACATCATGGCCCTTAGATTTGCCTTTTCAGTAGGGCACATATTGCAATTTAGTAAAAGAAAGTAAACTAATATCATTTCAAATGGGAACCATAATACCTTTCCGGAGCAGTTGAGAAAACATCTTCAACTTCAATTGGCCGAAGGTTATTGTCCTGAAAAAGAACAAGATTCAAGTTGTTAGAACTTCAAAAACTTTAAGAACAAGTTAGAAATGTTAATATTTGTAGACTGGGCAATGTCAAAGGCAAGGTACATCATACTAAAATAAATTTGAGAAAGATGAGACATACTAAGTCACTGTCAAACAATTCATAAACCCCCTTCAGGAATTCGATAGCTTCATTTGTCAGCTCCACACTCTACACAAATTAAAACAAAGAATAGCAAAGAATAATAAGGAGAAGTTTAAATAATGCTACAATAAAGCCTATATGATAACAAACATAGTCCGGATATATTTGAAACAAGACGATAATTGGTCTAATATCAGCCAATTAAGCTCATCTTAAATACAGCTGGGCATTTCATTGGATTATATGATTAATAAGAATAGTCACATACAGACAAAGTGCCTACAAAATTTTACTCTACAGCACACCAAGTTATTGCCAATTCTCATATGAACAATATCGTAAGCAAAAATGATGTATTGGTCAATTCCAGTTGGAAACAAATACCAAATAAATAACAGTTATAAATGCTTATTTCAGTTTTTTCATATAGAGTACTTATTTCAATGAAGCATTACCTGATCAGGAGCTCGTTTTAACGAAGAATGTGGAATTAGATAATCAGAAAGTTTGATATCATATCATATCCAAATTTCCTCAGTACAGTCCATATAGTCTCAAGACGACCTTTTCTATTAATAGTGCATGAAGAAATAGGAAACCAGTCAATGTAAGACCACGTTCATTGACTCCTTCAACCATCTTATCTGAACAGCCTGTTTCACAGAAATTATTTCCGAAGGCTGTAATGGAGCATTGAAACATTTGACCTGTTTTACAAAATTATCAGATTTTTTGAGATGCTCAAGTACAAGATATCTTAAGTTGTCATTGACAAAATGTTCTGTTTCTAGCTTACTAAAACAACCTGAAAATCATTCAATTCTGCATCACTTAGAGCACCATCCCTGTCATGATCACAGAGAATAAAAATTCGTTTCAGGGCTCTCACACACCGAGGCTTCAAAGTTTGTGATTCCTGATCAAATAGAGGGCCTGTTGGATGAAGCACTGATTTTTGTGCATAGTAGAAAACCTCCAGAATCTACCAAAAGGATATACTTTAAAGGTCAATCTCTGATAGTATCAATGTGTCCATAAATATTAATTAGTGTCACACGCCAAATTACAATAATGCCAATTGTCACGAATGTGCATAGCAGAATACACTACATTCATGCAACATTTGATTGCATAAGTATTAACACAAGGAAATGGTTAATTATTACAAGAGTTTTATAATAGTTTGCCCAACATAAAGTAGTACAAATCTAAACTTGAAATTAGAAAGATGAGTAAAAAATGAAGTAGAAAATAATATCTATTCAAAAGAAGAAATATATATACCTTGTCTTTGTTCAAACTAAGTTGTGTGAGGAGCTAAAAATCACCAAGTGAAATTAGTTTATTGCTAACTCATGTACTAAACATGAGGGAAAAAATAACCCTCCTACCAAAGGTGCATCAAGAAGCAAAACCAGGAATAGGTGCTAAAACCAGTCTACATTTAATCAGCAGGATATAGCTTCATAATTTCAAATTAGCCTGGAAAAGAACCAAGAGAACCTAGATCTATACCTGAATATGTTTATAAGCTGAACACTCAATACATGTTTCAATCTCTCGAAACTGTTGCATTATCGGTGACATCGCTTGTTCCAAACTAACTTGCTGCTGGTCATCTCTTAAATCCAGCTTACAGCCTACTATTATGACAGGCACTTTTACCTGCACAACAAAATTTTACTTGAGTTTCAACAAAAGTAGATTCATGAAAAGAAAAAAGTCTGATATACAAGGTAAACTAAGCAAAGATAGTGGTCTATCTATCAGGTATAGTGAAATCCCAAGAGAGTCAATTGGCCCCAGAAAGCATATTTGAATCCTTCGAAACAGGTTCAAATGCTATGCACATGAAGATATTTTTTGAGTTTTCCCTATAGCCACAAGACCATTTTCCTCATACCCACCAACCTTTTAGTCTTTAGACTACCAGAATATGAAACACGCACATGAAGTATAATTAATAGCTGGAAGAACATTGTTAAAATGATTTTAACAACTTAACTTCACCTTAACATGCTTTCTCTGAAAAGAACAAACTAGCACGAACACAAAAGTACAAAAGCAAATTAAAATAGAAACCTCTAATTGGCGAAGTTCCGGAAGCCAGAAAGTACTCAATCTGTTAAAGGTTTCAGGCTGATCACACGCATAAGTAAGCACAAGCGCATCAGCTAACTTCAGCTCTTCTGCTAGTTTACCTTTATCCTCCGGACTAACAAATCCAAAAAGAAAAATCAAAACTAGCCAAAACATGACCATATTCAAAGCAAACAAGAAATTATCTTATCACATTCTGCTTCTATATTGCGCTAAACTAAGTCTAAGTTAAGTTGAAGCTAAAAAGCTATTACACGAAATCTACAATTATCCAACTATAAAGTCATTTAAAAGGCTACAATTACTGCTCCAAATAACACTAGAATTGCGTCAAATATTTACAAAAATGTAATATGGAAAAAATACTTCTTTATTGCACTAAACTAAGTCCAAGCTAAGTTGAAACTAAAGCTATTACAAGAAATTTACAGTTCTCTATTTCTCTTAACTATAAATTCATTTAAAAAGCTAACAACTACTGCTCAAAATATAACAAAACTAGTGTCAAATATTTACAAAAATGAAGGGAAAAGACGTAATATAGAGAACAATTAATAGGAATATACTTCGCGGAGGTGTCGATGATGGTGATGGGGACACGGTCGGGGTAGAAATCTTCCGGCAACCGAGTAGGCGGCAACAACCGTGGCACTTCCTTCGGGAAAATCTCAGCGGCGGCTGTTACAATCAAGCTCGACTTTCCAGTGCCTCGGTCTCCGGCCACCACGATTCGAACGCCGGTCTTCCCTTCCGGATCCGAAGATTTAGCCATTCAGATATTTAAAGCTACAAAAACAAACAAACAAAGAAGAAGAAAAAGAACTAAATAATCAAAGATTGAAGAACGTGAAGTAAAAGTAGCTAAGCTACAGTGTCAAAAACGTAAATAAAGAGTGAGGTTGAGGGCGAAATTGCGGTTTTGAGAAACAACAAACGGAAGTGAAGGGTAAGAGAGTGGCATCAAGGTAAATAGCCTGAATATTGAGGTGAATAAGATGGGAGGTTTACCGTTTTGGAAGCGGACTAAGAAGGGAGAGGCCGCTGGAAAACACTAGGGAGAAGCAGCGGTGGCGGTGGAGGCGGAGGACAGGAGGCGCTACTAAAGGAAACGGATGTTTTAATTTGGTTATGAGTTCCTTTAAGTACATTTTAATTTAATAGTTCGAAGTGCATGGTGGCCATTCAAATTAAAGATATTCATTTTAATAAACAATGCGATTAATTTCGATAAATTGAAAATAACTGTAACTTGACGTATAATTAAATTGGATACAATTAATTTTTTTTTGGTAAATTGCTTTAAATATCATCAATCGATCTTTAATTATTTACTCGTTTATATCATTAATGTTTTAGTTTTGTCAATTTTAATACTCACATTTTGACAATTACACCATTTTACCGTTAATGATTTAATGGCACGATGACAAGAAGATTTCGTATGATGACGTTACTGACGTGAATGTCTAAAATATAATATTTAAATTAGACGTAACTTAAAATATTAATTTTTCTAATATTTTTAATTAAATAAAAATGTTACATTCTTCGTAACATTTTTTATTAACAAATGAAAATATTACCATTTTTTGTAATATTTTTGGTTATGAAAAAAATAACATTTTACGTTACATTCAACTTAAAATTTTATGTTCTTTTATCACGAGATTTTTTTAATCATTAAAAATTAATTTTGAGTATAATTTAGATACTTATTTTTATATTAGGCCCTTCTTTAAAAAGAATACTGCCAAAATGGCCTCACTTTCTAGGTAAAACTTTCGAGATAATGTTCTCGAATTTTTTATTTAACGATATAACGTACTCCCAAGATTAATTGCTCGCACAGTGATAGCCGTAGGTCGCCATGCCTTCCGGGCGACCTACGGCGTGGCAACTTCCCAGCATAGGTCGCCATGCCCTCCGGGCGACCTTGTAGATGGTAGGTCGCCATGTACGCCAGGCGACATGGTAGGTTGCCATGCATGCTGGGCGACCTTGTCCTGCGCCCTGCTCCCCGCTGCATGCTCGCCTACTCCCTACTGCATGTAGACAACCTCTTCCGACGTGCATGGCGCATGCAAAGCTTCATCCTCTCACCACAGCTCGTAGCAAAGCTTCATCCTCTCGCCACAGCTCGTATAGAACACTTTTGTCGTGATTTCATTGCTGCATGCATGAGGGAGACAGGGGTGAGGGAGGCAGAGCCACCTTTGTCGTGATTTCAGCAGAATCACGGAGGAGTTCGAGCCGCTTGCATGGCGATCTATGATCTCGTTTGGCTTGCATGGCGACCAATCCATGCACTGTATAATTCACACCATTTGAACAATTATTTCTTGGACAACATTATCACGTGAATTGTTTTTTTTACATCAATATCTCGTGAGTTTTGCCCACTTTCTACCCTCCTTCCTCGTTGATTTTAAAAATCATCACAATCACCTCAAAAGATAGCGTTAGCATCACCTGTAAATTCAGGAACAGAAAACACAGAACATACAACAAACTAATGTACAGAGGTGAAGAGAAACAGCTACAACCATAGGTTGGTTTCTGTACGTTTCACCTTTTCGGATAACCGGAAGTCGACTAATCCGAAAATAGCTATAACGTCGATATCGTCTCCTCGTGTTGCTTAAGGGATCTAATACCTAAAACTATAATGACCTCAATCTCAGAAACTTTGTGGCCACATACATAGTTTGCTAACAAGATCAATGCTGATCTGAGGAAACATTTACACAAATCAAACATATCCTCACACGACTGTCTTCCAAAACAAATGACCAAATCTGATTTATTTGATCCTCATTGAAAGCAAATTATAATCATCTCAATCTCCTAAACTTTGTTCCTACATGCTTACTTTGCCCTAAGATAAGCACTAACAAACACATCCAAAGCAACATATGCAAAATGCATATAAATCACAAATAGATATAAAAATTATAAATAGATATAAAAAACACAAATAAAGTTAATACTTCATAGGAAAAATTGGTGTAACACCCTAATTTAACTCTAATTAAAATCCTAACATTTGAGATTTTTTTTCCAAACCCTAAATTAATTTTAGTGTCCAATTTGAAAAATAATGAGAACATTGTTTCCAAATTCGAAATCCCTAGGAAGATCAGAGATCAAATAGCAATTATACCAAAAATTCTATAAATCCTACTTTCTCCACCCGCGGTCGCTTCTTCTTCCTTTTGTTTCTTTTCTTCCTTTTCGGTCAGCCGTACCTGCCACTGTGGCTCGTCTCCGATACGTACCCCGGCCATCCCCGTGCCTGAAACGTATCAGATACTTGAAACGGGCTCCTTTGCCGCCCACGTGCTTCATAGAGCCTAACCAATCAATCCACCACTTTAATCAAAACGCATAGGCACTAAAGACCACCCCAACTACACTCCCCATGAAGAAATAAAATCAATATGATTACCACCAAGCTTTGAAAAGTTGATGCCTCGAAGAACCATAATCAGCCAACCAGTCCACCGTTATTCTGTTAGAACTGAACACTTGCTTGAAGTGATTTTCCCTAATTTCACCCCCACCTCCATTGCTAGTTTTATTGCAAGTAGCTCTGCATGAACTGCGCAGTTTGCAATGCCCGATCCGGAAAACATAGCACAAAACACTCTCTTATGGTCCCTCAACACTCCTCCACACCCGGCAACACCAGTCTTTAAAAGCCCCTTTAACGTTGAACTTCAGCCACCCTTTGGCGGTGACCATTCACCCTTCAACTTCGTTGAACTTTACGCTGCCGGTCGACATTACTTCGTACCAAGCCATCAATGTTTCTCCCACTCTACCTCTTCTTCAAAAGCTGCTTTGATCCAAAACATTGATCGTAACTTAACGAGCTGAACATATCTTCTTGGGATAACGCATTTCCCTCAACAATTGTTTCATTTCTTGATGATCACATTGTCCATAATGTCGCTGAATCCAAAACCCAGAAAGAACATGGATTAAACCACACATCAAGAATTTCAGGAAAAACTGGGAATTCAAAGCTTTGGCTTCAAGCTTTTCATGTTACAAACACTAATTAATGGAAATATATGCATGAAAGATGCATGGTGATTCAAAGCTTCGCCTTAAATCTGTACTTTACCTCCTAGAAGAAGACATTGAAGAGTAAACTCAGATGATCAAAGCTGAGAGTGCTGAAGCTTTTCAATCCTTCAGTTTGAGGCTCTGAAAGGGTTTCTTTGAAGTTTGCAAGAATTTGTAGTCCGTTTTATTCTTGTCCCGATACATTTAAAAATGGATCCCTAAGCTTTGCAATCATTACCATCTTGGTCCCTGAATTTCATTCTTACTCTTTTTTTTTTTGTTCCCGATAGTCCCTTAGTTCATTTCTTTTTCAATTATTTTGATGATGTGACATTTTAAGATTGTGTCAAAGATAAAAACGAGAAAAATAGTTTAAGGATTAGTATAGATTAAAAATATTTATAGACTAAATGGAAAAATATTAAATTCATAAAATTATTATAGATGAATCATTTTAATTGGATTTTAATAATAGGGGCTAAAGTAATTATTTACAAAGGATAAGTACAAAAAAAATAAAGTTTGCAGTTAATTGACGAGGTATTTTTTAAAGGAAGGCACGTTGATTTAATTTTAGAAATAAGTACAAAATACTAAAGTTTACACACTGATCAAGAACAACAACCAATGAAAAGTTAAAAGTATCGGTTACTATACAAAAGGTGTATTTGATACTTGAACTCGAATCATTGTGTATGTAGAAATCTCTATTGAGAGACTCACCCCCTAAAAATCAAGCGTACAACATGAGCAGGTTTGGATTAGTCAGAATAAAACCCTAAAATATGAGGAGGGACAATAAAAGAAAAAAAAGGTGCATTTGGTATTCGATCCAAAAATATTATTTTAATAACGATAAGCGCAAAAAAATAAAATTTACACACTAATCAAGACAGACAACCGATAAAAAATCAAAAATATTGGTTACTAAAGTTTGCACACTGATCGAGACCAACAACCGATGAAAAGTTAAAAGTATCGGTTACTATGCAAAAGGTGTATTTGATATTTGAACTCGAATCCTTGTGTATGTAGATATCTCCATTGAGAGACTTACCCACTAAAAATCAAGCGTGCAACACGAGTTGGTCTGGATTAGTCAGGATAAAGCCATAAAATATAAGGAGGGGCAACAAAAGAAAAAAAAGGTGCATTTGGTATTATTTTTCGATCCAAAAATATTATTTTAAGAACGATAAGCACAAAAAATAAAGTTTACACACTAATCAAGACCAACAACCGATAAAAAATCTAAAGTATTGGTTACTAAGAAGAATAAGTAGGAAAAGAATAAAGTTTACAAATTGATCAAGATTAACATTCATGACTACTTAATTGTGACGGATTATAATCTAATCATTGATTTTTTTTAATTTTATCAATAAAATCATTTAACTATTAAAATGATGTCAATTAAATTATCTTTCATCAACGTTTCTAAGGAGAATTAACAAATTTAATGTATATATCATAATAATTAGTTAATATATCAAAACTAAGCAACTTAAACAAGTATTTTATAAGCAGCAAAACTACACAAAAATGAACTTGAACTCATCAAAGACTTGATTATCAAGGAACCGATGTGTGTTTTACTTTGATCCAACATATCCGTCTTAAAAGATGTGGAAGTTATGTGTTACTTTTTAAAATAAAACTCTTCAAATATTTTTAGAGACGAAATTGTAAAATATTAAAATTTATCATATTACGATTATTTCTTTTAAAATAAAAAAAAAATCAAACATATTAAATTAAGTATTTTTCACTGAATTTTCTTCATGTGTGTGTACAATAAAAATATTTTTTTTTGAATTAGCATAGTTTTTTCAAAATATAAAATCCTTAAATTTTGATGTCCTAAGACGTGTCACAAATTATACTTGCTAATAGACAAGCCTTATCGATAGACTTTAAAACTTTTCTCCGATTTCTACCATGAAATCGGAAGAAACGAAGGAAAAGAATGATTCAAATTCCATAATTAAATTATGATATGCACAATCACTTAGACTTATGTGTTTTCGATTTATATGAAATTACGAGTTGAGTTGAGTTTATACATTTAATTTGTATTACTAAAGTTATGAAAGAGTGAATTAAAAATTTTGGAGCCTATGGATTTTTTTGTCACTGAACTTTATTTTTTCTCCTAATTTGGTCACTCCACCGTTAAATAGTTAACGGTGTTAAAAACGACACTGTTTAAAAAAATTCACCAAAACGACATCGTTTTGCAACTATATAACAACCCATTTTAATATCGTTAACTATTTAACGGCGGAGTGACAAAAAAACTCAATGTATTAGGTTTAGTGAGAAAATTGAAAAGATTTAAAGTTCATAGAGTAAAATAGGAGAGAGTAAAGTTCAATTACCATATTTGAAATGTACCCTATTTTAAATTTAATGACAAAAATAAACACTTGTAAAACGAAAATGACCATTTCAGGAATTTACCCAGAAAGAATAGTGAGTGCACACTCTTAACAAAAAAATATAACGAGAAGATAAAAAGGGTAAAGTACACATTTAGTACCTAGACTATCGCTTTTATTTTGTTTGAGTATCTAAACTTTCATTTTTTAAAAATCATACCTAACTTTTACTTTTTGTTTCATTTTAGTATTCTGTTGTTAAAAATTTGGGTACTAACATGAAAAAAAAGTTAATGATGAGGTACTAAATGAAACAAAAAAGTTAATGATGTATACTAAAATGAAACAAAAAGTAAACATTAGGTATGATTTTAAAAAAATTGAAAGTTTAGGTACTAAAATGAAACAAAAGTGATAGTTTATGTACTAAATATGTAGTTACCCAAATAAAATTTTGATTTCTCAAATATCGAACAACAAAGAATATTATAATACAAATAAGACTTAAATATTAAATAAGTGTCAAAATTATATCACTTTTCATGAATATGTGTTTAAACTATTTTTTAATGATCAAGATGTCTAACATTATATATGTTACCACTTTAGTTGTCCGAGACGTAGCGACTGTTAAATTTCACTGTTATGTGACATGTGTTGCCCTAAGTTAATTTTGAAAATTATATTTAAAAACCTTAAAAATATTTATATATATTAAAAAGCTTGAAGTTTTCAAAATTTTTTAAAACTTCCCACAAACTTTAAAAACTCTAAATCTAGTCCCTATACCTCTGCCCACTGCCTCCCGCTGTCATCGTTGTCGTCGATTGGACTTCTACTTGGCCATGCCTCCACTAAAGACCTGTTCCCCGACGAACAATTGCCCTAACAACATTCAAAGATCCTAAAACCGCAATGAAATCGCTCAAAATCTATCCCGACGAATGCGACGAAACGACGACCATCGTGAAGACCACTACGACTCCACAACAAGGACGATGCCATCTGACTACGGAGATAGCAAGGGAGGTGTCGGAGCTAGTGGATGTGGCCAGAAACAGAGGTGAAGTTCGGGTTAGGGTTAGGTTATGATTTAAAGATTTTGAGACTTTTTTGTGCTTTTAGAAAAAATAAGTTTTTTAATATAAATATAATAATTTTAAAAAATTATTTCAAAATTACCATAGCATGACATATGTATATTAACAGAATTTTTTAATTGCCGTTACATCCAGACACTCTAAATGATAACGTTTGTAACATTAAAAATATGAATTATTCAAAAAATAATTTAAACCCTGTTGATAAGAATAGTATAATTTGGTCACTCTATTTTATAATTAAGCCTACAAATAATTTCAACTCGTCGAGATTCAACTTTAAAATCATTAATGGCGAACTCAGTAGCTGACAATACATACTTACAGCAATGGTGTGTGGAGTTTCTTTTCACTGAATCACAAGCTGAGGTTGATGCATTAATCCTCCAGGAGATTGATTCTAGCAGCTAAGTATTTTTATTTTGTTCAATTTTAGCTAAAAAATAATAATAATGGAACAATCTTGAATTACACAAAAAGGAGAATTTTAAAAAAAAATAATGGGTATTGGTATTGAGCTGCAAATTTAAAGAAAAATAGATATTTGCGCATGAAAAGGCATAAATATGGAATTAATTAAAAAAAATAAAAACATTTCCGTCGATATTCCATGAAATTTTCTCAAAGAACTTCAAATTTTGGGATTTTTGTCTCTAGTTAGTCAAAACCAACCAAAAGAGCTGTTTATAGATACTGCTGCTTAAATTGCAAGGGAGAGAAAGCAATGGAAAGTTTTCCATATATAGCTAATTTTTTTAGAGATTGCCCGTTTTCAGGTCTTGGAACAAAAAAGAAAACATAAATAATGGATTTTGTTTAGGAGTTCAAAACCATATACTGAAGAACACGGCTTTAATATCATTGGAATCAGCTTTTAACATGCTTTGCTTTATCTATGCCTCATTGTTGTTTGATTTGTTTTGAGAGACTTGATGCACATTGATGGCCATAGACAAACTACTTTAAGGTTTGTATGTCTTTTTCATCAAGTTATCTCGTTTGGGCTTGTCTTAGTTGCATTGAAAAGATTTTCCCTCGTTTTTTTCTCTCTAGTTTTCATTGAATGTTTCTTTTTGGCATTTCATCAAATAGTTGATGTGTGGTACCCCGCTGGTTTCTTCCATTTGAATTTTTATAGCAAAGAATTGAAAATGTAGGGATTTTTTTATGTGTTTTAATTATGCTGCTTTTTACGATATTACAAAGAAGATTGTTGATTTTCATTCCCATTTTATGTGGTGATTGTTAGTTTCATTTTTTGTTATTTTCCTTCGTAAAGTTTCCCATGTTCATCATTTATTGTTCTCTTTTATGGAAATAATGCTTATTATGTGTGTGTGTTACTTATTTCTTCACTGTTTTTTTTTGGATTTACAAGTTTTCATTGGTGTGATGATGATTTTCATTCGTTTTCCTATACACCTGATGAACCAAGCACAGATCCAGATTCTGATTCATTTTTTGGATTGTTAATTTGTTACTGTCTTTGATTTCTGCCAGCGTGAATTCCATGTGTTTGGTCGACTGGCCGGAGAAGAACTCTGAAGATTTGGTTGTTCAAACAAGATATACAAGACAAGATACTATGATTTCATCATGTGGATCAGTTCAAGGTAGTTATCTCTCTCTCTTTGTATGGTTCATCTGTTTCGGTATTCCGGGCTCTTTACCATTCTTTGTTTCTTATTCTATTGAACAATTGCGAGGTAAAAATGTCGAGGAGGAGAAACAAGAGGGATCGTCTCCTGAAGGAGTTACAAAAGCATGCTACGAAGGCTTGAAATCCAACAAAACAACTACTGATTCCCGCCCAAAGTCGGGAACTAGTCGTGTAGGTTCTGGAGCATTTGCTAACTGGAAAAAACTCTTCAAATTATGGAAACAAAGATCGAAAAGGCGCTTAGCTTTGATCCCCATTCTTTCTTCATCAAAGTGGTCGAAAAAGATAGCTAGGAGCGCAAAAGAAAATCCTATGGTGAGAGATATATACAAGTTCAAGTCCTCTTTACAGAACTTTAGCCTACCCGAGATCCGGGCTGCAACAGACAACTTTAACCCAGGTATGCAATTAATTTCAAGGCTTTGAATACTTGCAAAAGCAGTCAAATATAATGACAGTGGATATAGATAAATATTTCTTTTTCTTGTAGAGAACATAATTGGAAGGGGTGGTTACTCAGTAGTTTACAAGGGTCGGTTGAAAGACGGAAAGTTTGTTGCGATAAAACGAGCAACAAATGGGACATATGATGAGAGGACATCCAGTTTCCTGTCTGAGCTTGGCATTCTAGCCCATGTAAACCATCCAAACACTGCTACATTGATAGGGTGTTGTGTTGAAGGAGGAATGCACCTTGTTTTTCGGTTATCTCGATTGGGAAGTCTGGCATCCGTTCTTCACGGTGTGTTTTTGTGATATGCTGCATTGTTTATCTGGAGTCATTATCACTTCCAATTTATATGAAAACTTTTTTTTTTCTCTCGACATTATTCAGGACCGAAAGGTACACTAGATTGGAGTAAAAGATCCAAGATTGCTTTGGGTACGGCTGATGGCCTCAGATACCTTCACGACCTTTGCGACAGGCAGATTATTCATCGAGATATCAAGGCTGAAAATATTCTGCTTACAGAAGATTTTGAGCCCCAGGTACTTTCAAGTCTTAAAATTCAAAGGATACATCAAATGAGATGTTTAAAGGGACTGAGGCCGTGTAAGTTTTGCAAGAATCCAGTGTGTACAGAATCGAAAACACACATCTATATATACTATTTCTCGATACAAAGAAATCATGAAACTCTCACTCCATTATGTAATTCAGTGTGAGTTTTAAATATTACACGCTGTTTTTAGTTATGAAAGTCTAGTATTCCGACTCAATATCCTGCCTAGAAGTTTGCAGCGGCATAATTTCGTGCTTTTCTTTGTTAAGATCAAGCAATTTATCTATGAGAATTAAGTTTATGACATGTTATAAAGCTCATAATGAATTTTGTATAATCATTCACTTTATCCGTTCTATTTCTTGATTATGTTAGCCGATTTGTCATCCAGATATGCGATTTTGGCCTTTCAATGTGGCTACCGAGACAGTGGACACACCACAACTTAACGAAATTCGAAGGCACCTTTGGGTTTGTAAGCTTAAAGTATCCGTATCGAGTTAATAAATACTTTCTTGGTAATGCTAATGTATTTGTTTCTCAAGATGCAGCTACTTAGCTCCTGAATACTTCATGCACGGCATAGTCGATGAGAAAACCGATGTCTATGCATTCGGAGTTTTACTTTTGGAGCTCGTAACAGGACGGAGAGCATTAGATCAACAACAAAGCATTGTAGTATGGGTACATTCCTCAAGACGAATTTGATCACTCTAACCATATCATAATCGTAAAAGAAATCATTAGTTACCCTTTTGATTCTTCCAGGCAAAGCCCCTGCTTGATAATAATGATATTAAAGAGCTCGTTGATCCCTTTCTAGGCTGTGATTATGATGTAAAGGAAGCGGATCGCATGGTTTTGACTGCTTCCTTGTGCATCAAGCATGCTCCATTTCTTCGGCCTCAAATGAAGCAGGTTTGTGTTAGATTTTTGAAGTTCTCGAACATTTATTCATAACGAGACTAATATTAACAGGATATACTTAGAAATCAACCATATTTTAATTTAGTTCTTTTCATATCGCCAAGTCCATTGCGGTTCATTTATTTCTGGCGTGCTGATATTTTCGATGTTATGACTTCTGAATTGCATATTTGTTCATGTTCAAGAGCAGCATCCGCTTGTCGGAGTCTTGCTTATGCTTCACAATGAACCATTAAGTAGATGGTATAAGAATGAAACTATTGTTGAATACCCGAGGACGATAATGTTTCCATATTGGTGCTCTTGTTTTCGGATTATTCTTTGAAGTTGGTATGACTGAATTGTTTATAACTGCTATTGAAGTGCTCGATTTTAGGAGTGAACATTCATTCAGTTGAATTAATTTGGTTCGAATATTTCGATCAACTGGTTTGGCATCAAAACAATGTCTTGGCCTCTTACTCATGCTCATATCTCTCCTTGTTTTCGTTGCAGGTCGTGAGACAGCTGAGGGACAATGAATATTTAGCTGACTGTAGTAAAAAATCTCGAAGTCTATCCATCAGGAGAACATACTCGAACGAACTCATCGACGCACAAGAATACAACGTGACAAAAAGTCTAAGCATGACTTGACTTGGGGAAATTGAATAGCACTCAGACTGTGGCATCTGCATCTAGCTTATGATCAAACCACACAAATAAGACCCGAATGCACCAGTCTGGAGTTTACTCTGCTACATCATATAACCACAGCAATAACTTAAAATGCATTCACCTTAGGTGAAGCGGTACACCGGAACACGCTTGAAAGACTAGAATACCGTAGCCATAAGAACATCAAGACGAAAGCACGAGTGGAGTTCATTAATAGATATCCCGAGTACAAATAATAAATTCGATGACCTTAATCCAGAACTTCCATAAAATAACGTTGTTGTTAATGACCTTGATGTGCCTGCTAACTCGAAAACCCTTGTCCCACTCAAAAGTAACAATTACTTGGGACAAATGGATTTTCATTTCAAACTACTACTAGATTATGTAATCAACATCACCCAACCAGGCAAGTGATATTGCAACAATCAAATTCGTTCGATAAGTAATGTTTCAAATACGACAGCCTTCGAGACCACTCGACCATGTCAACGGAGAATTAGTTGCTAATCTTGTAGATATCCTTTGTCCTCCAAGTAAGTAACTACTTCCCCTGCCATGGCACTTGGCATGGGGCAAACTCCACCTTTCTGATTTATTTCTATCTGAGCAAAATAACTATCCGGTTTCAAGATTCGTACAAATATAGAAGTAATCGGAACAGATAATAGCAAAATTTTAATTCTCAGTGTAACCATTAATTGTTTCTGTATTCAACTAAACACATACCTCACAGTTCAACGGCAGGTCGTAAGGATCGTCTATGCCGGTAAAACCTGCAATAATAACACAGATAAGGTCAACCATAGAATATATGATTCTTAAATGGTGAATATTGATTTCAAGAGACTAATAGTTACATACAAACTTGATTTTCTTAATAATACGATTACGTGACATGATTTGAATGGAGAGGATATAATGAATTAGTCCAATCCTTCATCACGGTTAAGGTCATTTGCGTTATTAGCCAAACGTAAGATGATTAAAATAGCATTTAACGTCTAAGAAGTCGTCATTTTGTGTATGGAAACTAGAGTAAAGATATTGAACCAAAACATACAAGATCTGATTAGGAAAATAAAAATATAGAGGCCTATGTTGGTCCGGTTACTTTGTTTTTCTTGAAGTACCCATGTCCGACACTCGTGTCTTCTACGTACCAAATATAAGAAGTGAACTTTTTCTTAAAAAAATGAAAATCATCACGCAAGATAGATACCCATATCCTACAAATCTGTATCCAAATAACATAGAGGTTATCAAACCAAAATAAAATTCTGTCTCAAAGAGATCTTCAGTGCATACCTATTGAAACAGAGATTATCTTTCTGCAATTCATCCACTAAAAGCACACAAACAATGAATTTCTGTTTGATGATGTGTAATTGTGTATGTGTTGATGGTAAAAGAATGAGGCAACTTATGGCAATGAATGAATGAAGGAAACTGACACACCTTTGATCTTTCCCGCACGTGCAAGCTTGTAAAGACCTTTTGGATCTCGCTTTTCACATAATGCCAGAGGCATGTTCATGTAAACCTGCACAAGTACAAAGAAAAAGGCATTCCAACCTGAGTAGAAACGACATAATCAAGATGAGAACCATTCAAGAAGAGGCTTGCCTCGATAAATTAGAATCTGGCAACATTGCACGGCATGCATCACGGTCTTTCCTATACGGAGATATTAGGCTGGCAATGCAGATTAAGCCAGCATCTGCAAAGAGCTTTGCCACTTCACCTGAATTATATGCACAATATTAGAAACAACTTAAAATGAAATACATCAAAGAACAATGCCCAAACCGTGCTCTACAAGAAGAAAAGCCAAACTCTTGTAAACCATCTGGTCATAACAATCTATATTTACTCAGACTCGGGGGTTGGGGGGGGGGAATGTCCCATATGGGTATGCCTAACAACCTCCCAAGTATTTTTCATAAATATGGAGAATCATACCCATTACCCAAATATCAAACACGTCTCGAACATGGGTGCTTTTTGGAAAATGAAGAATCAGAAGGGTATAGACGTATATCAAAGAGATGGTAATGATACAGACTTAGTTGTTTTGTTCTCATGAAGTGTTCAACAACAACCAAACTTCATTATTTCATAAATTTGTGTCAAGATCGCGAAACACTACCATTTACACCAACCGAACTATTTAACTCTACAGACTTTTACTTGTCAACATACTTACCAACCCTGCGTATATTTTCTGTTCGATCTTCTGCCTTGAATTCAAGATCCTTGTTTAATCCGTGCCGAAGGTTGTCCCCGTCAAGTATATAAGGTAACTTGCCTCGTACATACAGTTCCCTACTTAGCGAACATGCAAGTGTACTTTTACCTGAACATGATAATCAAATTCGAGAAGCAATTTTCAAATTCAAAACAGGTCAAGCTGCTAAACGTTTTAACTTTCTAGGAATGATAATCCTAACTCGGAAGAAAAACTAGAAGCATTTGGAGAGTCCTTTTGATTATAAACCTGATCCACTGAGACCCGTGATCCATACAACACATCCCTTTTGATTAAGAAGCTTCTGCCTTTCGATCTTCCCAATTGGTGATTCTTGCCAAAATATATTCGTTGAATTTCCTATAGTCGACATCTTAAAGTTCCCTAGTCTTCAATTCTCTATGTATGCAAGTAAACACAGAATAGGTAAACAGCAATCAGATAACCACATTTCAAACAACATTAAGCCACTTGAAAATAACAAGAGAGACTTATAGTGACCATCTTATGTGTTAATTCTTAGCTATATTACTCAGACAAAAGTTTGAGCGTTGAATACAAGGAGCACCATTGGAAGAGATCATATCGGCGACTTGATGAAGTGTCGCAGAAAGATACCTTCCTAGTGTATACACAATTATAGCGTTTTCCCAAATTTTTCTTCCTGAAAAATAAGCTGCTAAAGGACACATAACAGCTGATTTTCATTTTATTTTCCATTCATTCACATGGTTCTGACCAGTATTTGGAATGCTATAAAGTCCAAAATATGTTTCAAATTAAGAAAGGCTTATATCACAAATAAATACCTAAAGTATACATTCTTTTTGATTCAAGTACTTAAAGTATTTTTTGGTCAAAATAAATACCCAAAGTTATCTTTTTTGTCAAAATAAGTATCCAAAGTATTTTGTGTAAAAATAGGTACCTAAACTATTCAAACTTTTTCATCTAAGTTCTAAAAAAGTTGACACGTTGCACTAATTAAATAATACTTTAGGTACTTAGATGAAGAAAATTGAATACTTTAGGTACCTATTTTGATAAAAAAAATAATTTAGGCACTTATTTTGACCATAAAAGATAACTTTCAGTACTTATTTTGACCAAAAAATACTTTAAGTACTTAAATAAAAAAGAGGGCATACTTTAGTTACTAATTTGTTATACAAGCCATTAAAAAAACATGATTGTTTCTTCTTAATGTTTCCATCCTACACATCATAGTGAGAAAAATGAATATCCACCGTTAAACAGCTAATGCAACTGGCAAAACAACAAACACATAACATGCATCCTTTTTTTTCAATCTGTAAAATCGTCAAAGAGGAAGAACCCAGATAATTTCATATCAGTATTCTCCTGATCTAACAGCGATGACTTCAATAAACCCCAAAAGCGAAATGCTTCATCATCTACATATAAACCCACAAAACACACGATTTTTGATCCCATTTCCAGTGGTTTTTCATTAAATTAAAAACTACACATGACATGTAAGTAAAAGAGGAGGAGATAGGCAATTACCCGAGAGATGAAACTTAAGCTTGATGAAAAGCAAGTTTAATTCTTCGTTTCCCCCCCCCCCTTTTTATGAGAAATAAAGGAAATGAAAAGAGAAACCGCATTTATTGCTCGAGTGGAAAAAACATGGAAAAGGGATGATAATTGATGGGAAGATTAACCCGGCGTAGACAGAGGAAGGAGAAAAGGAAATCGGTTAACTTTTTTTTTACTAGAAAGCGACAAATCCTCTATTAGCCCCTAAATTTGATATTTGTTCAATTTGATCACTGATACTTTTTTCGTACTAATATTTAAACTCAATGATCTTTTCATTTTAGTCTTTTTGATAACATGTATATTTAATATTATGCCACACACATGCACGGATAAAACAATTTCAGTAGTTAAAAGATTACTGTTATTTTTTGAGGTTTCGAGTTACGTATGCAAGGTATGAACGTTAAATGTTAAATGATTGAGAATTTTTAAACATATTTTACATTCGAACATACATTATCGAGTGTGTTATAAAAAGGATATCCTTGCTATATTAACATTTTTAGCATTTCCCCATTTTTCTTAGTTTTTATGCCATTTCTTCTTTCTTCTTTTTCATGTCTTTTTTCTTTCTTCTTCTCACAAATATTTGGGTTTCATGATGAGTTTCATACATGGTGAAGTTAAAATTGTGATCAATATATTAAATGTTCTCTTGACTATAACGTATTATTTTATTAGGTTTACCGACTATTAAAAATTATAAAATGATCCCTCAACTATAAGGAGTTGCTTTGTTGAATCCATCGACTAGTAAAAGTTACAAAATGGTTGACTATTCATTATATTCCAAACTAGTCCTTTTTCGTTCAAAAATTGACGATCATCTGAGTTGGACGTTAACATGCTTACTGAGATATGATAGTCGTTTAAGATTATGAGATCACATTTATCATATCTCAGTCAGTAGGTTAACATATAGCTCAAATAATCGTAATTTTTTAAAGGAAAATGACGAGTTTAAAACATAATGAATGTTTGTGAATATTTGGGTGATCATTTTGTAACTTTTAATAGTCAATGGACTCAACAAAGTAACTCCCTATAGTCGGAGAACTATTTTGTAACTTTAATAGTCGGTGGACTTAATAAAGCAATACCCTATAGTCAGGGAATTATTTATGTACTTTACCCTATGTTAAATGTGTTTAATTTAGATTTCTTTGTTAAATTTTCGGTACAATATAAAAAATACCTCTTATTAAATAGTCATTTTAACTTATATTCTTTTATGGAGTATTTTGACTCACAACCTTTCATTTTAGAGCAAAAAACCCTTCTTTCGAATAGAAATCATTAGTTAACGAACGGTTAACACTTTAAAATAGAGTCATTTTAACCCTAAAATAAAATGTTAAGGGCTAAAATATTTTAGGAAAAATAATGAGTAAAAGGACTATTTAATCAAATGTTAAGAGTCTTTTCATCTTAGAATGAAACTTTGAGACTAAAATAACTATTTTAATATAGGTTTGGAGCTAATTTGGCATTATGCCCAACTTTTTACCGTATGATTTCTTCTGCTTGGACATGAAATCTTTAATGTTTTGGTCCATTCGTAGCTTTCACTAGCGTTGGTTGCTTTAATCTTCAGCTTTGATTATTTCAATTTGGTATTCAATTTAGATTTGATGATAAATACCACAAGAATCTTTCAATTTGGTTGTTTTAATATTTTTCTATTTTTTTGTCAATTAAAAATAAAAAATACTTGTATTCGATCGAGTCCGATGAGTAAACATATTTTATTTTGATATGAGTAAAATACTATGATATATCTTCGGAGTAAACTTGTCGGAGAACAATGACACTCCATCCACATAATCACCCAAAATCAACCAAACGTAAACCTCAAAATCCATCCAGAAATCACTTCAGGAGCGTTAGTCAGATGATCATCCAGAATTTTCTTTTACTTATCTCTGATACGAATTTGACAATCAAATCTGATCGTTGAAAGTTATATTTGTAATGATTGATTGCTTATTAACATTTATGATGACCTAGGCTTGACATCAACCATCCTATAGTCGAAAAATTTATACTCTTGAGTAAGATTAAAAGTATGACTTCCTCTTCCTCTCGAATTACTCACCTATTCATAAACATCTTTCTCGATCTCCTAATAAAAAGATGTTGATTAACGATTACTCTCTCACCGATTATTGCTCTCTATTTATACAAAAATTGATAAAATCACTTACAGTCCCACAAATAAAATTTATTACTCAAATTGGGTCATCAAAAATAGAATTTTAAACTACTCTGCATCATTGTCATCTCTAAATTTAGTTTACTAATTTTTAGCTCGTGCACTTTTTTAGAAGAAAAACTTGTACAGAATTAAAGTTCCATTGGGATTCCAACTTCAACTTAACCAAATATCATTATTTTAAAAAGAATAATTGAATTTTTAAATTTCAATTTAATTTCATAAGCTGAAAAGAAACAATCTTAACTGAAATTAATCAGTAGACTTCATTCATATTGTATAAAATTTCCTAATTTTACACAGAAAAATATAGTGATGCATGAATTTAAATGAATATATCACAATTAAACAAATCCTATATATAAATGAGGAGGAGGAGGAGAGGAGGAGGAGGAGGAGGAGGAGGAGGAGGAGGAGGAGGAGGAGGAGGAGGAGGAGACTGTTAAGAGCTCTTGATTTTCTCATCATTCTTCAATTCCTTCAAATTCCTCCACAAATACCTCCCACTAGCCATGTCCACAAATACCCAGAATCCATTCTTAACCATCTGAGAATTCAACAACAAACCAAAGAAATACGAACAATCAGGAACGACATACTTTTATATTAAACGAAAATATATAAAATAAAATAATAATTTAAAATTTTCATGGAAACAGATAAAATAACATGAGCACGATAAGCAATGCACTCGGAATGAAATAATACGAATACGAACATCAAATGAATACGTACAGATTTGAAGCCGAAATCTTGTTTGTTTTTGGCAATAATTTTCCCGGAATCTTCAGAATTACCGTCGTCGACATCGGCCGATAAACCTACCGTCGTTCTCCACGCGAAGTACCCAGCTAAAATCGCAGAGAAAAACACCAGCAAGAGTCTCATAGGGCACATTTTTCCTCCTTTTTTTTTAAATGACGGAAAGATTTGAGATTCTAACAAAAACCCAGAATTATTTCCTTTGTTTATGTGATGATGGATTGGAATTATTGAGAAAATTGGACAGAAAATTGTGAGGGAATTCTGCTTTTTAAAGAGAAAGCCACCGATGTCAACTTTTAAAAGCTATATATTGGACAAACGCGTTTGCTGAATATTGAAGTTTTCTCTCCCCAAAAAATAGTGGTTTAATTATGGTCTTAGACCCTATATTCTAAACTTTTAAATATTAGTCACTTAATTTTTGTTTCCATGATTTTAATCCCTCTACTTATCTAATTTAAAAACTAAATTCCGATTGATATTATTATTAATCGGAGTTGTACAAAATAGACCGTTGGTCAAATAAATTCTCGGTTTAGCGAGTAGGATTAGGATTACATTTAAAATTTGTCAAATAAATTAGTAAAAATTAAAATCTAATTCAACCGATAGAACTGTCAATTTTTGTCTTAATTTTTGGTTTTTTTACGGTTCATATGGTTTTTAATTTTACTCCACCGGTTCAACCGATAAGATTGTCATTTCTTGTTAGTAGATTTCTATTGAATAAATAATTACCACTTTAATATTCAAAGGGCTTAATTAAAAATTAAAATCCAGTTGGTAATCAAAGTTAAAAGAAATCGATTGATAGCATTATCAGATGATTTTTAATTGAGAAAATCGCCTCAGTGACCAAAAAAAAGTTATAATATACGATTTTAACCAACTTTTTTTGGATTTGCCAAAATGACCAACAAAATCGCAACGCGAAATAAAAATCGCAACGCGATCCCCAGAATCGCAAATCAGTTTCCAAAATCGCAACGCGATTCTTGAAAATCGCGATGCGATAGTACAAATTCGCATTGCGATTTTCAATAATCGCAACGCGAATATGAAAATCGCAACGCGAACACATAAATCGCAACGCGTATCCGTAAATCGCAACGTGTATCCGTAAATCGCAACGCGTATGGGTAAATCGCAATGCGTATCCGTATATCGCAACGCGTATCCGTAAATCGCAACGATAATACATAAAATCGCAACGCGTATCCGTAAATCGCAACGTGTATCCGTAAATCGCAACGCGTATCCGTAAATCGCAATGCGTATCCGTAAATCGCAACGCGTATCCGTAAATCGCAACGATAATCCGTAAATCGCAACGCGTATCCGTAAATCGCAACGATAATCCGTAAATCGCAACGAGAATCTGTAAATCGCAACGATAATCCGTAAATCGCAACGAGAATCTGTAAATCACAACACTGAAATTTTGGGTATATAACACTGAAATCATAAACTAAATCCCTAAATCGCAACTCATTCCATCTCCATCTATCACTCTCTCCGGCGACATCCGTTCCTATATCCAACGACATCCTTCCCAATCCGGCAACAGGTTTTAGTTTCGCAGCTCGTCTGTTTAGTAAATTAATTTACAACCATGAAATCATCTGATCATGTTTGGATAGATTTGTGTTTTGGAGGGTCATGGGATAATGTTCATGGTGTTTTACAATATATGCCTTTACCCATGAATCTTCAACTAAAATTGTCTTTACAAAAGTTAACTTATGAAACTCTAATGCTACGTGTTTCAAATAAATTGAATTTAGAGCCCCTAAGTGGATTTAGGCTATCTTATCAGAGAAATGGTAAAGTTTATTTGTTAACCGACAATGAAGATGTTGAACGATTCATTGCTTACATTAGTGTTTCACAAGATGATGTTACATTGTATGTTGTTGAACCTAGAAGTAGTATTGTTGGGTCAGTAGCGGGTAGTAATCAACTAAGTTTTTCTCAAAACCCACAACCTTTCTCTAATCCAAATCCCAATCAACTTTCAGCACCAAATTCCGGTTTTCGTATTGACCAGTTAGACGATGATGAGCCAACAGAAAAAATTGTGAGTACTAGTCAGTATTCGAAATTTGGTCTTGGTCAATATCCGGACTTTGATATGGTCAATACACGGATTTTGATGATGTTTCAGAAGAAGAAACAGACCATGTGTGTAATGATTTTAATATTGGTCAATACCCGAATTTTGATGATGAAACACCCGTTGCCGAGGAAGATGTTGTTGATGATAATGAGGAGGAAGTTACGACTGTGAATGAACATGTTGAACATCCATTCTGTAATTCATATAATCCTGAAGAAGAAAAAGAAGAAGAAAAAGTCCCCGAAGAAAAGAAAATGCCACGGGAGTATAACTGGAATATGCCAGAATTACTTCAGTTACCGGAAGAAGAGTTGGCAAAGAAAGCAGTTGATTGTTACACAAAAGTTATTCGTGTCAAGAAAGATGATTGTTTTGATACAAAGGAAGACTTGAAGATAGCTTTGTATACAAAATGTGTGGAAGATGGCTATCAACTAAAAGTTAACAAATCAAGCAAAGATCGTTTCGAAACAAGGTGTATGATTGACAAAAACTGTACGTGGCGTATGATTGCAAAGAGAATAAAAGATTGCAAAATGTTTCAAGTTAGGACTTTTATTGATAAACATACATGTTCAAGAACCCTCGTTTTTCCTCACCATAGACAGGCAAACAAAAAGGTGTTGGGTGGTTTTCTGGCTGAGTTAATGTTTTTGAATGGCAGGGTATATCGGGGACATGAAATTATGACTGACATGAATGCTCGGTTCAAGATTAGTATATCATATTCTCAAGCTTGGAGAGCCAAATGTTATGCCTTGGAATTGTTGAGGGGGTCGCCAGAAGCATCGTTTGCCCAACTGCGGCTTATTGTCACAATTTAAAGCTGAAAAATCCTGGGTCGGTAACTCATATCAAAACAGATAGAGATGGACGCTTTGAGTTGCGTTTATCGCCATTGGTGCTACGGTTAGTAAATCAATATAATTTTGTTGACTCATTTTTGTTAGTTACATGCATTTCACATTTAAATGATTATATTTCTTGTGTATATTATTTTGTAGATTCGTTCGTTTATTACTTGCATGCGCCCAGTTATTATAGTTGACGGAGCACATTTGAAAGGTCGATACCTTGGAGTAAACTTATTAGCAGTAGCCATGGATGCTAACAATGGGATATTGCCAATAGCTTACGGGGTTGGCAAATCTGAAACCTCTGATTCATGGACATGGTTTATGGGGCATCTTAGGGATTGCATAGGTCCTATTAGCAATCTGACAATCATATCCGATAGGGCAAACTCAATTGACAACGCTGTTAGAAGGTGTTTCCCAGATGCTTTTCATGGACTTTGTGGTGTTCATTGTATAGAAATCTAAAATCAAGGTCTGCTGGTATAAAAAAGCACAAATGGACATACTGGAAGGCTGTAAAAGCTTATCGGGAAGTGGATTTCAATAAGCATATAAATTGTTTAAGACGTGTTTTGCCTCAGTGTGCTCAAACACTAGAAGATGTCGGGTTTGAAAGATGGTCAAGAGTACATCAACTTGGAGCAAGATATGGTTTCATGACGTCTAATAGTGCAGAATCAATCAACGCTCTAAGTCGTCATTCCCGGAAATTACCCATTACTATGTTAATGGAGTTTTTTCGAGCCTCTATTCAACAGTGGTACTACAAGAAAAGAAACCATGCAGGTATTATTTCTTTGAATTCGTAACTTATCATATTTATATTTTACTAAGTATTGTTTATTTAAATTTACAGGAACATTGGAACATCGTGTACACCATGGACTGAAAAAAGATAACGAAACGTGTTGTGAAGTCAACGTCATGGAGAGTTGAACCATGTTCAAACACTTTGTTTCAAGTACTGGATAATAACTTAAAGGGCTAGTCGATCTAAATGCAAAGACGTGTAGTTGTATGAAATGGCAAACATCTGGTTATCCGTGTGGCCATGTTATAAAAGTTGCTCTTCATTTAAACCAAGATGATTCAAGCGCATACGCTATGGATTGCTACACTACAGAAGTTTATCGACAGACTTATGCCGAGATTGTCTACCCTATTCCACATCCTTCTGAGTGGGACATACCAGATGACTTACAAACAGTTTTGCCACCAGCCATGGACAGAAGGCTACCTGGCCGACCAAAAAGTCACGATCGTATACCGTCTAAGGGTGAAGAGAAGAAGAGATCGACATGTAGTCGGTGCAAGGAAAGTGGTCATACAAGGTTGACATGTGGATCACCAGTGCCATCAAAATCATCTTTTCCTCTACCAAAATATGGATCCTCATCAAAATCCAAAGCTCATATGGTGTCAAGCAAAAGGCAATCATCTTTAAAATCCCAATCACGATTGGCTTCACCTTTGAGACTGTTAACTTAGGTGATTTTTAAATGCAAACGTTGTATTATGTGGATTTATGTGTGAACTTTTAACATTTTCAGTTGAATTAATGACTCAGGCCAACCATTTGACTTAACCAACTCTTGTTATTCAGTTGTTATCACTATTAGGCATGCATTTGACTATCGCAACACGGAAAATACAATCGCAACGCGAAATGAAAATCCCAACATGAAAATCGCAATGCGGAAATGAAATCGCAACGAGAGAATCGCAATGCGAAATGAAAAATCGCAATGCGAAATGAAAATCGCAACGAGAGAATCGCAATGCGAAATGAAAATCGCAATGCGAAATGAAAATCGCAATGCGAAATGGAAATCGCAATGCGAAATGAAAATCGCAATGCGAAATGAAAATCGCAACGAAAGAATCGCAATGCGAAATGAAAATCGCAATGCGAAATGAAAATCGCAACGAGATAATCGCAATGCGAAATTATAAACGCATTGCGATTTCATTTCCGCATTGCGATTTTCATTTCGCATTGCGATTCTCTCGTTGCGATTTTCATTTCGCATTGCGATAGTCATTTTTGCCTTCAACATAATGCAGATTGAAATCAAACAAAATCAACCATTACATTTCAATCAATTAAACAAGCACAAATAAGAATTATGTTCGCATCAATTACACAAATCAACTTTACAAATCATCTTTTACAAATCATTAAACAATCAAAAAATAAGCAATAATTCTTATTTCCGATCATCTACTATTGAATCAACTTTTACAAATCAATTAAACAATCAAAAAACAATCAATTAAACTATTGAATCAACTTTTGCAGCTCGACATCATTTTCACGCAGTTCACTTCTGAGATTAACCTGCAGAAACCAAACATTGTTCAGACAACACTTTCTACAAATTATTGAATTCTAGTTACTTAACCAAACATTTTCAAACCAAAAGTATAAACTTACCAATTGTTTATGGACATTTTTATAACGCGGATGCAGGTAGGCAGCGTCTCGTATATATCGATTTAGCCATATAATGCCGAAACCACAAGCCTACTGCAGCTTTATCTCTATCGGTGGGAGGTAGATACTTGATGCTTCCCGCGTCAAACGCTCCAACGCCAAGCATACGAGAGGACCACAATCTCCTCTGGCTCCGTCGTTTGTTGTGGCGCGGTCTCGTCTCTAATAACTGTAATATTGAGCTTCTTTGGCTTCTTGTTTCCAGAACGAGTCCAATAATTGATCGCATCCAAGAATTTAGCCAAATGAGAGCTCCATCCCTTAATAACATCTCTTAATCAGCCAATGATATGTAATTTATCATGCTGTCATACACTATTGTCTTAAGGGATGGGAGCTGAAGCTCGACGAGAATCCAATGTTTACGTTCCAAAACAGGGATAAACACCTGCAATCATAAGTAATAATTCATTCATTTGCGCACTTATTTCATAAAACCTTTAAACTCAATCTAAAATAAATACTAACCTTATCGACCTCCCACCATGCAGGATAAAGTTTAGCTTGTCCATTGCCCAAATCAAATGATCATCTCGTGCATTCTTCAAGTGAACGGCGTGAAAAGACGTCGGCATTATTGTATATCGTATATTTTTATTTTTCTTAAGTTTCTTATTATTAGAAGACGTGTCACCCACGCATCGATATGCTGTTTTACAAAAAAGACATATATTAGTGACTTACATAAATTTAAAAAAAAAATTAATCAAATTGAAATATAAGAAAATATAAGACTTACCCCCCCATCGAAATAGCCATTGTCTTCGACCCCTAATAATACGCCCCACCAAGGCCGTTCAAGCAACAAAAAGATATCATCGGTGAGCTTGCATATGTCAGTGAAACACCCCTTGCTCCGCTCATGTAGATAAAAATCAACTGCGGTCTTAGCCCAAAGGGGGTTATCCAAAATTGTGTCCGGTAGTTGTTCCCTCTCCTCTTCAGATACCGGTATGGTACTGGCCGGTAACTCATACGAGAGCCAACTTGAATCCATCATGTCCGGCACGACAGAGGGTTTCTCAAGAAGCCTACATATGACGCCATGTGAATCGGGCTCTTGAATGGTGGGAGGGACCTCTTCAATGATGACAGTGGCCTCTTGAACGGTGGGAGGGGACTCTCGAGGAATGATATGGGGGGCCTCTTCAACGATAAGAGTGGACTCTTGAGGGATGACATACGAGACACGGGCGAGTTCCGTCGTGCAAGCATAAGACGCGAAAGCATCACTCTATATCGGGCCGCTAAATAATTAAATACAAAAATCAGTAAATAAACAGATATGATATTTAAACAGTGAAAACAAAGACAAATATGTTTCAAACTTGCATTGTATTCACCCAAGTCATTATTCTATCATAGTTCACAAAATGCATCAGATAACAAAGAAAAATATGTTTCAAACTAATACCTGAAGTAGTATTTGTTTGTCTATTGGTGAAGTAAATTTATCCATTCAAGTTTCAATTTGCAGAAGAAGAAATCGTTTACTTTCGCAACACGAAACTTACAATCGCAACGCGAAACCAAAATCGCAACGCGAAATGAAAATCGCAACGACAGAATCGCAATGCGAAATGAAAATCGCAACGAAAGAATCGCAACGCGAAATGAAAATCGCAATGCGATTTTGGTTCGCGTTGTGATCTTGCGTTGCGATTTTGGTTTCGCGTTGCGATTCTGTCGTTGCGATTTTCATTTCGCGTTTGCGATTTTGGTTTCGCGTTGCGATTTAAGTTTCGTGTTGCGAAAGTAAACTATTTCTTCTTCTGCAAATTGAAACTTGAATGGATAAATTTACTTTCAACCAAAAGACAAAACAAAGACAAATACTATTTCACAGTGTTAAAGAATACACAGTTAGCAGAATTGGCAGCAACGAACAAATTTACTTTCAACAAAAGACAAAACAAAGACAAATATATTTCACAGTGTAAAGAATACACAGTTTAGCAGAATTGGCAGCAACCGAACAAATTTACTTTCAACCAAAAGACAAAAACAAAGACAAATATATTTCACAGTGTTAAAGAATACACAGTTTAGCAGAATTGGCAGCAAACGAACAAATTACTTTCAACCAAAAGACAAAACAAAGACAAATACTATTTCACAGTGTTAAAGAATACACAGTTTAGCAGAATGGCAGCAACCGAATAAATTTACTAAGCAATCTAAGTGAAATGGCTAATCTAAGTGAAATTACGAGTAAATTTACATTAAGTTAAATGGAAAATCTTAAACTTACCTCGTTGAGTAGAGTATGAACCTCATCTGCAACGATACTATCATCTCACGTAGAGCGGCAACTCACCACGTAAAGTTGACACCTCTTGACTCATCCCGTTGAGGTGGAGGTGGAGAACAGGGATAGGAGTCGTGGCATCTTTGCCGGTCGCCTATCATGAGGTGATGGTGGAGAAGAGGCTCGATGATGTGACGGGATAGGTGATGGCTCTCGTTCTAGAGGTGTATAGTAGTCACGATCGGGTGATGGCTCTAGGTGAGGTGATGGCTCTCGAATTGGAGGAAGTGGATGCTGCATCATCCGTGCCATCAAAAAAACTCTGACTAGCTTGCCACCAATCAGTGGCAAGCTCTTCCTCCGTGGGTGACAGTCTTTGTAATGGAATGTTGGCCTCCTAAAATATAAAAACTCAAACAAAGTTAAACGTCTACTATTAATAACTTGTTTATATATTATATGAAAGTATTTGTGTTAACTTACATTATTTATTGTGGCATATGGTATTAAGTCTTCCCAATCCAACAGAGTTTTCCTCTTCCAGGAAATAGCCCTGGGAATATCATTTGACGTTTTTATTGCATATGTACGCATGCTGGGGAAAGCCTCGAATATCCAATCTACAAACAATATAATAACAAAATTAGTAATTGTTAAATAATTAATTATAATTTTAGAAACATTATATAGAAATTCTTACCTTAAAGGCCCAAACAAAGCCTGACAAAGTGTATTTGGACCATCGCCCCGCAAACTTTTGCGGTCATCAAAGGCAGACGACAACTTAGTCCAGGTAGCTTTCCATATATACGAACCCCACGGAAACAGATTCCATGCATTCAGGTCTCTACCAATATTATTAGCTCCCGATGATAGGTTGTCTGGCCTCTCTGCCTAAAAAGCCGGCATACACAAGTAGTAGAAGGCATACTCGGACAACATCGACGTCTTCCATCCGAGTGAAACCAGCTTTCTTATTAAATAATTTCTTCAGGTCGTCGACATGTAGGTTCGGCTTCTCCATTGACTCATCCGGAAAAACCCGGGATAACCATGATGGGCGGGCGATATGACGAGTGTACCGGCCTACATCATCGTGTCCGAATCGTAGACCAGTGATTAAGCAGAACTCCTTCCGCCCAAAGCAAGTATACGTGGGAAAATGAAACCATCTCCTCACCGTTGTATACTGTCGGGTAGATTTGATGTCATGGTCTGAAGCCACAAATGGGTCAAATTAGCATCTCCACCCGGATGCTGTACTCTCAGCCATGGCCCGAAGCAGGTTTCCTCAAACAATTGTCTTTGAGCAGGTGAAAGCTTCTTTGCAATTGTAGTGGCCAGGCTGACTTTATTTCTCAAGGTCAATTGAGCCGAAAAAAATTTCTACAAAAACAATAAAACATACCAAGTTAGATATACCAAAAACTACACTGTGAAGATATACCAAAAACAATAAACATAAAAAGTAGTAGTTTATTCTTGAAACTAAAATTTGCAACACTGTTTTGTCTTTTGGTTGAAATGAAAATCGCAACGAGAGAATCGCAACGCGAGATGACAATCGCAACGAGAGAATCGCAACGCGAAATGAAAATCGCAACGAGAGAATCGCAACGCGAAATGAAAATCGCAATGCGATTTTGGTTCGCGTTGCGATTCTCTCGTTGCGATTTTCATTTCGCGTTGCGATTCTCTCGTTGCGACAGTCATTCTCTCGTTGCGATTTTCATTTATCTCGTTGCGACTCTTCTGCAAATTGAAACTTGAATGGATTGCATTACTTCAACCAAAAGACAGAACAAAGACAAAGACAAATACTAACTTGAAAATCGCAACGAGAGAATAGCAACGCGAAATGAAAATCGCAACGACAGAATCGTAACGCGAAATGAAATCTAAGTGAAATGGTTAATCTATTATTGAAATGACCAGTAAACTTATCATCAGTTTCAATATGAAAAACCTACAATAATGCAAACATTTCAAAATAAAAATAATTAAAAAAACTAACCCTCGGAGGTTGATTTTCCATTTCTGAATATTGTGAGGGATTTCTGACCGTGAATGGTTGTGAGGGATTTCGCCGGAGATGGGGACGGAAATCTTCGGAGATGGGGACGGATTTTTCGCCGTAGAGAGTGAGAGATGGAGATGGGACTGAGTTGTGATTTTAGGTTTTAGGTTATGAGTTGCGATTACGGGATTTTGTCTTAATATTCTTTTTGTAATTTGAAAATAAAATACGCGTAGCGATTATAATGGCGCTTTAAATATCGCGTTGCGATTTACGGATACGCGTTGCGATTTTATGTATTATCGTTGCGATTTACGGATACGCGTTGCGATATACGGATACGCATTGCGATTTACCCATACGCGTTGCGATTTACGGATACACGTTGCGATTTACGGATACGCGTTGCGATTTATGTGTTCGCGTTGCGATTTTCATATTCGCGTTGCGATTATTGAAAATCGCAATGCGAATTTGTACTATCGCATCGCGATTTTCAAGAAGCGCGTTGCGATTTTGGAAACTGATTTGCGATTCTGGGGATCGCGTTGCGATTTTTATTTCGCGTTGCGATTTTGTTGGTCATTTTGGCAAATCCAAAAAAAGTTGGTTAAAATCGTATATTATAACTTTTTTTTGGTCACTGAGGCGATTTTCTCTTTTTAATTTTGAAATTCGATAAGTAGCGGGACAAAATTTTTATAATTAAAAGAAGAGTGACTAAATGTTAAAATCATGAAGAGTACAATGACTGAAAGCAAAGTCAGACCTTTTCGTATCTGGCACATATTGTCGTATTATCGTGTGCCTTTACGAAGTCAAAAATGATAGCACACTAACTCCATTAACAATAATGGGTCGACCTTTTCATCATTGCAAGTTGTTCCTTCGTACAAAAATGAAATATTAATTTATAGCTTTGACTTTCTAGAAAACTAATATATATAGGGGTCCCAAAAAAAATAATTTCAAGGTAGATACATATAATAAAATTTAGGATAAATTACATGTCTAGTATATAAATGATCAATTGTGATCCATTTTAATATCTAAACTTTTAATTTTTTTAAAATTACACTAAAGTTTAGTTTTTATTTCATTTTAGTATATGTTATTGAAAACTTTAGTTTTTGTTTCATTTTATCACCCTGTTCAAAATTTAAAATTAAGTTACTAAAAAAATGGAAGTTTAGGTACTAAAACGAACAAAGACTAATAATTTAGGTACTAAACACATTAAGTTTTTAACATCGGATATTAAAATAAAATGAAAAACTAGATATTAAGTATGTTTTTTATAATTTTTTTTTGAAGATTTAAGTACTAAAATGGACCAAAATTGATATTTTAGATATTAAATTTGTAGTTTACCCTAAAAAAAATCTTTTAGGGTAGATACAAATAAAATGTTAGTGTGAACACAATCAATAAAGTGAACAATTAACATAAATAAATTTGAATTTCAAGATAGTCTCGTGCCCATCCTAAATTACACAAACACATATACGATTTTAACCAAATTTTTTTGGATTTGCGAAAATGATTAATAAATTCGCAATGCGAACTCCAATTTCGCAACACAGGTTCTAAAATCGCAACGCGAATAGTAAAATCGCAACGCTAATTACCGATATAGGTAAACAGTACTATCGCAACGCGAATAGGAAAATCGCAACGCTAATTACCGATATAGGTAAACAGTATTATCGCAACGCGAATAGGAAAATCGCAATGCGAATAGCAAAATCGCAACGCTAATCACTGACATAGGTAAACAGTACTATCGCAACGCGATTTTTAAATACGCACGTTATTTTCACAAATTGAATTCGCCAATTTCACAACTTAATTACCAACATAGGTAAACACGGTAGAAAAAATCCGGACAAAAATCCGAATTCACCAATTTGAAAACTGAGTTACGAATTTGACAAATTCGTGTTGCGAAATGTAAAATCTCGCCTCTTAAAGAAAAAATCATTTCGACTGTTTACCTATATCGGTAATTAGAGTTGCGAATTTAAAAATCGCGTTGCGATTTTACTGTTTACCTATATTGGTAATTAGCGTTGCGATTGTACGTTTACCTATATCGGTAATTAGTGTTGCGATTTTATATTCGCGTTGTGATAGTACTGTTTACCTATATCAATAATTAGCATTGCGATTTTACTATTCGCGTTCCGATTTTCCTATTCGCGTTGCGATAGTACTGTTTACCTATATCGGTAATTAGCATTGCGAATTTGAAAATCGCAACGCGATTTTGGAACCTGTGTTGCGAAATTGCAGTTCGCGTTGCGAAATTGTTGGTCATTTTCACAAATCCAAAAAAGTTGATTAAAATCGTATATTATAAGCATTTTCGGTCGCTGAAGTTATTTTCACTCATATATATATAGAATCCTCTTACACATATAAAAATTTTTAGTTTTACACATATTTAGGATCGTTTGATGAGTGATAATAGATGACTGAGATTAAAAGTAGGAAACATAAAGATATTTATTGGGGGAAAATAAGGAGTAAATCTCAATCATTTTTTATTGATGCAACTCTATAATATGTGTAAAATCAAAGAGTTTTACATTGTGTAAGTGGATCCTAAATTTAGAAATATTCCAAACTTGTATGCGAAAATAAAAGACAATTTTGTATGTAAAATTTTGATTAAAATCAATTATGATTTGAACTTAATTAAAAAGTTAATTATACTATGATAGATGTGATCCGAATGGGACTGGAATCGTTTTACGGGATTGCCTCCCAGAGTTGGTTCATCATACGTTAATGGGTCGTGCGACCGCCGCAAGCTGAGGAGGAGCTGACTAGTGGGGTGGAAGGATTCCGAGAAGAGGAAATTCACTATAACCGGCGCATATAGGACGAGATCGGAGGAGACGGGGGTTGAGCAGAATCGTCCATGGCGTCTATTGAAGGAGTATCATGGGCTGTCAAGGGTTAAAGCACTCTTGTGGAAGATATTTCATGACCGACTGCTGCCAAACGATGAAAGGGTGAGGCTTCATTTAGCAGCGGATCCAAGCGCAATATTTGTGGTGCAGTGGTGGAGGATGTCCAGCATATTGTTTTAGGTTAGCACTAATATTGAAATTAAAACGTAAATATTAAGCTTTAAGTATTATGTTCATCTAGGGATGGGCATGGGTCGGGTTTTTGGTTCACCCGACTCGACCCGACCAAAACAAGATTTCACCCGACCCCACCCGAAAATATGACTTATAAACCGACCCGAAATAATAAAAAAATATTTTTATTCAATAAAAACAGTGGCTTAATTGAAAAAAATTTATATATAGAGGGGTATTATTATAATTATTCTTAAATATATATGGTAAAATTATATATATATTTTCGGGTCGGGTCGGGTATTTTTTATACTAAACTCAAGGCCCGACCCGAATATCACGCTTAAAAAAACCTAACCCGAACCCAAAATTTTTTAAAAAATCCTACTCGATCGGGTCGGATCAGAACCCGTCAGGTTCGGGTTGAGTGTCCATCCCTATGTCCATCCCTATGTATTAATTTAATTGATAATCGAATATTAAAAAATATTTAGTTGTTCATCGGCTGAATACTTTAATGACCAATCATTTACCTTAATCAAATCTTAATCCAGTAAATCAGTTCATTTTTAATCGACGAGTTGATGGACGAAAATTACAGAATCTTAATGGATGTTTTTCGTTTAGTGACTAAAATATAATCAAATCACAACTTAGTGACTAAATAAAATATTTACCCTTTTTCCTTACACTATCATAAACCCTGATTCTCTATTCGAAGGTCGAAACCTTCCCTTTTTTTGGTCCCAAATCGCCCCTTTCCTCTGAAAAAAACTAAATGGAAAAGCCGGATTCCGCCTCCGGTTGCGGTTGTGCGGCCGTCTACACACTGTTTTCATTGACACCAGCCTCGACACCCCCTGGCCATGACGTCTCCGGCTCCACACCGTTTCTGATCTTAAAAGTATGCCACTTTCTCCTTTTTGCCCTCTCATTTTTTTATTTATTGGTATTCTTGTTTTCGTTTTGTTAAGAAAATTCATTTATTGAATTTTGAGAAGAAGGTTTATGTTCTTCAAAGTGCCAAATAAAATCAGTTTTTTATTATTATTATTTCAGTTTCTGTGTATAGATGTATACTAAACCAGTTAGTAATCTTGTGCTCTTGATTTGCAGAAAAGATAACGTAAACATGTTGGTGCTTTCCAAACATCGGTGAGATCAAGATAAAGCACTGAGTTGGTAATGTATTGTACTTATGTTGTTAGTTGTTATATGTGTTGATGTGATTTTAACCTTACAATGATATGAACAGGTAAAGCGCAAAGGATATCTTTATCACCTCTCGGATTCCATGTTTGTGAAGAGTGCTTTTGGAGTGATAAAAATTGGTTTCTATCGGTTGATGCCTCAATTGCTGAAGAGCATAGAGGAATCGTAATTATATCGAGTCTGATACTGACAATGTGTAGCCTGCTTCGGTACCGGAATTAATAATTCTTCTGCTGATTGGTTGATATTCTACCAGTGATATGGCCATTAGATTGGCCAATGCCAATGATGCGACATTGCCCCAAGATCGAGATGACTGTTGTGCAAAACAGAATTCTGCATCTCAACAGTTTGGTTTTAGCAATTCCACCAAGAAAAATTCGGAAGGTTTGCATAAGAACTGAACATATGGCTGAAAATGATTCTCAGGTTTCTTCCCTGCTACCGATAGGGGTCAATGCTGATGGTACACTCAAAAGATGTGGGAAGACAAAATATATGAAGATTTACCAGCTTCTGTGGCTACAAAGATGAAAACGAAGAGGAAAAGAGATGCCATCCACCATGATTTGAAGGAAAATGGTGCTTAGTTGTCGGGTTTGTGAAAGATGCATCAGATTCGGGCAATGTTCTGAAGGAAAATTCGTTTCAGAATGATAGATGTGGGAAACCACTTCGGTTGATGAAACCCTTGGAGTTTGTCTTCTGATGGAAATAGAGGTTAGTCACTAGGAAAGGACTGGTGATGAGGGAACAAAGGTTCCAGAGAACGATCTGAATTGGAAACTACAGAAATAAAGATGTTTCTCACAATGACCGGGAATACAAGTCTAAAGAAAATACCCTACAAATTGGGCCTGCATCAAAGAAAAAGCGCAAAGCCGGGAGGAAAGATGGTAATGGATTTTCTTTAATAGAACATGGAGAAAAAGCCACTGGCTCTGATACTGCAATCTCTGAGTGCACGTATGGTCAAAAACTGGAAAATACTAGTTCTGTCTTTGACCACTTGAACACTGAATCTGTTGAAACAAACCCTTTGTCAACTGCTGATGCAAGTGGTGGGAGAAGAAGAGAAAAGGCAAAGATTGAATCCTGGTCAAACTGGTAATGAGTCTCTTCTGCAAAAGATTTCATGTAGCCAAGACACATATTCAGTTGGTAAACCTGATCCAGATTCTTTCTTGGTAAACGTTCTATGTGGAATAATGTCTGAACCTTTTTGATCTCTCCAGTGAAAGGCAACATGTTAGTGAAACAAATAAAGTGGCCCCACTGGGGGTAAGTTCCAATATATTGCAGTGGATTTTAAGTCTTTTCCCCTTTCATTTTAATTGTATTCTCATTCTCGATTCCAGATTACTAGAATTGAGGCAAAAAATAACTCTTTACTAATATTAATAATGATTTTAGCAGGTGACAATGATATGGATGAAGCTAATGATGGCAACTCGGAAAGCAAAAAAAACGAACCATCCCAACCGGGTGTTGTTGCATCAGTAATAAAGACGAGAGATTCATCTGATCAGAATTCCAGTTATGTGGATGGTCATTCTACACCTTGTTCCCGAGAGGGAATTAATTTCCAGAAAGCATTTGGGGTATCAGATGATGAAAATCAGAGTGGTACCTTGGAAGAGAAAATTGTGGAACCTAAGAAGTCTTCCAGGAAAGTGAAGAAGTCCAAGAAGAATAAGGGTCCTGTTGGAGGAACAGAAGCAGTAGATGCAGTACATAATAGCATTCCTGCAAACGGTATATCTCCTGCCCATTGTCCTATTGTGACTGGTGAGCATCTGTGTGATAATGCTGAGCAAGCTGGCAAAACTGATGGAAAAGATGAATCAGAAATGGAAAAACCAGACTGTTCGCCTTCAGTTTCTGATGTGAAAGCTGATGATGTAATTCAGGATGTGCTGGAGTCCTTGAAGCGATGCGACAATGCCTCAGAAAATGCAGAAAATACGGGCAAGAAATCGCGGAAGAAAACTAAGAATAAAAGTTCTACTGTGATGGTCCCTCCAGAATTGCAAGGAAAAGATTATGTTGATCACCGGGATCCAACGTTTCTGGTTCATAATGTGACCGAGTTGATTGCCTCATCTAAATCCACAAGTAAGACTGTAAACGGTGAATCTGTGCAATTGAATGGAACAAATTTGGGATCCAACCAAATTACACTTGAACGGAAACATGATGGAAGGTCTATTCAAGATGTTTTCAGTGTAGATCACACTAAAAGCACTCGTGTAGAGAATTCTAATAACAAAAAAGAAGTTACTCGTCGAAATGAAATGGTCAAAAGCCAACAGCATCGTGAAACTGTTGATTCTGGTGAGATAATCATTGATAAGGCTGCACAAAATACAGGAGTGGAAAATGCAGTGAAAGGAAAAAGGAGGAAGAACTCTAAACCCGAGTTACGATCTTCTGAGATGTTAATGTGGATCACAAGGAAGTAAAACTCCAGCTGCCAAAGCCAGCTCCAACCAATCTCAAAGATCATCGTCGAAGGTTGAACCTAGTAGCTCTAATGTTAAATCGAGTAAACCACTCTTGACCATTCCTGAAATTGTGGCAAAAGAACCTCCACAGTCTAAGAAATCTGAAAAAGTCGATTCCACTCTTAATAATGCTCAAAGGCCTATTGACGTCAATTCTTCAAGGGTGCATACAGATTTAAAGAAAAACAACCCTCGTGCTGTATCAAGCTCTGCCATTGAAACACCTAAAAAGATAATTAATTCAAAGAAAGGAGGTAGTGAGCTGCAGTCTCGTCTGGATATTGCAAAAGCTAATGGAACTAATAGCAGGAAAGTTGAGAACAGCTTAGCAAATAAGAAGAGCTTATTGGCTACTACTGTTACCATATTTAGGCACGATGATAAAGAGAGTTCTGATGATGAAGATGGAGTAGGCAACTCGGATTCCAGCACCAGAACTCCATCTGATAGTTCATCATCATCATACTATTCAAACAATAGTATAGCGAAGGGCAGTTCATCACAAAATGGTAATTCATATTCTTTATTACTTCTGACCAACCCTCTCTCTATGTGCCTGACTTGTTGAATCATTTTTGTTCATGTCATTTTGTTATGGATCGTGATCTGGGTTGCATAGGGTGACAATTTATTCTCTTGATGTTGAATTTTGATAATAGGATCTTGTAACTCCAAAGGCGAAGAAGCTGGTGGAAGAAAGAAAGAAAAACCAGTGTAAGTTTGAATTAACATTGATAAATACAATCTGTTTTAAGAGATAGATGTTGCATATTTTGTGGTTTAGCATCTCTTGGCCAGGTTTGAGGTAACTTTAAAGTATATGTACTCGATACTTGCACGTAGGGGTTGCAATAAGTCCAACATCCATCAAAGCTCATAGTCGTAGCTATGGTTTATCTCAATTATTTCCATTGGATGGTGTTGTATTATACTCGGAATATTGTATTATCGTTTGATGTATTTGAGCAGATCTTCCAGCCCAAGGAGCATGTCATTGCATGCAATCCTTCGGAATTCAAGCAGTTACAAGAAGGCTAAACTGACAGCCTCTCAAGACATTGATAGCCAGCCTGAAGAATTTGTTCCAGACAGTCAGCCGGCAACATAGTAGATGTGTTTTTCGTTTTCCGAATGTTCATTTTTCCGTTCATCCGTTATGAGTTGCCGTTTCGTTGGTTTTTCAACCCCTTGTTTTTGTGGGTTTTGCCGGTATTTGGGGAGAATTTTTTTACACTATGGAAGTGAATGTAATCTGCTCCCAGTTTTCAGTTTTTACAAGTGTTTAAATATGTGTAATAGTGTCTTTTACTCACAAAGGTGAAGATACTCATTTTTTTCATTTAAATATTATTTATATTATTATTATTATTTTTATTATTATAATAATTATTATTATTTTATTATTAATAAATATTATTACAGGCCCAAATTACAAACCCAAAGCCCAATAGCCCGAAGCCCAGATGGCCCAACAATGACCCAAACATGGTGGCCCAGATCCAGAAGCCAAAGCAGAAACCTTAAATCCGGTTAGGGTTTGTATCTCACCAGCCGCCACCTTGCTTCTCAACCGTTGGATCTAACTTAGATCCACGGTCAGATAGTTCTAGCAGGAACCCTAGGGTGATGATACCCTAGGGGACACGTCCCAGCCGCCGCCGTAGCTTCCAGAAGCGCCACTCCAGCCGCACACATGTCGCCCCAACGGTGAGTCACCACTGGAAGTCCTGTGACTCACTAGACTCCACTCTTTTACCCGGTCCGATGGCCACACTGGTGATGGCTATAAAGCCATTGACAACCTGCGAAGGAAAAAAGAACAACCAGCAACAACACAACAACAACAAAAAAAAGAAAGGAGAAGCTTACCGAGGAAGCCACGACCGTCGGACCTCTTCAAACGTCACCAAAACCTTCGAAAATCGAAGGTACTTTCTTAGATTTGCTCCAATCGGGAGCTATTTAGGAGAAAAGAGCACCGGAACCGTCATTAGGACGGTCCGATCTACATCGTGGTGTAAAAATAAATTTTTTCGGCCATTGGATGCGGTGGCCGGCGGTGAGAACTACGGCGACAGACGGCTGCCGCCCGGTGACCGGCCTTCCCTCCGGTGAGGGAAGCTAGAGAGAAGGGAGAGCGTTTTCATTCTCTCTCAGTTAGAGAGAGAATGATAAGGGAAATGAGAGAGCTGGCCCGAAGGGCCAGCCGTTTCGGGCATAAATACCCTTCCCGAACGACGTCGTTTTGGGGAGGGCTATTTGTGTAATTTTTAAAGGTTAAATCCCGTCCGCAGTCATCCTAACTTGTAATCTTTACATTTTAGTCACTAAATCAAATTTATAATCCTTTTAATTTGGTCTCTAAATTTTATTTTTTTATATTTTAGCCCTTAACCGTATTTATAAATATTTAGGATAAATAACATATTTAGTCCCTTAATTTTAATAAATAATATTTTAATCCAGAGTATATATTTTTTAATTTATTTTAATCTGATATTCGAATTTTATATAATTTTATTTTAGTCACTAAATTAATAAATAAGGAAAATAGCATGATTAATCCCTATAATTTTAAATAATTAGGATTAAGTATTTAATTTTAATTTATTTAGTCACTAATTTTAAATATTTTTATTTATTTTACTGCTTTTATATATAATTGTATTTTTATTGTTTTAATTTTACTTGTTTATATTTTAAATATTTTTTATTATTATGTAGTCATATAAATATATATATATAATAAATAATAATTTATATTTTTCCATAAATTATTTTAATATTTATTTTTCAATATTGAAGAAAGGACAGTCTTAATACAACCGGATGTCCTATCTGGTATTTTAAAATTAAATATTAAAAAATTATAATTTAATTTATTTAAATTATTATATAATATTATTATATCGAAGAAAGAGCTGTCTTAAGGCACCTAGAAGTCCTTTTCTGATATTTCTAAATAAATAACATTTTATTTATAAATATATAAAATTATTTTTTCTCATAATTATAATTTTGAAATAATAGGATAAAAATTAAATATTTTGAATTTTTAAATTTCTAATAATAGAGACAATTTATAATTAAAAAGTACCAATTTTGGGAGTTGTAGGGGTGCTAATCCTTCCCTAAACGTAACCGACCATGAATCCCTTTTTATTATTAAAAAGAAAGAATTTTTGGTTATAAACGCAGATCAGTTCATCTTTTAACTGATGTTTTCTTAAAAACTCTGTTAAAAGATAATTTTTAGGTATTCGACCTACCTGACCCAAAAAGCCGATGGCGACTCCCAAATTATTTTCAAAACCAATTATTCACATCAATTTTCTCGCCAAAGTAATATTTCGTGCCCGGACGAAAACCGGTTACGACAGCTTGGCGACTCCGCTGGGGACCGTCAAACTTTTAAAATCAATTATAAATTGTCTCTATTAATTATAAATTAAAAAATTCATATATTTGATTTATAATTCTTTATTTTTCAAATTTTTTTATATACTTATTATTTTCATAGTATTTATATATTTTCTTATTAATATTTCATTTTATTTGCAAATATTTTATTTCATTATTTATTTTTTCTGTCAGAGGTTTGAATATTTCTCCTCACACACAACACTTGCATTGCATAACATAAAGCTCTATAATTGAGTTTGTCCCTTTTAAGTGGGAGTGAAAGCGACGTCTTCGTGAGAATTTATTCTCCGTGTCAGACCTAGCAAGTAACTTTCGGGGTTCATATGCTCTATGTCTTCGTGAGAATTTATTCTCCGTGTCAGGCATAGAGAAATGTGTCCCCTCGAATTGAACTCGATCCCTTTAGTCTGTGATGGACTAGGATTGAGGGTTAGCAACCCAAGGGGGCACTAACAAGGACAATTCGGGTACCTTTATTCTTAGATCTGAAACCTTGCATATAATAAACCCTAGAAACTCTTCCGATCTGAAGCCATGCCGAAATTTTGTCCAAAATAAGTGTACACACAGGATAAATGAATTCTAACTTTCCTTTTAATTTATTTATTTATTTTCTTACTGATTAAATTACATGTAAATTTAAATTATTTAAATTATGAAAAAGCATGTTTAAATAAAGATATTTAGGTAGATATTATTTATTTTTTCTTTATTAGTAAACTAATTCATTTCTTTTTGTGTGTTCTTTATTTCTTCTGTTTGCATAGCATCATACAGGATAAAAGGCATTGATCATCGTGTTAATTGTCTCATTGGAAAGCCTTCATCCATGGATAAAAAGTGTTCAAATCAAATAATTCTAAACTCAGAAGTAAGACAGTGGGCTGAGGAATTACAAAGACAAGGAGGAGACAGTCTGCAAGATGATTATGTATCGGATTTGGCCAGTTATGCTCCAGTTTCGCTAAAAAGAAATGATATGCAAGATTTGCGAAGCATTTGGGAAAGTTGTGACTCAAACAAAAAGTTGCAGTTTTATCAGACTTACGGAGACATCCCATATTTGCTCTATGTCGAAGTTGATGATGACTTACTTCGAGCCCTAATTCAATTCTGAAATCCAGGGTACAATTGCTTCACTCTCAATAAGGAGGACTTGGTCCCTACTATTGAAGAGTACACAACTTTGCTACATATAGAAGGGGCTTTGGAGAATCGAATTTTCAAAGTCAATTAAAACTCAACCCTTTCGAGTTAAATTAGCAAAGATTGCCGGAGTACGAGAAGAATGGGTGGCATCCCGTACAAACAAAAGGCGAAAGCGAAGGCATTGCTTGGACTAACATTAAAGAACTTATTCAGAGTCATCCAGACACTAAAGTACGATTCAATCTATTTGCTCTGGGTATGTATGGTATGGTCATCTTCCCAAAAGTATTGGGATATATTGAAGCTGCAGTAGTAGATTTGTTTGAGCAGCTACCAAAAAAGGTTAATCCTGCTTCTGCAATTCTAGCAGAGACTTTCAGATCGTAAATGCTTGTAGAAAGCTAGGAGGTGGACGATTCTCAGGGTGTACCCAATTGTTATATGTTTGGATCCGTAGCCATTTCTGGAGGACAGAAAAGGTTTCATACCGGCGCTTTAATACAGATTACTCACCATTAAAAGAATTTCTGGAGCAAAAATGGCCGAAAGAAATTAAGAAAGATATGTGGATTAATGCCTTTCGAAATCTGCAAAGCAATGACATTGTTTGGCGAGCCCCATGGCAAATCCAAAGAGAATTCTTTTACAAATGTGGTGATTACAACTGGATAATGTTGCTCGGATTGTGGGGAGGAATTGGGTATGCACCACTTCTGGTCATAAGACAGTATGAAGGTCGTCAATTTGTACCTGTCACCGCTGGATTACATTCATCTGAGTTCGCATTCCATAGCAAAAATTATAAAAGAAATATTATGGAAGCCTTTACGGCTTGGAAAACAACTTTTTGTATCCGAGCTAAAGCAGCAAAAGAAATGTTAACTCCTGATTATGAAGAATGGAGATCTGTCAGGAAAAATGAAAATATTCCTCTACCAGATCAAAATGAGGATATCTCTATGGAAGATCGCATTAAGTTGGTTCCATCAGAGATTGAAATCCTGAGAGCTGAGTTTGAAGCAGAAAGAGAAGACTGGTCGAGAGAATTAGAGCAAATGAGACGAATAAAGCTATGTTGGGTGTTGACATTGACTTTCATTCATCACAATGTGCAATGTTGAGAGAAACAAAGAAAAGTTGATGGTGAATTTAGAGCATTAAAGAAAAATTACCAGGAGTTATATAAATCCCGGAAAGCATCAGGACCAAGCCAATCAACAGTACAGATGACCAGAGAATTGAACATCGAGAAAAGTCGAGTTGAAGATTTGAAAGGAAAGAATAGCCGTCTACTCAAAAGCCTTGAGAAAGGAAAGCAAAAAATGGAAGATTTTGAGGTTGACAGAAGAGAGCGAATTATAAAACACAAGCTGAACACCGCGAGATCATGAATGAAATGCAAAGAGAAAGGGATCGAGCCAAAGATTTAGAAGAGATGAAGAATGACATCTTTGATAAATTTGAAGGTGAGAAAAATATCATGTTCAAGGGATTTGAATCTGAAATGAACCAGCTGATTGCCGAACTTGAAGTTAGAGGCCAAATGATTGAAGAGTTCAATGTTGAAAAAGAAAAATGGGAGCTGGAAAGAAAGAATTTTAACACCAAACTTGAGGTAGAGCAAGAAGTGGCTAGCAATTGGATGCAAAGATGCAGAAACAAGAATGTTCAAATCCAAAAGCTTAATAAAGAACGCAAGAAGCACGAACAAAACTGGAAGAAGATCTGGATCAGTCTAGAAACAAAAATGCAGAGTTTAATGCTTACATTTTGCAACTTGAAGAGTCATTATTTCTGGAAAAGGTTCGTCTAGGACCTAATGATCTCAAAGAAAGTAATGAGGAAAGTGCTTCACTGCGAAGACGCATTAGAGATCTTGAAAAACTCTGTACAATTGTCAAGTCAGAATCACTGTTAGAGCAACTCTTGAAGGAACTATGAACATCAAAAGTCAACTGATTTCTATTGAAGAAAAGAAGAAGAAGTAATATGGTATTCGAGGCCATGTACAAACGAGCGAAGTTGCTATATATTTGGGGAACTAGCTGTTGAAGCTAAATAATTGAGCATCACGTTGATCCAGTTTCTAAGTTTCGGAAAGAAGGTGTCATGGTTAATGAAAGAATTATAGAGCTTAATAGGAAAGCTACGCCTTATCTGTAGTTATGAACTATTATAAAGAACTTTTGTATGCCGATGAAAGTTATTCTATGACAGTTACTTTTTGGGATCAATACCTTTTTGCATACATACATTTTGCATACATTAATATTCATTACATGATTTTCTTTATGTATATTTTTATTATTAAATAAAATTCATTAATTAAATTTTGAAAATAATAATAATATCAGAAGATTTTTCAATCGCAGTTATCTAGCCAAAAGAGAAATACAACATCACTACGGTACTAGACAAGCTACTAAGAGTTATGGAGGATAAAATACAACGTATTGAGGAACAACATAATAAAGACAAGCAGAGATAAGAATGAAGCTAGAGAAAATTGAAGCCAGTATTGCAAATTCACAAGACAACATGATGCAGAAAATAGAAGACATGTTTAAAAGGCAGGCTATCATTGAAAATGCATGAAAATCATGTATCTTTCGACCAGAACCTATGTATCCTTTAGGTTTTCCACCCGAACCAATTTATCACTCTGGTACTACACCTATACAATCATGCCCGAACATCAGCATTCAAGAAGCCAAACCCCATGAAAATCGACAAGTGGATCCTGCATCTTCAAGCAAAATCCACTTATATCAGATGTGAAAATAGGGGATTTAATGCTGAGCATCTAATCCCAGATTTGAATGAGCTGAATGAAGAAAAAGTAAATGAAGAATTGACCAGACAGATCAATAGCTTAGAAGAACGAATGAATCCGTGGAAATAACTGAATCATTCTATGGGTTTGACGCTAGTGAGTTGAGTTTGGTTCCAGACCTAATCCTCCCCATCAAGTTCAAGTTCCCGAATTTGATAGATATGACGGTACCACATGCCCTTCATCCCCACATTACTATGTTTTGTCGCAGAATGGCAGGATATGTGAAAGATGAGAAATTGTTAATTCACTGCTTCAAGATAGTTTGACAGGACCAGCTTTAAATGATATACTCAATTGACCAAAGCCAACATTAGATCCTGGAAAGATCTGGCTAAAGCATTCTTAGAGCAGACCGCCACGTAACAGACATGGTCCCTGATAGATGGACTCTCCAAAATTTGGAGAAAAAGAATAACGAACGTTCAGACAGTATCTCAGAGATGGCGTGACACGGCAGCACAGTTCAATCACCTTTGTCAGAAAAAGAGGCCACAATAATTTTGTTCATACATTGAAGCTCCTTATTTAAATCATCTAATGGGGAATGCAACCATAAATTTTGCAGATTTGGTCATTTCTGGAGAACTCATTGAAAATGTCTTGAAAAGTGGCAAAATTGAATCAAATGAAGGGTCTAGTTCCAAAAGACCTATGTACCGGAAAAAGGAGAATGAAATCAACAATGCAAACTCTTACAACAAGGATTCATCGAAAAGTGTTACAATAACCCAACCAAGGGTTAAGAAGAGGAAACAAACACTAATCAAGCAGAGTCCAGAGGATCTCGAAGGAAAATGAAAGTTGTCTTTTACACCTTTACCAGTACCATATGCTGAGATCTATGATTCGCTGTTAAAAGCATGTCATACGGCCCTATCCTTTGGTTCCCATGCAACCACCATTCCCTCCATGGTATGATGTAAAGGCACACTGTGTTTACCATGAAGGAATTACGGTCATTCTATTGAAACTGTTTGGCATTCAAAAGGGTGGTTCAAATTTGATCAACACTAGAAAGTTGGAATTCAATTCACCATCTACATCAAATCATCCATTGCCAAATCATGGAGATAAAAACGTGAATGCAATTCAGGAAGAGAACAGAAAGAAAGCAAAAACTGACATTTCTGAAATTAAATCTCCTTTTGTTTGGGTATTCAACAACTCTCTTAGCCGTATTCCACAACAATTCAGGCCAAAGCATAATGAAGGCAATAATTATTGTGAATATCATCAAGAGGGGCATGAAATTCAACTATGTCATGAGTTTAGGGATTTGGTGCGAAAATTGATGAATAGAGAGATAGAATTCTTTGAAGAAGAACCAAAAAAAGAAGATGTTGTTCATCAGAGGATTCTAAACCTAGTCAGAGAACAAGTGATCCTGTGATCATTAATGTGAAATCATCTACTGATTCTTGCACCAATAAGCCGAAAGTAGTTATCACCACTCCTCTACCATTTCCATACAAGGATACTCGCAGTACCTTGGAATTATACTACCAATGTTTCAATGGTAGGAGGATCTGTTTCTCTAGAAAAACAGAAGAGAAAATACAGAGTTTGGGTTCGACATCTGAAGCAGTGAGTGAAGTCGGATTCTTTACAAGAAGTGGAAGATGTTACTCTCCCGAAACATCCAACACATCAGAACATGTGAAAGCAAAAGGAAAAGCCATGGTAATAACCCAAAAGGTATTTGATGATGAATCCCTTCCAGTATTCAATGAGCCTGTAACAGAAAAACAAGCGCAAGAATTTTGAAATTCCTGAACATAGTGAGTATAGTGTGGTTGAACAACTACACAACAACAAGCGGAATTTCTATTCTTGATCTATTGATGAATTCAAGCACATAGAAATGCTTTGATGAGAATGCTTAATCAAACATTTATCCCTGAAGATATCCCTCAATAAACTTGACAGAATTGTGGACATATAGCCGCTGATAATTACATAATTTCACGAATGATGAAATACCTGAAGGCGGAATGGGGTCAGTAAAGCATTGAATATCACTACATTGTCATGGTCATGTTTTGCCAGGAGTATTGATTGACAACAGATCTGCTCTCAACTTGATGCCTCTAGTCACACTTCAAAGAATGCCTGTGGATAAATCACACATGAAGAGTTATCAGAATGTATACGGCTTTTGATGGTACTCAAAAGAGGTGCTTGGAAATGAAGATACCGTTTTTAATCGGACCAGTCGTGTACAATATTGACTTTGTGTGATGGACATCCACCCTACATATAATTGTTTATTAGGGAGCCATGGATTCATTCAGCAGGAGCCGTTCCTTCTTCATTACATCAGAAATTGAAATTTGTTGTTGATGGACAACTAATATGTAGGAGCTGAAGAAAATCATTGCGTCTATAACAAGTGATGTTCCATATATTGAAACCAATGATGATGCTCTTAATGCTCTTTCCGAGCTCTTGAATTTGTCAATGCAACCTTTATTACAGAAGGAAGCAAAATTCCATATCCCAGATTATCTGATTGCACCAGATGACGGTACGACAACTTTAGGCATCGGAGCTAAAGCTGGGAAAGGTTTAAAGAATCTTCAAGGGATTTCAGTTCCTGTAAGTATAAGATGAAGAAAGATCGTTTTGGGCTTGGATTTAAGCCCAATTTTCAGCAACAAAGATATGAAAAGAAGGTGTGAAGACAGAAAGGCAAGGTTTAAAGGAAAAGAAATCCTTTGGGAACACAAGTTTTTCCCACAGTTGAAGACCACATTCAGATCAGGAGAACCATTAATGTAGAACAACAGCTTGTTGAGGCCTTTAAAGAAGAAAGTTGATGAAAGATCAAAGCATAGTTGAAGAAGATGAATGGATATTTTATCAACATGATGAATGACAACAAGACTGGCAAATACTTGGATAGGATTCGCCCATGTTTTCCTAGAAACACTCAACAATTGGACCACTGAATACCTTCCTATAGTTTTTAATATTAACGCAGAGTAATATTCAGAACTAATCTTTATGTTTAGCCCAAAAGTATGAAAACTTTTTGTTATCTTGTAAAGGAATTATGTTAAGTTCACCTAATTTAAATAAAGAAATTTTCTTTAAATTTTCAGATGGCAATCATTCTTTACATTTCTTACATTTTACATTTATTTTTTCATAAATTTACTATATTCTTTCGGAAATATGTCCGATTTAAATTTGCAGGTGTCACAACGTTAATAGGATGTTTATTCCTAAATTTAATCAAGAGATAAATTTAGAGCAGCCCATATGTCTGGAAGAAATCAATGGGTGAGGATGAACTAGAATGATGTTCCTACTGAATTAAGACTGGTAGAAAAAAAGATAAACAAATTCTACCTCACAAAGAAGAGATTGAAACTGTAAATCTGGAACAGATAGAAATGAAAGAGGTGAAAATTGGTACTACTCTGACAATCTGGATAAACAGAATTGATAAATCTTCTTCAAGAGTTCAAAGATATCTTCGCCTGGTCTTATCAATATGCCTGGTTTGAGTACAGATATAGTAATGCAAGCTTCCAATCAACCCATAATATAAACCGGTTCAACAAAAGCTCAGGCGAATGAGGCCAGAAATGTTGTTGCAGATCAAAGAGGAAGTGATGAAACAGATTAATGCAGGTTTCCTACAGGCAGCTAAATACCCATAATGGGTAGCCAACATTGTTCCCGTACCAAAGAAAAATGGGAAAGTTCGAATGTGTGTGGATTACAGAGATCTCAACAAAGCTAGTCCGAAAGATAGCTTTCCATTACCTCACATAGACACTTTGGTGGACAATACTGCAAGACATGCATGGTTTTCATTCATGGATGGCTTTTCAGGATATAATCAGATAAAAATGAATCCTGAAGACATGGAAAAAACAACATTTGTAACCATGTGGGGCACATTCTGCTATAAAGTGATGCCATTTGGATTGAAAAATGCAGGGGCAACGTATCAAAGAGCCATGGTAACTTTGTTTCATGACATGATGCACAAAGAGATTGAAGTATATGTAGATGACATGATTGCCAAATCCCGAACTGAAGAAGAACATATCCAAAATCGGAGAAAGCTTTTCCAGAGATTGAGGAAGTATCAATTAAAGCTCAACCTCGCTAAATGCACTTTTGGGGTAACTTCCGGGAAACTTTTGGGATTTGTGGTCAGCAAAAAAGGAATTGAGATTGATCCAGATAAAGTAAAAGCAATTCAAGATCTTCCACCACCCAATACAAAAAAAGAAGTTCGAGGCTTTTTGGGAAGATTAAATTATATATCTCGGTTCATTTCTCAATTAACTGACAAATGTGATCCAGTGTTCAAATTACATCGAAAGAACAATCCTGAAGTCTGAATGATGAATGTCAAGAACTTTGGATATTATTAAGAAATATTTATCCAATGCCCCCATTTTAGTATCACCAATGCCTGATAGACCGTTAATTCTCTACTTGACAGTCTTTGAAATTCGATGGGATGTGTACTGGGACAGCATGATGAATCTGGAAGAAAAGAAAAAGCTATTTATTATCTGAGCAAGAAATTTACTGATTGTGAAATTCGATATCCACCAATACAAAAATTATGTTGTGCCTTGGTGTGGGCTACTCGAAGACTCAAACAATATATGTTATATCATACTACTTGGTGATATCCAAACTTGATCCTTTGAAATTCTTAATGGAATCACCAGCTTTGACAGGCAGAATGGCTAGATGGCAAATGTTATTATCTGAGTTTGATATTGTATATGTCAACCAAAAAGCGATAAAAGGAAGTGTCATAGCTGATTTTCTGGCCAGTCGTGTATCAAATGATTATCAGCCTTTGAGTTTCAATTTTCCAGATGAAGATTTGTTGTGCATATCCATAAATGAAGAAGCCGGAACAAATGATGCATCTGCATCTTGGAAGCTTTACTTTGACGGAGCATCCAACGCCTTGGGACGAGGATCGGCAGTGTTAATTTCTCCAGAAATATTTATTATCCTTTACAAGTAGATTGGAGTTCTTTTGCACCAATAACATGGCGGAATACGAAGCTTGTGTCATGGGATTGAAAGCAGCTATAGAAAGAAAAATCAATGTCTCAAGATTATGGATTCATCGTTAGTGGTGTATCAATTACGAGGAGAATGGGAAACAAAATCCCAATTGTTGGAATACCGAAATTTTACCCTCAAATTAGTGAAAGAATTTGAGAGAGTCACCTTCAATTATCTCCCTCGAGAAGAAAATCAAATGGCAGATGCTTTGGCTACATTAGATGCTATGTTTCAGGCAACTAAGAAAGTTGATATGATGTCAATCAAAATGCAAGTATATGAAATTCCTGCACATTGTTATAGTGTGGAAGAAGAGGTAGATGGTAAACCATGGTATCATGATATCCTGCAATATATCAAAAATCAAAGTTATCCACAAAATGCATCTGAAATTGATAAAAGAACCTTGAGAAGAATGGTTGCTGGATATTTTCTTGATGGCGAGATTATGTATAGAAGAAGCAATGATCAAATGCTATTGAGATGCTTAAATACCAGCGAAGCCAGAAGCATCATTGAAGAAGTACATAGTGGAATATGTGGAACACATGCAAATGGTCTTTCCATGGCCAGAAAAATAATGAGATATGGATACTATTGGGCTACCATGCACACAGATTGCATTGATTATGCAAGGAAATGTCATAAATGCCAGATATATACAGATAAGATTCATGTACCCCCATCTCCTTTACATGTAATGACAGCACCCTGGCCATTTTCTATGTGGGGAATAGACTTCATTGGGGCAATCACACCAAAAGCATCAAATGGACATTGTTTCATCCTTGTGGCAATTGATTATTTTACCAAGTGGGTTGAAGCTGCTTCGTATGCCAACATTAAGAGGTCCACAGTCTGCAAATTCATAAAGAAAGAGATAGTTTGCCGGTATGGCCTACCAGAAAGGATCATTAAAGATAATGCTCTGAACCTGAACAACAAAATGATGACCGAACTTTGCGCACAGTTTAAGATCAAACATGCAAACTCAGTGGCATATCGTCCAAAGATGAATGGGGCAGTTGAAGCAGCAAATAAGAACATCAAGAGAATCATTACAAAGACCACTGAAACTTACAAAGATTGGCACGAGAAGTTACCTTTTGCTTTATATGCATACCGAACTACTGTTCGAACATCTACTGGGGCAACACCTTTTTCTTTAGTCTACTGGATGGAAGCAGTCTTACCAATTGAAGTTGAGATTCCATCGCTTTGAATGTTGAGAAAAACAAAATTGGATGAATCTGAATGGATCCAAGCTAGATTTGATCAATTGAACCTTATTGAGGAGAAGAGATTGAAAGCTATTTGCCATGGACAGATGTATCAGAAACGGATGATGAAGTCTCATGACAAAAAAGTACATCCAAGAGAATTCCAAGAGGGTGATCTAGTACTAAAAAAGATCTTTCCTATACATAAAGATTTCCGTGGGAAATGGATGCCTAATTGGGAAGGGCCATACGTTGTAAAAAAGGCCTTTTCCGGAGGAGCGTTGAACTTGGCAGAAATGGATGGAAAAATTCTGAGAAATCCAATAAACTCGGATTCTGTCAAGAAATATTATGCTTGAAGAAAAAAAAACAAGAAAAGAAAAAGAAAAAGAAAAAGAAAAAGAGAAAAGGAGAAAAAAGAAAGAAAAAAAGAAAAAAGAAAAAAGAAAAAGGGGGTCAAGATGAAAACCCGCAAAGGGCATCTTGTAACCAAAGGAAGGATTTGAGTTGAAAACCTGAAAGGGCGGCTCAAATGCATATTGATATTAAGCATCTAGCAATTGAACCCTCTTAAGATTTTGACAGTTTGGGAGAAACTTCACATCTACAAGCATTTTGACAACGTTTGAGATCTTCCAGACAAAAGCTTACATCATTACTCTAAATTGTGTCAATTTGATTAATTTAGAAATACTTATGCTAATAATTTGTTGAGTCATTTGAATTTTTACCATTCTTGTGCTTGCCATAACTTTGAGTACAATTCTATCTATTTATTAATAAATTCCAAGTTCAATTTATTTGAGATTCAATTTATTTTCGAAAATTCAATTTATTCTTCTATGAATTAACATAATTTTGAAATAAGTTAAAGATTTCTGAATATCACTTTATGTTAATACTTTTAAAGGCATGGAATACAAAGTAAGCAAATCATCACCATCATAAAGCCATGAACAAGTCATTACCTGCACTCTGGTTATATAGGGTAACATTGGTTACAATATTCTAAAAGTTGAAGATGACAAGTTTTACTGTCAACTAAACCGTTCCATGATTCAAAAAGAATGGGATATATTGGAGCAACAGAAAAGATAGTTTGTTGTAGCAATCATTGCAAGTAAATACACCAACAAGAATCTTCACGCCCATCACAATGATGTTTATTTTTTCCAGTAAGGTTGTTACGCTGGATGTCACCGACAACAAGGTCGAGTCCATTAAAACTACTCATCAATTGCTCCAACCAATCATCATTCAGTTCTTGCACATATGTTTTCAAAAGTATGCCAAGACAGTAAAAGGCAATCTCTGCATCATTGATCCCAGAGAAAAGAGACAAGACTTTGATACCACCATGGAACATGTCTCTATACAGATCCTTGTATATGGTTTTTTAGGGAAACCTAGAAGCATTTCCACCTCATCAGATTCAAGTGGAACAAGTGCCATGTGCTCATAGCATCTTTTGGAAGTGTTCTTTGAGTTATCTGATCTGGTTTGATATGAACCTCGAAAACCAATCATTGAATTTGAAATATGAATGTGCTCATAGCATCTTCTGGAAGTGTTCTTTGAGTTATCTGATCTGGTTTGGTATGAAACCACAGAACCAATCATTGGATTTGAAATATGAATGTGCTCATAGCATCTTTTGGAAGTGTTCTTTGAGTTATCTGATCTGGTTTGGAATGAAACCACAGAACCAATCATTGGATTTGAAATATGAATGTGCTCATAGCATCTTCTGGAAGTGTTCTTTGAGTTATCTGATCTGGTTTGGTATAAAACCACAGAACCAATCATTGGATTTGAAATATGAATGTGCTCATAGCATCTTCTGGAAGTGTTCTTTGAGTGATCTGATCTGATTTGGTATGAAACCACAGAACCAATCATTGGATTTGAAATATGAATGTGCTCATAGCATCTTCTGGAAGTGTTCTTTGAGTTATCTGATCTGGTTTGGTATGAAAACACATAACCAATCATTGAATTTGAAAGATGAATGTGATCATAGTAGAAATAAGAAGACCCAATAGCATCTTCTGGAAGTGTTCTTTGAGTTATCTGATCTGGTTTGGTATGAAACCACAGAACCAATCATTGGATTTAAAATATGAATGTGCTCATAGCATCTTCTGGAAGTGTTCTTTGAGTTATCTGATCTGGTTTGGTATGAAACCACAGAACCAATCATTGAATTTGAAAGATGAATGTGATCATAGTAGAAATAAGAAGACCCAATAGCATCTTCTGGAAGTGTTCTTTGAGTTATCTGATCTGGTTTGGTAGGAACCACAGAACCAATCATTGGAATTAAAAGATGAACTGCATGATCGTCTTCATTAAGAAGCTTCTTTTCAAGCTTCTTCTGCTTATTCATTTCCCAAAAATCATAGCCCAAGTTTCACCTTTTCTTGTAATTGGGATCATTGCATAATGGCTTCCTATCTTTTACCGGAAGAAATGCGTCAGCAGCCTTAGCCATTTGAGCAGCACATATAAAATCTGTCAATTTTGTAATTGAAGAATCTGAACCACATCTCTTCATGGCTATTGAAGCCTCAGCCACTGAGAATCCCATTTTTGTCAAGTGTAACAGTTTACTCTCCTCATCAGAATCAGAATTCAAGATTTTCTCGGTATTAAAAGAACTATCGATATCTGCGAAATCATCTTGAAAGATCACTTCATAATCAGATGAGTTATTATCAGAATCAACATGTTGCATGAATGCTAGCTTTTCAAGAGCCTATACTATTGAGTTTTATTCTCAAGAAGTTTTGTGACATTATATCTACATCTACATTTATCAAAGATGATAGATTCTCTGATTTGAAGAAGAAAGATTTATTGGGTTTCTACAACTGAAGAAATACTCAGTTCACTAATCTGAAATCAAATAACTTAACATTCATGCATCATATTTAGGCATTTGCAAAAATAGGTGCATTTTCATTCATTCTCATCCATGTTGAATTTTGGCAGGAATTTCAAAGATTTTAGAAAAGATTCAAATCCATCATTTGATGGATCAGCTTTTCCAGAGAAGTTCATAATGAGAAGAACTCATCTGAAGAAGGAAGAAGAAGTTCATAATAAGAAGAACTTGTTCAACTTTTTGTTCAAATCCATCACTTGATGGATCAGCTTTTCCAGAGAAAGTTCATAATGAGAAGAACTCATCTGAAGAAGAGAAGTTCATAATGAGAAGAACTCATCTGAAAGAAGAAATTCATAATGAGAAGAATTTGTTCAAAACCATCACTTGATGGATCAAACTTTCCAGAGGAAGTTCGTAATGAGAAGAATTCATCTGAAGAAGGAAGAAGAAATTCATAATAAGAAGAATTTGTTCAACCTTTTGCTCAAATCCATCATTTGATGGATCAGCTTTTCCAGAGAAAGTTCATAATGAGAAGAACTCATCTGAAGAAGGAAGAAGAAGTTCATAATGAGAAGAATTTGTTCAACCTTTTGTTTAAATTCATTATTTGATGGATTAACATTGCCAGAAAGAGTCTATAATAAGAAGAACTCATCTAAAGAGAAGAAGAAATTCATAATGAGAAGAATTTGTTCAACTTTTTGCTTGAATTCATCATTTGATGGATCAGCTTTTCCAGAGAAAGTTCATAATGAGAAGAACTCATCTGAAGAAGGAAGAAGAAGTTCATAATGAGAAGAATTTGTTTAACCTTTTGTTTGAATTCATCATTTGATGGATTAAAATTTCAGGTAGAGTTCATGAGAAGAACTCATCATCTGAAGAAGGAAGAAGAAATTCATAATGAGAAGAATTTGGTCAACCTTTTGCTCAAATCCATCACTTGATGGATCAATTTTTCCAGAGAAAGTTCATAATGAGAAGAACTCATCTGAAGAAGAAAGAAGGAATTCATAATGAGAAGAATTTGTTCAAATTTTTGCTCGATTTCATCATTCGATGGATCAGTATTGCTAGAAAGAGTTCATAATAAGAAGAACTCATCTAAAGAGGAGAAGAGCTTATTCAACCTTTTGAATGACTTTATCACAGAAGGAAATAGGTCAACATCATCCCCAGTGGAAAGTTCATAATGAGAAGAACTCATCTGAAGAAAGAGAAGAATTTATTCAATATTCATATTAATCAAGTGAAGTCAAATGAAAAAACTTATTATCTTTTCGTCTTTGCTCTATTCTTATTAACATAAGAATAAGCAAAGAGGGGCATCTGAAGATACTCATTTTTTCATTTAAATATTATTTATATTATTATTATTATTATTATTTTATTATTATTTTATTATTAATAAATATTATTACAGGCCCAAATTACAAACCCAAAGCCCAATAGCCCGAAGCCCAGATGGCCCAACAGTGACCCAAACTTGGTGGCCCAAATCCAGAAGCCAAAGCAGAAACCCTAAACTCATTAGGGTTTGTATCTCAGCCAGCCGCCACCTTGTTTCTCAACCGTTGGATCTAACTTAGATCCAACGGTCCAGATGGTTCTAGCAGGAAACCCTAGGGTGATGATACCCTAGGGACACGTCCCAGCCGCCGCCGTAGCTTCCAGAAGCGCCACTCCAGCCGCACACATGTCGCCCCAACGGTGAGTCACCACTGGAAGTCCGGTGACTCACCAGACTCCACTCTTTTACCCGGTCCGATGGCCACACCGGTGATGGCTATAAAGCCATTGACAACCTGCGAAGGAAAAAAGAACAACCAGCAACAACACAACAACAAAAAAAAAGAAAGGAGAGAAGCTTACCGAGGAAGCCACGACCGCCGGACCTCTTCAAACGTCACCAAAACCTTCAAAAATCGAAGGTACTTTCTTAGATTTGCTCCAATCGGGAGCTATTTAGGAGAAAAGAGCACCGGAACCGTCATTAGGACGGTCCGATCTACATCGTGGTGTAAAAATAAATTTTTTCGTCCACCGGATGCGGTGGCCGGCGGTGAGAACTACGGCGGCAGACGGCTGTCGCCCGGTGACCGACCTTCTCTCCGATGAGGGAAGCTAGAGAGAAGGGAGAGCGTTTTCATTCTCTCTCAGTTAGAGAGAGAATGATAAAGGGAGAAATGAGAGAGCTGGCCCGAAGGGCCAGCCGGTTTCGGGCTTAAATAGCCCTTCCCGAACGACGTCATTTCGGGGAGGGCTATTTGTGTAATTTTTAAAGGTTAAATCCCGTCCGCAGTCATCCTAACTTGTAATCTTTACATTTTAGTCACTAAATCAAATTTATAATCCTTTTAATTTGGTCTCTAAATTTTATTTTTTTATATTTTAGCCCTTAACCGTATTTATAAATATTTAGGATAAATAACATATTTAGTCCCTTAATTTTAATAAATAATATTTTAATCCATAGTATATATATTTTAATTTATTTTAATCTGATATTTGAATTTTATATAATTTTATTTTAGTCACTAAATTAATAAATAAGGAAAATAGCATGATTAATCCCTATAATTTTAAATAATTAGGATTAAGTATTTAATTTTAATTTTATTTAGTCACTAATTTTAAATATTTTCATTTATTTTACTGCTTTTAAATATATAATTGTATTTTTATTGTTTTAATTTTACTTGTTTATATATTTAAATATTTTTATTATTATTATGTAGTCATATAAATATATATATATAATAAATAATAATTTATATTTTTTCCATAAATTATTTTAATATTTATTTTTCAATATCGAAGAAAAGGGTAGTCTTAATACAACTGGATGTCCTATTTTGGTATTTTAAAATTAAATATTATAAAAAATTATAATTTAATTTTATTTAAATTATTATATTAATATTTATTAATATCGAAGAAAAGAGCTGTCTTAAGGCACCTAGAAGTCATTTTCTGATATTTCTAAATAAATAAACATTTTATTTATAAATATATATAAATTATTTTTTTCTCATAATTATAATTTTGAAATAATAGGATAATAAATTAAATATATTTTGAATTTTTAAATTTCTAATAATAGAGACAATTTATAATTAAAAAGTACCAATTTTGGGAGTTGTAGGGGTGCTAATCCTTCCCTAAACGTAACCGACCATGAATCCTTTTTATTATTAAAAAGAAAGAATTTTTGGTTATAAACGCAGATCAGTTCATCTTTTAAGTGATGTTTTCTTAAAAACTCTGTTAAAAGATAATTTTTAGGTATTCGACCTACCTGACCCAAAAGGCTGATGGCGACTCTCAAATTATTTTCAAAACCAATTATTCACAAAGGCATACATATTTTCTCCAATTTTTCACCAATAAGATGACACCACTTGTTATATCCGTCAGCATGTCATATCTGTCATACGGTGACTAAAATGAAAGCAAATTAAAAGTTCATCGACTTCAACGCCAATGACAGAAATACAAAAATCTTAAAAGTTTAGAGGCTACCAATGTAATTTGCCCTTAAAATTAATAATATAATAATAATAATCACATCGAGTACAGATTCTTTGGATAAACAAAAGTACAAAATAAACACATGCGTTGAACAATGATAGTCATAGTTAAGTCCGGAATCAAAAATTTTCAAAGTTGAATGCCCATGAAATCGAAAAAGGGTATTTGCACTTAGGCCGTAAACGAGCAGAGTCGAGTTTGATTATTATTGAGCTTGATTTGATTCGAAAATTTTGAAATAGAACTCGACTAAAAAACCCGCGAGTCTAAAATTTCCAAGCTCGACTCGAACTCAAAATCAAGAACTGAAGCTCGTAAAAGTTCGGAATGAAAAAAAAATCTTAAATTGAACACGATTGAAGTATCAAACTCGAACTCAAACTTGAACCTTAAATGCATTAAAACCTTATACTGTATTTTTGAAGAAAAGCCAATACATAAATATTAATATTATTAATAATTTATTTTTTCAAAATATAAAATCTTAATATATTATATTTTTGAGTCGAGTATCAGGTAACTTGTTTCAGCTCGTTAAGAACTCGAGTCGACATCGAAGCTCGAGTCGAGTATTTATCGAGCTTTGACTGAGTCGATCTCGAATAACTTGCGATCTGTCTCGTCTCATTTACAATCCTAGTTACAAAACACTATTACTTTAAAATCTCCCTTTGCCTCTAAATCCGCCACCACGGCCACCCCCTAGGACCACCCTCTGCCACTTCTTGGGGCACCCCTCCCACGAAATCCACCACCTCCACGGCCATCAAATCTATCGCACCTCTGCCTCCTCCGCGACTACCTCTTCCGCCGCCTTGTGCTGTCCCCTACAACATAGACAGAACACATGATATGATCACATGAATAAGGAGTATAACCAGAATTTGCAAATTAAATCAAATCATATAAGAAAGATGGCACAAGAGGTTGGTGCCATTTTTTGTCGGCCATGCCTTCGACCCAGTTTTCAGATATTTTCACCTAATATCCATCTCAAACCCAAACTTAACCGAGTTCCAACACCAAGAACAGACAGGAAATAGAGAACTCCCCCAACCAAGTTCTGGTCGTTCGTTACCTAAAGGCATTTTAGTTATTCTCAGTCTCTATAGAAGTCTCTACGCGTTCGTGATTTAACATCAATTTCTGAATTTACTGCTTACAGGCTGTAATACTAGCTATCTCGATACTTGGCTCGGGTCTATTAATAGGTAGCGACAATATGATTGCTCTTATCGTACTTCTCCCTCAATACCCCTTTAATTGGAGGGACGACTTATACGTTCTTTATTTAATGACGCTCTTGGAGCTCATGCTTTATGCTATTACTAAATCTGACATACTTATTGTACCGATTGTCGGCACGTCCCCTACAATGATCCTCATTCTTAACCATTCGAATACGTGCTCGAATGAAGATACTTCGACGGATTACACTTAGTATGATTACCTCGGTTGTAACCCACTCCTACAAGTGTTTTTAGGTATCTCTGGTCATTTATGTCTCCCATGAGCTAAGATCCACTATTTTGAATCACCCTTAGTTCTTACTGACCTTAAAAAGGTCAAATCTAACCTTCCAAGGTGAGTAGTATCGATATACTACTTGCAATATCGATATCCCTATGAGTATTGGTACAAAAAATACATTATGTTTATGGAAATGAGGCCTAGTATCGTTATTGTCACCTTAATTCAAGCTGGAAACCCCTAATTCGTGTCATGATTCATCTAGTATTGATACTGTTCATCCAGTATTGATACTTAAACCCAGAAACAACTTGTTTAGGCTCGAGAAACACCCAAAATTCATCCCAAATGACTTGATTTGGTTTTTAATCATGTTCTAAAGCTTTAGGATCTTAAGATAGCATAAAACACTTTCTTTACAAAATCTTTATATTTATGAAAGCCTTAACATTCTAAATGATTAGAAATACATTACATTGGTTAAAGAATCCTGAAATGAAACTCCTTGCTTGGGCACACTCACTTCCCTTAAGATTTGGTTGATTTTTCTCTCTTTTTCACTACCCAACAAAGATGCATGGATTTATCAACAAAAATGATTTTGTATAAAGTATTAAAGATGGATTTTGAAGCCTAAGGAAGTAAGGAAGAAACCCCAACACTTACCTTAGGTTAGGCACTTGCTATGGAGAAGGAGATGAAGAAGGAAGGAAAAAAAGGAAGAAGAGGAGTCCAAGTGGGAGAAGCCCACGCCCAAACTAGGTATAAAACCCAAAAAATCAACTTTGTTTTCCTTCAACGGTCTAATTGCACTTTTAGTTCCTCGATTTTGTCTCATGTTTAAAATTCCCTTTTATGGCTAAATGAGCCCAAATCCAACCAATTTAAGCCCAAACATGGCCTAACAACTTTAATTATAAACTCTACGAGATCCACATGCCTCTCGGGCAAATCTGAAACTATTAGCCCAAAATTTGGGGTGTTATATAAGTGTCACGTCAACAAAAACTAATAGAAGGAAATGACAAACTTTACTAAAAACGAACTAAAAATTCAATGATTGTATTGTAAATTTCAAAAGTTGATTAACCTAAATGTAAGCATCCTAAAAGTTCAGAGGTTATTTATATACTTTTCCCTAGATTTAATAACATCTATTTTCTTGTTTGATTGTTGTCTCTAATTATACAATGAAAGGATAGTTCTATAGTGCGGCACCTTAATATAAGGTTAAAATAAGGCGCAACCGGTTTTGTTATTGTTTAAATAATAAAACTGGTAAAAAATTATCGGTAATATTATTATTTTTACCTAAAACATCATTTTTTTATCATTTTCGGTAATTTTTTAGCGCCTAGTAATTTTTCCGATCATTTTTAGCACCTAATAATGTTTCCAATCATTTTTTTGAAAATACAATTAAAACGCCCAATAATAATAAAATCGATCATTTTTTAAAATCTAATAATATTCCGTCATTTTTTTACCGGTTTTGTTATTATTTCGATAGCACCTTTTTTTAGCTGTATATTAAAACTGATGCACGTGATCATTCCCCTTGTTAAATATGTCAGGCTCACCTCAAGTTCAAGGGAATCAATCAATTGAGAACGTTTACTTGATGCTTATCCGTTATACCACCGGTTTGATTTCTTTGAAGAACTTGTATCCTTCTTCATCCAAAAATCCATGTAAATTAGATATATTATGAAGATTATAAATTTTAGGGTAAAGTATACAAATGGTCACTGAACTTTTCAGATGCTTGCATTTAAGTCTCCCAACTTTTAAAACTTATAATACAGTCACCAAACATTTAGTTCGTTTGCAATATATTCCATGACGTAACGGCCGTTTCACTACCGTTAGGGTAAATAATATAAATGGTCACTGAACTTTTCAGGCGCTTGCATTTAGGTCTTCCCAACTTTTAAAACTTGCAACACAATCATCAATTACATTCTAAACCCCAAATTCTAAAATACTTCAATTACATTCTTAACCTCAAATTCCAAAATATTTCAATTACATACCCAACCCCAAATTCATAATCCATTCTCAAAATCTGCCATAACAAACTGAACTTGAAGCATCAACTTTAAACCCTCAAAACATAACCCTAAATGCTAAATTTCCCCACCAATTAACCCAACATAATCAACAACATTTAGTTCATTTTGGGTCCATAACAATAAGTGATTACGTTGGGTTTAGGATTTAAAAGTTAGATTTAACCAACTATAAGTGAACAATACTCAATTCAATTTGAAAAAATTATTTTTCGACTTGAATTGGTTAAATTTTTTTCGATACAAACTGACTCTGTATGATATATGTATATCACATATGGATTGTTCCTTTTTCATCCTGAAATCCGGATCGGTTTCTCCTGTCGCAATGCCTTATTTACTTTAATTTTTTGTTATACTGTTCTTTAGGTATGAATAAGATGGGTATTAATCATTTAGACAAGCTCTTTGTTACCAATGATGCCGCTACTATTGTCAATGAGCTTGAGGTTCAGCATCCGGCGGGCAAGATTTTAGTTTTAGCGGGTAAGGCTCGGCAAGAGGAAATTGGCGATGGGGCTAATTTGACAGTTTCGTTTGCCGGAGGGCTTCTCCAAAATGCCGAGGAGCTTATTCGGACTGGCTTGCATCCGAGTGAGATAATCAGTGGATATACTAAAGCAATTACCAAGGTTTAACCTTTGCTTTTCCAAATAATTTAAATGACCCGAGTATTGTTAATTATAATGATAAACTTGGTAATCACTGGGGATTCCGTTCTCATGTTTTAACATATGTAGGCAGCTGAGGTCTTGAAGGAACTTATGGAGAAAGGTTCCGAAAATATGGATGTTCGGGACAAAGAGCAAGTTGTTACTCGAATGAAAGCTGCTGTTGCTAGCAAACAATATGGACAGGAAGATATATTATCTTCCCTTATAGCCGATGTAATTTGCAGCTCGTTCCTCTTCTATATAACTAATCAATTACTCTATTATCTGTTACCTTTTGAAGGATGACATAATTACGTTTTCTTTAGTCATTTATTTCTATGTATTATTAGGTGTCAACACACATTTTTCGTCCTACTAGGATTCAAACTCCTAAAAATAGGATAGAATTTTAGGATTCAAACTCCTAAAAATAGGATAAAATTTTGCTAGGATTCAAACTCCTAAAAATAGGATAGAGTTCTACTATTATTTAAATTCCTAAAGATAGGATCCACAAGCACTATAAATAGCCATTGTAACTCACCATTGTAGGACACGATTTACACACAAAACATAGAGGAAAGCACGAGAAGATACAAAGGCAAAGCTATTGTAAACGATTCGAAAAATAAATAAAAGGTAGTATCTTTTTTACTTTTGATTTGGTCTCTTACATTTACGTTTTAATTATTATTATTTTATTTATTTAAATTTATTTATAAGCACATTTCCCTTGTTACTCATTTTATTTAATTGTTTTGTTATTTTTCTTTTCTTTTTTTTCATGTAATATTTTTTTACATTTTATGTATTTTCTTTTTTACTTTAGTATATATTTTTATTTTTTTAGATTATATATAAATATATTATTTTTTATTATCAGTTTTATTAATTATATATATATATTTTTTTTTTATTTTTATATATATATTTTTTACTTTTTTATTATTATTTTATTTATTTGTTTTATTTCTATATTTTTTTCTTCTTTTTCTTTATTTTTTATATTTATTTTACTTACTATTTTATCTTTGTTTTCTTTATCTTATCTTTTATTTAATTTGTTTTCTCTTTATTTTAATTTAATTAATTTATTTATTTCTTACTTTTTTATCTATTACCTTTTTATCTAACATGGTTTTTTGACCTTCTTAAGGCCACACCTTTAAAACTATCTAAGGTAAGTAATTGTGATCGTATTTTTACCTTTTAATTTTAAATTACAATTTTCTTAATTTAAGACAACCGGCAAATTACGTAGTACCGAAAGGGCGGTTCAAGGGTGCTAATCCTTCCTTGACCGTAATTGACTCCCGAATCCGACATATCTTTGGTAAGACGCAGATCAGGTAAGATATAAGGTATCCGATTAACTTATTTATTTTTTAAATAAATAATCGGTGGCGACTCCAATCACATTTTTCAAGTCGAAGCCCAATTCCGGGGCCCAACCGAAAGACGGTTACGACAGCTTGGCGACTCTGCTGGGGACCGTAAGTGAGTCAGGCTAAGGTAATTTCCAGTTGTCTTTTTTATGAAAAGGGTAAGTTTAAATTTTAAGGTAACATTTCGATCCTTATTGCTTACTTTTGATTATATTTTCGAAGTAAATAGTTGTACTGACCATTTTTTAATGATTTCAGCCCTTAAAGATTTTTCATCTAAAGGCTCTATACCCGAGCTCCGAACCCTATTTAAGTGGGGGTGAAAGCGACGCCTTCGTGTGAATTTATTCTCCATATGGGCCTAGCAAGTAACCTTCGGGATTCATATACCTTATGCCTTCGTGTGAATTTATTCTCCGTATGGGCATAAGGGAATGTTTCCTCTCGAGTTTAACTTAGTCCACACAAGCCTGTGATGGGTTTAGGACTAAGGGTCTAGCAAGCCCAAGGGGGCACCAGCAAGGAGAACTCGGGTACCATTTTTTAGCACCTAAACCGGGAGACCATGGAGAATTAGAGCCCACCCCAAAATCTCATTCCAAACCCTAGGCTGCTTTGTTTCCTGCTTTAGTTTCTGTTCAAAGCATGCGAACTAGACAAATATGCGGTTAGGATTTGTTTGAAAGTAGCATGCGGGATAGAGATCATGTCCGGGTAGGAATAATAAGCATGTGGGGTAGATATCATGTGGGGTAGGACTTTCATTTTTATGATCGTTTTTTATTTTTTTTCACCTCACTAACTCTTTTCATCTTTCTTTTATTTTATTTTCATCACTTGCATCATAAAAGAGGTCATTGATCCACTAAAACGTGTTTGTTAAAACTCGAATAATCTGAATCCATGGACAAAGGTGTTGTAATACAAGAGATTAAAAACCCCGAGGTACGACTATGGTCCGAGAAGACTCAGAAGGAAAAGGGAGACAGTCTTCAAGGAAGCTATGTGTCAGTGCTGGTTAGCTACGCCTCTATCAACCTAAAACAGAATAATGTGCAAGAACTTCGAGACATCTGAGATAGTTGGAAGAATGATCAGAAATAGAAGTTCAGTCAGCGGTATGGTGACATTGCATTTTTGCTTCATGTTAAGATCGATGAGCCCTTAATCAGAGTCTTGGTTCAATTTTTGAACTTGGGATACAATTGCTTCACTTTTAACCAGGAGGACATGGTACCTACCATCGAGGAGTATACTACACTATTGCACTGTGAAAGCATTAAACTGGAGCGAGCCTACATCAAACACATCAAGAGTCAGCCTTTCAAGAACGGACTGGCTAAGATTGCAGGAGTTGATGAAAAATGGGTGACTGACCGACTCCGAAACAAAGGTAACGGGCAAGGAATTGAGTTGATCCACATAAGGGAACTAATGAAGGACCACCGTGATGAATGGAAGACTATAGACCTTTTTGCACTAGGTCTGGATGGCTTGATCATCTTTCCAAAGGTTTTGGGATGCATTGACGCAACCGTGGTGGAACTGTTTGAGCAACTTCCGAAACGAGTCAACCCAGCACCGACCATCTCAGCCGAGACCTTTTGGTCTCTCAACCATTACCGAAGAGCTGGTGGAGGTAGATTCATTGGATGTGTTCAGTTCCTTCAAGTCTGGATTCACATCCACTTCTGAAAGACTAATGGGGTTGCCTACTGTAGATTTATCACTACGTATTCACCTTTGAGAGAGTTCATCACCATGACATGACATGAAGGCGCTTCAAAAGAGAAATGGATGAAAGTCTTCACTCATCTTCAGGACCGGGATATTACCTGGAGAGCCCCCTGGTTGTTCCTCAGTGATGTTCTTTTCAAGTGTGGGAATTCTGACACTATGACCCTATTTGGACTTTGAGGTGCAGTTGGGTATGCTCTGTTGTTGGCACTTAGACAGTATGGGGTACATCAGTTTGTCCCAACAACATATGGATTATCTATATCAGAGTTTATGTATCACGGTGACAGTTATAATAAGATGATCAAAGAAGCAGTCGAGTCATGGAAGAAAGTATCTCGGATGGATGTCTAGAAGATTTAGTCCGAACATACCTTTTATTGTTTTTATATCTCTTACAAGATAAAACATTTTTGTCTGAATAAGGATTATTTATAATAATGGACACTTTTCTGGATCAATGCCTCGAACATTTCGTGCATTCTTGCATTTTGCATTTTTGCATTTTCATCTACATTTTAAGCATTTTCACAAACATGAAATTAAGTCGTGAAGGACTCGATGAAGCGAATTTAACCACATGGAAGCAAGATTGTAACATTAAAGAGCCTAATCAGCTGATGATAGGACAAAGCCGGCTAGGATGATCTAAGAAAAGAATCCTCATATCCTAAGGACTACAATGTTGAAGCTGTTAACTGTTACCACATAAGAAGCTCCAAACATTCCTCTAAGAACTATAAGGCGCTGAAGCGCAAGATCCAAAACCTGATGGATTCAGGGGCAATGACAGCCGAAGAAGGGGGCATGGCATATACCATTTGCACTTAGAGGATTGTTTTGTTTGAACACGTCACTGATATTTCATGTTTGCTTAATCTTTTAAACGATTGAATTTATGCTACTTTCTAAGGTGGAGCAATTGAACAAATTTTAATCTTTAGTTCTTCGAATATTAAATGAATTAAGGATTCTTTTAATTCTTCAAGAATTATAGATTTTTGACATATGACAAGATTAGACCTTTCTTATCCTGTCTCAAACCCCCAAAATGAAATACCTTGATCAAAAAGACCAAATTTTGACATTACCTCCCTTTGAAATTCTTGAACATTGCCTTTACCTTTATGATACACCCATACCTTTCTTTGAGTCAATAAGATCACACCACTGTCTTTTTAGACTCAAAGTTAACCTTTTTTTACCATTAAAACCCAAGGCATTGAGTTGTTCATTTGAACATGAGCATTCTTCCAAGATACAATTTGGGGCATCTCGCCGGGAGCCTGAACATTGAGACATGATGGGAGCAAGGAGCAGAAAAAACAATTCATTTGAAATAATTCTATCATGCATTAATTGCACTGTTTTCATGTGAATAGAATTAATCCCGAAAATCTATCCCCCTGGGGATACCTCTTTTGTGAAGACTTACATGTATGAAATGATGAACGGCTTTCTTTCTTTATCCCTTCACAACAGGAGAAAATATATATCCCTTGCGTCCCTTTTTGAGCCTATAGTATTTTTTCTTCTGATTCAACCCTAACCAAGGATCACCCTCCACACTGGGGGGCAAGGTGGAGAAAATCTGCTCACATGAGTGAAGACATTGATTCAGATGAGATACCGAAAGGTGAACCAAATGCCAAGTGCGATGATTCAATCAGAACAAAAAAGGCAAAAAGAAAAAAAGAAAAAAGAAAAGAAGCAAAAAAGGAAAAAACAAGAACAAAAAAGAAAGAACAAAATTAAAAAAAAGGGACAAAAAGCACATGCAAAATTCCCTAAAGACAAATGGTGCATCAAGCTTCAATGAGATTGATCAAGCACAATCATTCCCGAATCACTGAATCCCTTCACTCAAAGATCATAGAGCATCAAGAGAAAGAGACATTTTGAGCAAGACAAGATTGATGGCATCAGAATGAATTGATCCTTGGTTCAATACCCTGAAACACTTATTTGGGCCTATTTATCCTTTTCTTTCATAACCACGAACCCTGGCCTACATTACGTGCCTTAAAAGTCCCTTCTAATCATACATAGATTTCTAAACAGAAGAGACTATCTTCAGATTTCATCCCGCCCATCAGGATTAATCTTTGTTTGCAAAAAAACAATGTAATTAATGTATGGTAGAGAAAAATAACAAAGGGGAGTTCAAGACATAAATCCTGAATAACGTCTTGAAACCAAAGGAGGATTCGAGTTGAAAACCTGAAAAGGCGGCTCGAATATAAAAATTGTGCAACTGAGGCGATCACACAAATTCCTTGATAAGGCATCGCACAATCCGAGTGTGACAACGAAGGTTGGGAGTCAGAGAACACTTCCAGTAGAGAAGCATGCAAGCTACCCCATCAATCTTTTGAGCATCAAATACCAAACCTTTGAGCATCAAATGCCAAACCTTTGACCAAACACAATGACCTGAGACTTTTTATCCTTTCCTTACTTGACCATCTCTCAAAGATAGCTTTGATCTTGACACTTGTCAAATAGCTATAATTTATTGAAGGATTAACATTGTAATTAATTCTTTGATATCCAATGAACTCTAGTTTTATGATTCGTCTCAATTGTAAAACTGTGAAAGGGGCAATATTTTTAAAACTTGGGATTAAACATTTTTTGAAACTCTTTTAATTGATATTAAAAGAGAAAGAAAAACATTTTTTTCAAACAAGACAGTCTCTCTAGAGTGGATCTTGGTAAATGACATGTGACTCTTAGACACAAAACTCATGCTCAGAATCAATGCTGAAGCAAGAAATGAGGAACATTTGGGGCATCTTTGAAGATTCAACATGAAATATTGGGGCATTTTTTTAGGCATCTTTGGGGATTCAACATCTTAATGAGAATTATCATGCCTTTTTCAAGAGATAAAATATAACCAATTCATGTTACATGCATCTTATACATACATTTTAGAGCGTCATATCTATCATTTTCTTTCCACGTACATAATTTTTACAGCTTTAGAGTCAAGTTCGACTTCAAGACGAAGGATACTCGATTCAAAAGCACCTTTACAGATTGATGTCGGTTGCTTAGCTCAGCAGCAAGAAACTACACTTCAACCAACTCGACAGACAGAAAGATCGATATTCATTTTCAGATTCGACATTTCCAATATAAATTCTGTCTCAGTCTCATTTAATGCAGATGATTATCTCACTTGAGATTGCTTTTTTAAAACAGACTTTGTCTCACTTGGGACTGTTTTACTCGAAAGAAGATTTATTTCACTCATGATTGTTTTTCTTAAAACAAGATTTGTCTCACTTGAGACCGTTTTCACTAGAAGAGTTTTGTCTCTCTTGAGACAGTTTCCCTTGAAAATAATTTTGTCTCTCTTGAGACAGTTTCTCTTGAAACAAATTTCGTCTATCTTGAGACAGTTTCCCTTGAAATAAATTTTGTCTCTCTTGAGACAGTTTCCCTTGAAACAAAATATTTTAATATGTTTTCTTTGAAACAAATTTCGTCTCCCTTGAGACAGTTTCTTTTGGAACTAAGTTTTGTCTCTCTTGAGACAGTTTCTCTTGAAACAATTTTCGTCTATCTTGAGACAGTTTCCCTTGAAACAAAACCTTTGAATTTATTTCCCCTAAAACAAATTTTATCTCCCTTGAGACAGTTACTCTTGAAACACAAAATCTTCAAATTTATTTCCCTTAAAACATAATTTTGTTTCCCTTGAGACCGTTTCTCATGAAACAACAGATATCTTTGAGATTGTTTCCCTTGAAACAAATTCTATCTCTTTCAAGACAACTTCTTTTGAAGCATCATCTGAATCGTTACACTCAGCTCAGGCACATACTTGAGATGGTCGAGAATCATTTCTCAAATCAAAAATAGAATGTGCACATCAGATTTGAACATTTGAAGAATTCAAGATCAGGGATCAAAATTTGAAGATTCAAGAATCAAGATTCCAGACAGGCAACTGGAGATCGAGATTTTCTCCAGAGCCCCAAGATAACATATGTTGCATATGCATTTAGGCACACCTAAGAGCATTGCATCCATAGCATCACATATATGCATAACTTTTTCAGGTTTTAGCTAGAGTCAATTTCAACTTCGCGGCGAAGGATATTGAACTCAAAGCGACACGATTTGCTCGAGAGTGGATTTCAACTTCACGACGAAGGATATCTAGCTCGAAGCCAAACTTTATAATAAAGGGGTCTCCACGGTTTCAACTTCACGGCGAAGGGAATTGTGTCCACCCGCAACATACAATACTTGGATTTCAACTTCACGACGAAGGATATTCAAGTCAAGGCTCAACTTCACAACGAAGGGGCCATCTGCGATTTCAACTCCACGAAGGAGGATATCGTGGCACTCGAGGCAACACAAGTTCAACTTCACAACGAAGGGACGGCTGGTTGTCAACAACAACTTCTCAATTTCAGAGCCTATTTCAACTTCACAACAAAGGATATTGGACTTCAGACAACGCAAGTTCAACTTCACGACGAAGGGACCGCTTCTTGTCAACAACAACTTCCCAATCTCAGAGCCAATTTCAACTTCACAACGAAGGATATTGGACTCCAGACAATGCAAGTTCAACTTCACGACGAAGGGACCGCTGCTTGTCAACAACAACTTCCCAATCTCAGAGCCAATTTCAACTTCACGACGAAGGATATTGGACTCGAGACAACACAAGTTCGACTTCACAACGAAGGGACGGCTGGTTGTCAACAAACAATTTTCCGGTTCTAGAGCCAATTTCAACTTCACGACGGAGGATATTGGACTTGGAACAATGCTACTTACTTGGATTTCAACTTCACGACGAAGGATATCCAACTCAAAAAAGGATTATTTGCCATCAAAATTGTCGAGTTCGACTCCATTCAGCTCGATGACACATCAACCGCACTACTTTCCGGTTGCAGTCGAGGTTTTCAAGTCGAGGAGAGGACCTGGGTTAGCCGTGCCTTAGTGACAAGCAAACATTTTCAAACAGCATAGCTTAAGTCAAGAAAAAGCTATATGTCAATGAAGATTCTCAGTTCTATTCCGATCCAAGGTCTTTAAACCGAGAAGAAGACCGAAGGGTAACGGGAAGCCATGTGCCGATTCAAATTCCGAACTACGGCTTTAATTTCATATCATTTCAAGATGAACTCGACTTCACGATGGAGGAGTCATCCGTAACTCAATTCGACAGGGAGTAATTGAAACATCAGAGTTAATTTTCAACTCCACTGAACGAAAAGTGTGTCTTTTAATCTTTGCCCTATCCCCGTTACACGACTATGGGCAAAGAGGGGCAGCTGTCAACACACATTTTTCGTCCTACTAGGATTCAAACTCCTAAAAATAGGATAGAATTTTAGGATTCAAACTCCTAAAAATAGGATAAAATTTTGCTAGGATTCAAACTCCTAAAAATAGGATAGAGTTCTACTATTATTTAAATTTATAAAGATAGGATCCACAAGCACTATAAATAGCCATTGTAACTCACCATTGTAGGACACGATTTACACACAAACATAGAGGAAAGCACAAGAAGATACAAAGGCAAAGCTATTGTAAACGATTCGAAAAATAAATAAAAGGTAGTATCTTTTTTACTTTTGATTTGGTCTCTTACATTTACGTTTTAATTATTATTATTTTATTTATTTAACTTTATTTATAAGCATATTTCCCTTGTTACTCATTTTATTTAATTGTTTTGTTATTTTTCTTTTCTTTTTTTTCATGTAATATTTTTTTACATTTTATGTATTTTCTTTTTTACTTTAGTATATATTTTTATTTTTTTTAGATTATATATAATATATTATTTTTTATTATCAGTTTTATTAATTTATATATATATATTTACTTTTTTTATTTTTTATTTTATATATATTATTTTTACTTTTTATTATTATTTTATTTATTTGTTTTATTTCTATATTTATTTCTTCTTTTTCTTTATTTTTTATATTTATTTTACTTACTATTTTATCTTTGTTTTCTTTATCTTATCTTTTATTTAATTTGTTTCTCTTTATTTTAATTTAATTAATTTATTTATTTCTTACTTTTTTATCTATTACCTTTTTATCTAACATGGTTTTTTGACCTTCTTAAGGCCACACCTTTAAAACTATCTAAGGTAAGTAATTGTGATCGTATTTTTACCTTTTAATTTTAAATTACAATTTTCTTAATTTAAGACAACCGGCAAATTACGTAGTACCGAAAGGGCGGTTCAAGGGTGCTAATCCTTCCTTGACCGTAATCGACTCCCGAATCCGACATATCTTTGGTAAGACGCAGATCAGGTAAGATATAAGGTATCCGATTAACCTATTTATTTTTTAAATAAATAATCGGTGGCGCTCCAATCACATTTTTCAAGTCGAAGCCCAATTCCGGGGTCCAACCGAAAGACGGTTACGACATTAGGCATGCATCCAAGTCTGTCCCAAGAACCCTGCTAACTTTGATGTTGATAATGTCCGTGTCATAAAGCTTGTTGGAGGAGGTTTGCATAATTGTCTGGTAATTCGGGGAATGGTTTTAAAAGGTGATGCTGTGGGAAGTGTAAAACCTTTTTGGTCAGGCAATGTGCAGGGACATTTGTATAGTACCTGGGGCTGCAGCTACCGAAATCGAGTTGGCAAGAAGACTGAAGGAGTTCTCGTTCAAGGAAACAGGGTAATCTATTTTTTTAACCCGTCTGCTCTTGCCTGTTGCAAAGTGCCATTCTTCATGCAATATTTCATCTTTGACCTGCATGGTATGGTGTGCATGAATGACATGAAAATATTTGTGGCTTCATGGCATTCTTCCTCTGAACCGCTGTCTTCAGACATGGTGCTGACAATGTGTCATTTAAAGCAGCTTCTGCATTGTTTTAACTTGTTTATATCTTGCATTTTTCACGTGCATTTTGATAGCTCTGCCGGAAATCTCCTTCGAGTTTTGAAATTTATTGTAGATTGAGGTACATGCTAGAAGAAGCTGTTAATATTATCGAACATTTTTCAGATTGGATCAGCACTTATGTTCGATACGAATAGCATCGATTTCGATCGGATGTTGGTTTGAAAATATATGAAGGTACTATAATCTGAATTTATCAAATTGGTGCATTCAAATGGCAACCTTCCTATTATGTTGGGACAACATTGAAGCTTTCGTCCTGAACTTCAGTCCACAACGCAGTGAGAACTGCAACTAAAACCAAAAACAGGGCGAAGGCCATTTTATAAGCTGTTTTCTTACAGCCTTTTCCACTGTGAAACTCCTGTGTTTCAGTCGGAGGAACAGCCTCACGAGACCTTCGGACATCAGCAATATCAGCCAGATTGTCGTCGGTTGATGACATGGATTCCGAAACTCTGTGAAATTTCTCACCATCAGTGTGCATATGTCCTTTCCCTTTGATTTCGTAAACCATGTTGTGATAAGAATGGCTCCGGACTGTGGTTGGACTCCGTCCGGAATACTCTGAGTGGGGACTCATGAGCCTGTGGGTTAGTTTCTCAGCGTAATCCGAGTTAGGATCTTGAAGGGAGTGAAGAAGCTTCCTCGGAGTCGTAAAGAGGTTCTCCACGTTAATCCTAGAAATCAACCTCTGAAGCATGAACAAGGCAAATGCGGTTTATAGATCGATAAGAGAACGAAAAAAACAAATCAATGAGAGCCGGATTGAAGTGAACGATTTCGAGTATTTTACCGTTGGACTTCGAGTGGCACTTCTATTCGATAGCCCTGCAAATTCATTGATGTAATCTGATCTGTTATTGCTAATCGGTTCATGATGATCAGAAACCGAATGATTCAACGCAGATAACAAACCATCATCAACAGATACATCACCATCTCCTTTTTCATATGTCCAAAGCTGTCGATTCACACTCTTTTGATCATATTCTGTTGTGCAAGAAATTTGAGTCGATGAAATTGGTGAATCGAGCAAAGAATCATATTCCATAGAGGGATCGAGTGTCCTCGATTCCGGTGAAGAAGTTGCCTGGGATCTATCTCCGGTAACGACTGAGTTCTTTCTACGACCGTGATCCCTCTGGCCAGAATTCGACCCTTCAGCTATCTTCTTTGCAGTTTGCAAAGCCTCATACGCAGCCCCCTTAACATAGGCCATTGGATCGGATTGACACTTCTCCATCTCTTCCACAATCGATTCCACCTCGGAAAACAAGCTCCACGGATCCAAGTTTTTCATTAAGAAATTTATCATCTGTATAGCCGAAAATCGTTTCTGAGAATTACCTTCGGTAATGCCTGCATTCGATATCCTCAACCCGGATTTGATCAACAATCTAGCATATGCTTCAACAATTAGAGCATTGCACTTTGCTAAAGCCATAACCAGCCCCATATGTGCATTCATCTGAGACGACTTCTCCTCCAAGGCCCCGGTGACGCTTTGGCAGACTTTGTTCACCATCTCATCTGATGCAAACCTCCAGTTATCCGATTCAACGAGCGCCTTCAAGCAAAGTGCGGCCCCGGAACTCAAGCTTTCTTGGGAGCTCAAAACGGATTCTGAAAGAGGGTTACAAAGCGAGTCGATTATATGCCTCTTCTCATCTTCTGGACTCGATGGATCGATCCCGTATTTCGCAATTGCAGGCACAACCTTCGAACACGCCTGTTGAAGAGGAAAGGACCCTGCACTCGAAGCCAACGTTTTAACGATAGTCGACATGATACTACCGATCTGAGGTACAATCTTCACGCCGTGCACTCGAGCAAGAACCTCGTAGAGCGAGATCGTGTATTCGCCGGACACGGATCCGGTTTCTTTGGTCTCGGAAACTTTAGCAAGAAACACAGGTATTGCTTTCGAATCCAAGTCTTTCACATATGATTTCAGTGCTTTCATTGCCGATTTCCGACTGTGGGCATCTTTGTCGAGATTGGCCAACTCTTGCCGCAGTATCGGACTAAGATTACGACCCATCGTTCACCTGAAAACACAGCTACCGTTAACGCCATGATTTAAGAAATTAAACTACTACATTTCTCAGATTCAAATCATAAAATAAAAAGATTAAAAATTATGAAATTTAAGGAAAAATCAGAAAACAATAACAGAAATTTAGAAAATTAGAACAAAAAATGAAATCAAAATTTAGAAAACGATGAACAAGGAGCTGCAAAGTTAGCTCTGTTTTCAAATGATATCAAACAATTAAAAAGAAAAATGAAAAATACCCTAATCTTACTTTTGATTTATTTTTCCTCAGTCTTCTTCTTCAATTGGTAAAGCACTTATCTTTCCAAGCATAAACAAATATGATTTTTTTTTGGAGAGTTACCCTAATCTTGGAACTACTAAGAACAGAGCCAGGAATTAGGGTTTTTCTTAATGAATTTGGTTCGGTAGATGCGTGAAACTTTCAGGATTTAAGGGTTTCTGCATTAATTATATTTTAGGAATTCATTGAATATATATTTTTATATTTAATAGCTTTGGATTTCGCTTTTTACGTTGCAATTCAAATATTTTTCCCTCCACCTGTGTTTCCCTTTTTGTTCCTTTGACGAATATGCCTACTTTGGACAGATATACTGGGATAAATCAACTTTTAGTCCCTAGATTGGATAATATTTTCTAACTTGGTCCTTGAATTGTCTTTGTTCATACTAATCCTGAATTTTAGATTTTTAGTCATTTTAAGATGCGACGAGTGTGTTATGTGAAATAATCTTGGGTAAACTATGCACTTAGTACCTAAACTATCAGTTTTGATTTGGTTTAGTACCAAAAGTTTCAATTTTTTCAAAAACATACTTAATGTGTAGTTTTTGTTTCATTTTGGTACTCATCTGTTAAAAATTTAACGTGTTTAGTACTTACATTATTAGTTTTGGCCCGTTGTAGTACTTAAACTTTCAATTTTTTTCAAAAATTAACGTTAAATTTTGAACGGTGCAATCAAATGAAACAAAAACTAAACTTAGGTAGTTTTGAAAAAAAATAAAAGTTTAGGTACTAAAACGGACCAAAACTAATAGTTTTAGTACTAAACACGTAATTTACCCTATCTTTAAGTGCCATTTTAGTTAAAAAAATAAAAATTTAAAAATATTAAGTTAAGAAATTAATGTGAACATAATTTTTTTGAATTAATCACATGTATCTGATCTATTGGTCGATTAATCTATATCGGGTACTGCAGAGGCATTGGCTACCTTTCCAACCCAATTTGTTTCATTCACAAACGTCAGAGTTTGAATCCCTCACCTAAATTTAATAAAGGATAAAGTTTAAAATAATCATTTTAGACAACTTGTAAAAAATATATAAAATAAACATTAATTTTTTTTTCGATACAAAATAAGCATCGTGCCACTAATTAGAATGACTTAATTTATTGATTATGTCGACTCTAAAATTTTACTCGTATCTATTTATATAAAAATTTTATGTTATTATATATTTATGTATGTTCACCTTCAAAAAATAATTTTGAATCCATCATTGTCGATGAAGCTCGACTGTGCTCGTAATTGTGATAATGTGATATAAATCCACAAAAATGATCATATCCTTTTCAACAAGAGTCATCACAAGAACATTTAGCATTAACAAAGTGGAGTTGGATTATGTTTTTTCAGTGTTGTGATTGGATCGAGTTTGAATTTAGAATGAAAAAACCATATTTAATTTAACCTATTATAATATTATAATTATTTTTTTTACATATTTAAAGAATGGGTTTTGAACAACTCAATAGTTTCCTCATAACACTGATTTCTCAAATACCCACTAAGCATTGAATTACAAAGGATGGGTTTTGGTTGAGGAATTTTATCAAACACTTTCCTGGTAATCCCCAAACAACCCAATTCACTATAAATTTTAACCAAATTAGACGCCAAAAAATGGTGTTTAGATGCAGAATTTGTGATGATCTGAGCATGAATAGATTTGACACACAAAAGGGTATTTGGGGATTCATGTAAAAGCGACAAGAATCTCTGAATATCGGGAGGGAGATGATCAAATTTGGCATTTTTTATACTTGAAAAAGAGTGTAAAAACAGGAACTTGAAGGGTAATTTGTGAAGAAATTTATGGGTGTAAAGATTTGGGGAAGACATTAAGTAGATGAAGAGAAAGGGGAGTTTGTGATTTAAGTGTTCTGTCTCTAAAACAAAAGCCATAGGCTACTCTGTGTTCTTAGCTTAAACACGCGGGAATTTCATACTATGGTTAATTAAAATTGAATATTGTTGATGAATTTTATTATATATTTTCTTCGATTTGTTACTACCGCATATTTTACATGATCGGTTGGATTTTTTTATAAGTTTCAAGTTCGAGTACATCATCTATATAAACATTTATTATCAATTGGTCAAAGGTATGAACAAATACTATCCCCATCCGATAAGGATAGAGAGAAAAAATCAAAAGATTTTACATGATATATAAATATTAAGATAAACTACATGTTTATTATTCAAACTATCCGTTCTGATTCGTTTTAGTACTTAAATTTTAAATTTTTTAAAACCATAATATATAATTTATGTTTCATTTTAGTACACGTTAAAAACTTAACGAACAAGCGACGAGGCATAACTCCGGTGGACGACGACCAACCCAAACGATAAACCACGAGAGAATTACAAGTCGACCAACACAATAGTTTCAAGCCCATCGATTTGGAGAGATTGAGACATTGTCTGATGAACCGAAGGTTGTAATCACATTCAAGGAGTCAAAAAGGTGCTGACTGAAAGTTTGGACTTTATTGACCAACGAATGTGACGGCCAACAACTCTAGACACGACGAATGACTAGCCCGTCGTCATGCTTTTAATAATAGGATACTAAAATGAAATAAAAACTAAACGTTAAGTATGATTTTGAAAAAATTAAAAATTTTAATACTAAAATGGACCAAAACGGGTAGTTAAAGTATAAACGCGTAATTTACCCGAAATATTAATCTGATTTAAATAAAATTTTACCAGTAAACATAATAAGACACTTCGTAGACCTCTCCCAAAATTTCGATAATCTCAAAAAAGTTTTAGAATAGATACTTTAGAGAATATAATAAATATTACCTAATAAGAGTGCTATAGAACAGCAGAACCGAAACATATCATTATCCATTAATATATGTAACCTTCTTTCGATATAAAACATTAAAAGGACTCATAAGCACCATTAGCATACCGAAAATTCACAGCTTAATTCCTTCTACCTTTGTTCTTCCGGGACGAGACTACAGCCCAACCGTCTTCGGAACCAGCTGAATGGTTCGGTTTCGGCTCATCCGTCGGCTTACCGACCGGATTCGAACTTGATTGAGAATTTGGTACACCCACCATCATGTTTGCTGCACTGTCCCCGCTCATGCTACCATCTTCGTCGTCATCGTCATCATCCTCATCTTCGTCGTTACTCTAGGATAAACAAAAAAAAAACATATCCATGAAGGAAGATGCATGATTTCAACCACAATAAAACTTCATATACTAAATTAACTCGGTAATCTTTTTAATGGTAAGAGCAGACCATGGGAAAAATAGTTCGAGAAAATCGGAGGCGAAACCTTTTTAATAGTTCTAACACCCGAATAATAACTTGTCAACATAGAGAACAAAAACTAAATAAAGGATAAATAGAAGCAAACTTCAACAAATAGAGTAGTAGTTTAACACAGAACATTAATAGGAATAAAGGGTTTAAAGTTTAAACTAGAAAAATACCGGTTGGACATGTGCAGCAGGTGGAGGATTCGTTGTCCTCAGCTTTTCAACAGACTGATAATTTCCTTCCAAACATTCTTCATGCATAATCATCAACTTCTCGGCCACCTGTCACAAGTCGAAGGAATCGAATTATCTTTCATGCACTCTAATAAAAGCTGCTGAGTTACACGAACTTGTGATACATTACACAGTTCCCAACATCAATTTTAAGTGTCCAATAAGTGTCGGACATGGTTCGGATAGGTAAATGGCAATTAGAATACGCACGTTGAATAAAAGAAAGTATATATTCCGGCGAAGTACCATGAAGAACAGTTCATAATGTTGTTAAACATAATTTGAACAAAGAATTTGAACCTAAAATGTCATTTTTTCAAATATAACAAACCACCCCTCGTAATACACTCTGTAAACTACATTAAGAGAAACAAAAGGAACATCCAATACTTAATGCATTCAAAAACGAATATATAGCAATGAGTTAAACTGAAAGAAACATCCAACAAAAGAATCATGATGACTCAATTCGAATAAAAATGTAACTAAGGAAAAAGTTTGATCATTTGAATAAAAGATTGTATGTATCCCGATGAAGAACCGGAAAGGGCGATTCAAAATGTTGTTAAACTTAATTTGAACAAAGAATTTGACCCTAAAATGTTGATCCTTTTAAAAAAACAAGAGGATCATCTATACTACACACATTCAGAAACTAATATATCACAATGAGCTAAAGTAAAAGCAACATGGAATGACAAAATTACGACATATCCGAATCGATTAAAACAAACATCTAAGGAAAAATTTTGATAATTTTGATGATATCCATAGCATCAAATCAGCTCAAAGAGAGATTGAAATGAAATTAATATCCTAAATTGAAGCCAAGCCAAGGCAAAGACTGACGATTAAAGATACCTCCTCAATGCTGCCATCTTCAACCAATGTATTGAGACTAAGCAAGCCTTCCTCTAAAATATTTTCCAAATCATCTATGTAAAGCGGCTCCGCTGAGATATTTATACAAAAAATAAATAAAATAAAATTCAATGGCTCAAATTGCAAAACAGGAAAGAAATTATCGATTCTAATACACACACGTATATATAAAGAAGCGTTACCTCTTGATGCAGTGAAAAACGAGACGACGTCGGTGCAGATGGCGTTGGCTTTGCCGCTGGAATCACGGCCGCCCCACTCGTTTTCAACGGCGGCGGATAGAGCCGACCACCGAGTGAGGATCAAGCTTATTCCTTCTTGGAATACCGGAGCTGATGCCGCCGTTAGTCTCTTCGGTTCCATTGATTCCTGTATCGTTCTTTTCTCTTCCTCCGTTAGCTGAAAAACCCTACACGAGTTTTGGAAGTGATTGAGGATGGGCTTGTTTGGGTTTGAGAATAAATATATTCGGGTCATGAATAGAGGTCTAGTTTGAATATAAATGGGCCGGACTTGGTTCATAAAGATGGTTATTTTAGTTGGATTTTAATTGGGCTTTCGAGGGGAGAGATTCAACGGTCAACGGTTTTTTGGCCCAATAGGCCATTCGGGTTAAGTATTTTGGGTTTTAGGGCACCTGACTTTTATTTTGGGGAATACGGTAAATGATATAGTGTAGATGGAACTCGTCACTGTGAGATATTATTTTTAATAGACCACGATGAGTGGTCCTCACGTGAGATTAAATTATTGTAATAAATGGGACTTGTCACCTCGAGATGACGAGTCCATTTAAAAAATATATTTTTTTAAAATAATCAAAAATAATTTAAATTTTAAACATTAAAAAAGAAAAAATTTAGTGAAACTCATCACCTCGAAGTGATGAGTTCTTTCGAATTCAAAAAATATAGACGTTTATACCCATTGGTCAACGAGCAACAACAACGGTCACTTGTACAATGGTCATTATGGGATTCCTCACCTCGAGGTGACATTTTCCTAAGTGATTGTTGTTGTTGCCCATTGACAAATTGCTATATTTTTTTTAAAAATTTGAAGGAGAGGTGACGAGTTCCATTAATTATTTTAAAAATTTAAATTATTTTGATAATTTTTAAAAATATATTTTTTATGGACTTGTCACCTTAAGGTGGCGAGTTAATGCCTCGTGTGGATCCTACTCATCCAGATGTATTAAAAAATAATATCTAAGGTAATTCGTCATCTCGAGATGACGAGTTCCAACTACACTGTAGCATTTTCCGTATTCTACTAAATAAAAATTCAGGTGCCCTATAACCCAAAATATAAGACCCGAATGACCTATTGGGGCAAAAAACTGAGATTCGACTAATAGATTGGATTTAGAATTGTGTAACATATATTAGAGGTCACTAAACTATGCTCAAATGATCATTATGATTATTGAACTTTTAAAATATATAAATTAATTATTAAATTTATCATTATAAATAAGTATAAAAGTTTTGATAAATTGAATGATTAGTTTATATCGATTTAATAAAATTTAATGATTATTTTATAACATTTTGATAAAATTTAATAATTAATTTATAATAATTAGATAAAATTAATAATTAATTTTATAATTATTGTACCCCTCTTGATATTCTCTGGAAGTCGCACTTTCGCTGATCGAAGCTTCTGAAATCTCATATCTTCTGGTTAGTTATAATCTTTTGACATGACTATTGATAGACTCAAGTGGTTTGTTAGAGCTAAATCTACTATATGACAGTCGTATCTATTTTCTTTGTCATAGCCAAATCTGTTATCTAATATTTATATCTATTTTCTCTGTTAACTTACGGATAGTCATCGTGACCTTAGGTCTAACACCAACACTGAGGATCAATATATAAATCACCATACAAGTTTAGAGAAATGATCTCTCTCGCTCTCTCTCTAAGTTTGGAGAAAGGATCAATACATAACTCTCAATGTAAAACATGCTTAAGAAAAACTATTGTATCTTTTACTCTTCTTAAAGTTAATTAACTCATTATAGTGGAAAATCCACATCTGATTTAGGGTAAGTGTTCATCTTAAAAATTCAAATATTTTTAAATTAATTAATTATTTTATTGATTGTGTTCACTTTGAGATTTTATTTGTCTGTATCTCATAAAAAATTTATATCATTAATATATATGTGTTGTGTCTTCCCAAAAAATAATATTTTTGAATTTGCCACTAACCCAACCTCTAATTTATGAATAATATAATTTTCAGAATTGTATCTATTCTTATGTTAAAAATATATAACAACAGAAAATTTTGGCAATTCGAAAAATGGCAAAATTAGTACAATAATTATTGCGCTAAAAATATTTTGAAATATATTGTTGGTTGAAATTTATTTTGAGATTTATGACATTTACTATAATGCTTTAGAACTCGTCACATGAGAGCGACGAGTTTTAATAAAATATAATTTTTATTAAAATTTATCATATCTCTGAAATAAATTATAATAAAAATATATTTTATTGAAACTTATCATGTTAGCTCCAAAATACTATAATCAATAGGATGGGCATGGGACCCAAACCCTCTGGGTTCCGACCTGACTTGACCCTATCGTGTCGGATTATTTTTTAAAAAAATTGAGTTCGGGTCGGGTTGGGTTTTTTAAATGTGATGTTCGGATCGGGTCGAATTTAAATTTAAGGTGAAAAATATCCGACCCGACCTTACCTAAAAATAATAATTTTATCTTATATATTTAGAAATAATTATAATAATACCCCTCTCTCTATATATATTTTTTCAATTAAATCATTGTTTTTATTAAATAAAAATAATATTTTATTTCAGATCGGGTTCAGATTTTTTCTTAAAAGATCGGGTCAGATTCGATTCGAGTGGAGGATATATGTTTTCGGATTGAATAAAGGATGTAAATTTTTTGAGTAGGTCGGAAACGACCCATGCCTATCCCTTATAATAAATATAGATCCAAAACACTTGTAATGTCACCGTCGAACAAAAATCTTCTGCCCCTTTTGTATACCCTTTATATGCCCCCACCAATAAATTAATGCCATGTGTATTAATAAATATTATTTAACTTAATTGTTTCGTTAGTTACTTATATTAATAATTCAAAGCTTTTCTTCGTACTTTGATAAACCGACTTTGGTTGTAGCATAATTAGTTATATCTGCAGCGGCTTGAGTGGCGGCTCCGGCGAAACAAGAAGCTACTATGTTGTCTGCCATGGATACTGCAACAGAAGCAATGAGTTCAAACGTTGATCCAAGATGGAATATTGCTAAGCATTAATCTGCTCTTTCCTCTTTAAAAGCGTAATAATATCGACATTAGGGGTGTAAACGAGCCGAGTCGACCTCGAGTATTGCTGAGCTCGACTCGACTCGAAAACTCTGAAATAGAGTTCGACTATACTCGAAAACTCGCGAGCTTAAGTTTTTTAAGCTCGACTTGAACTCGAAATCCTGAACTGAAGCTCGTGAGCAGCTCGAAAAGACGCGAAATGAAAAAAAAAATCTTAAAATTAACTCGATTGAAGCCTTAAACTCAAACTTGAACCTTAAATACATGAAAATCGTACTGTATTTTAAAAAAATCAATACATAAATGTTAATATTATTAATATTTTTAAAAAATAAAATAAAATCTTAATATATTATATTTTTGAGCTGCTCATGAACTTTTCGAGTTGAATATCAAGTAGCTCGTTTCGGATCGTTAAGAACTCGAGTCGAGCTCGAGCTCGAGCTCGAGCTCAAGTCCATTCGATCCGAGTATTTATCGAGCCTTGATCGAGTCGATCTCGAATAACTCGCGATCTGTCTCGTATCATTTACCTCCCTAATCGACATAATTAAGATGTAGATAACCCTAAACCTATGTTAAGACCAAGTCCTCATCTTTACGACAAAACACCACTTGTCTTTGTCTTCGTGGTCTTTGCTATTTCCGATCTCCAACACAAACACTTCACCATTTGTCCATTGAACCCAAACCCTCGTCCCCCTTATTTCGTGTCTCCACCCAACGTTGTCCAAACCTTGCATGGCCCATGCACTTATAAAACTAAATCCCTTCAATTAGTTCCCAAAAAGCTCTCACCGGCAAACCCTAAAAAAGAAAAATTTAAAAGGTCCAACCACGAAGAAAACCAAGTAAATGCAAGGAAAATGAACCAACAACAACCACATAGGAACCAGGAACAGGCCCATCACCAAGATGCCTTCGTCGTGCAGGGAGATCTTTCCGGGAAGGCTGTGGCACATAAGGACGCCACCGCTGTGATGCAGATGTCGGAGAATTCCGTCGCGGCGGCAAAGAACGAGAGGTCGGGTTTGGTGGGTCATGATGAAACCGGTGTTGAATCTGGTGTTGGTGGTATTAAACTGGCTCCATTTCCTGGGAAAAGTGTTAACGAGTACATTGGTGATGAGGTAAATAATGGGTACTTTTCTCATACCATATGACACTTTTTATAAAATAAATTTATTATAATATAATTTTGATCTTATTCTATTACTGTTGCACGAAACAAAAGATCTCATAGTTAAGGAATTATTGTTATCCCTTAATGTCCCGGATTTAAACATATCGTTTACAGAGATATACGAGCATTCATTGTCAAATTTTGTTATTTTTGCTAACATGCTAAGCTCTTTTCTCAAAGATCGTACGATTAGACAAATGTAATATTTTCAGATTGATGGTAACTACATATGTATGGATCATTTTTTTCTTCTTTACCGCATGATAGGTTGCAACAGGACAATGTGGCCATGGAGATTTATGTTCATCTGATCACGACTCGGCTTCCGAACACGGTGGTGGAATCACCATTGGAGAAGCACTCGAAGCCACCGCACTTACGGCGGGAAAAAAGCCAGTGGAATGGAGTGACGCCGCAGCAATACAGGCGGCGGAAGTTAGAGCCACTGGCCGAACCTCCATAATGCCCGGCGGTATTGCCGCGGCGGCTCAATCAGCTGCCACACTCAATGCTAGGGCAACCAGAGATGAAGACAAGACCAAATTGGGCACCATTCTTGCGGTAATTAAGTATTACTATTAACTTCAAAAATCAGTGGTGGTAAAAAATATTTTAGCCAACTTTTAATTATTGCTTATATCGATTCAATTAAATAAATTTAATCGATTTATTTTCATTAAACTATCAAAATTGATTGAATTAATCAAAATTATTTTTGTTTCCTTAATTTATTATTAATAAATTTCGATTCGATAATTTGATTGATGAACCACTCCTAAATGTAACATGTCATGATTTTTCCAATTGATCCCTTATAGAATGCGACGGCAAGGTTGCCATCGGATAAGCCGGCAACGAGAAAAGATGCGGAAGGGGTAATGGGTGCCGAGATGAGAAACGATCCGAACCTAACCATTCACCCGGCCGGTGTCGCCGCCTCCATTGCTGCCGCTGCAAGGCTCAACCAGAGTCATAAATGAAAGTATAACAACACCAATGACACCATGCATGTCGTATATAATTATGATATTATTATACATGTAATTACAAGAACTCCACTCGACTTTGATCGAGTAGAATCGAGTTTAGTTGAAATTGTTCATTAATTTTGTAATATTTTTTTCTTAAAATATATAAATAAATTGACGTGTGAATTTGAATCATACAGATTATAAATTAGATCGAATAATATATCAAGTAAATGATTCACAGCATCAGGGGCTAGTGCTCGAGCTTCTAAGAACATCTTGCTCGTGATGAATTTATGTTTTTTAAGTGAGCGTCAAAGTGTATGTTCAAAAGATACCAACGTGGCCAAATAATATCAACTCAATCGTGCAAACATGTCACATTAGACTTATGTAATAACGATCTATATCGACTGATTAATCTATTTGTTACAAAATGATAATATTAGTGACCGATTTATTACTTTTTAAATTTCAATACTAAAAGCTAAAATTTACTCATACTTCGGTAATTGTTTATGAAGTTTATCCGAAAAATAGTAGGAGTTAAGTTGTCTATTCAAATAAATATTGAGGGCTACATCTAAAATTTCCCCAGGAAACTTACAGATTAAAGATAGGCTTAATACCAAAATAAGTGCCTAAACTATACATCTTTTTCCAAATAGGTACCTAAACTATTTTTTGACTCATCCCGGTGCCTAACATTACAAACGTTACCCATTTAGGTGCCCAAGCAATCAGCAGTGTTAATTTTCCTGTTAAGTGACACGTGTCACAACCTGATAAATTTAAAATTTTTATTTAAAAATTAAAAATATATATTTTAAAAAAACATAAAACAAATTTTTTTTAAATAAACCAAAAATATTGAAAACCTTTATTTCAACCCCTAAACCCACACCAGTCGCCACCTTTCTGCCGTCGACGAAGCTCCACCCGACCTCCCCTCCCCTCACCCCGCCAACCAAAAGTCCCATGAAATCGTGACCGATCGACGACGAATCAACGTTTTATATCCCGTAAACCTTAAGATTAAAATTGCGATCTCACGCGATTTTGACTGTCAATCGACGAAAACTAAGACGAAGTATGAGTAGGAAAATAGTAAGGACTACGTCAGTCACAGTAATCGTGGCAAAAAAGGAGGGCTACGACAAATTAAAGTTAGGACTTGAGATTTTAAGTTATTTTATAATATAAGAAAAGTTAATATTTTTTATAGATATCATAACATTTTTAATATTTAAAAAAGTAAAAATTAAATTATGAAACATGTTAAAGAGAAAAATTAATATAGTTGACAGTTTATAACCTTATGCGCTTATATGACTCAAAAAGTAATTTAGTTACAATAAAAAGGGTAAAATTTGATCACTTATTTTAATATTAATCCTTAAATATAAGTAGAAAATCAAGATGAGGTTGACGAAACAGAAGCGCCTCCTCACTTTCCCGACCACAAAGACTATCTGTAATTTCATCATCATTCAGATCCTTGATTCCTCTTCCTTTTAATTGCAATCCAAACAAATTTTCCAGTTTCTCACAAGTCACAAATCTCTCGACCCGAAAAAACCCATATCTCTAATGGCGGCAACAACCTTTTTTTTGCTTCGATTCGACCCTTTAAAGCTCAAACAATGTTTTCCCCTCCGTTTACGCCTTTCTTTCCCTCCCCGCTTCTCTAAATTGACCGAAAACATGACTTTTCAAAGCCAAGGCTGCGCTAAGTTTAAAACCAAATGTCTCTTCTCGAAGAGGAAGCATTTAACGAGCTCGAATTTGAACACCGACCATTTCAGTTGTAGCTCAGATGACAAGACCCCATTCGAGATAGTTTCTTCAACGATTTTAAAATCTCTAGAGGCATTGAAAAAGCCTGTTATAGCGGCGGTTTTATTGGGGTTGTTGTTAATGTTTAATCCTTATAAAACAGCATTGGCTGCTTCTGGTGGGAGGATGGGAGGGAGGTCTTTTTCCACTGGTTCTTCGTCTTCGAGGAGTTATTCGGCGCCTAGCGATGGAGGGTCGAGCTTTTCTTCGTACTCCGTTCCTTACTGTTCGCCGGCTCCATTTGGCGGCGGCGGTGGGTTATATGTCGGGTCGGCTGTTGGGGTCGGAGTTGGGGCTGGGTCGGGTCTTTTTCTTATTGTGATGGGGTTTTTCGCTTTTGTTTTGGTTTCCGGGTTTCTTTCGGATTGGTCCGAGAGCGGCGTGCTTGCTGATATTGAAAGAACCAGTGTTCTTAAGCTTCAGGTAAGCTCTTATTCTCTATTGCTTTAACCAGTGAATAGTATCTGCTATGCGTATTAGTTAAGATTATATGATTATATGAAGGTAATTGCTTGAGTGTATGCATGAATATGTGTTCGATAAGGTTATATTCGGTCTTGTTATATGTCTCTGTGTGTGTGTGAGAGAGAGAATCATAGTACTAAATCGCGGTTGCGGACGTTACAGCTTATTTTGTTTCTTAAAACTAACTATGTTTCTAAATTGTGGATGCCATTATGGTGTCACGATGACCTTGAATAATTTTACTATATTATTACACTGTGAATGGGGACATCGGACACAGGTGTTGGATTCAAGTATTTCAAGTAAAATGATGGGTTGGAGAAACATAATATGAAGACCAGTCAATGCCTGTGGTAAATTAGGATTATCAATTGCATAGGTTTGAGGTGAAACACAAATGTATAGAGGAGTGCTGTGCAAATGTGAATTTCGGTTTGCCTTTAGAATCGGCTAATGCTAGTGTGAATTGATTCTTTAATGAAGTTTTAGACTTGATTTTGTTTGCAGTCTCACCTTTATTTGTTTTCATACCCGTTTTTAGGTTGGGTTGTTGGGTTCAGGACGATCTCTTCAAAGGGATCTAAATCGGATTGCAGAAGTTGCTGATACTTCTACCTCTGAGGGTCTAAACTTTGTGTTGACGGGTAAAGCTCTCTAAGATTGGTCCGTATTAATTCTTTTACCTTGGATTGACTGGTAGATGTTTTGCATGTTACACACGTAAAGAATTGCAGCATATTGATGAAAATGCTTTTCCCTATCAACTCTTGTTGCAATCATCTTAACACTAATCCTCCATTATCAATCCCAATGTTACTCAGGGTTGAATGTGATTGTTGGATGCAGTATGTGTTTAAAGATAATATCGTAAGAGGCAATGCATAAACCTTATAGCTCTATAGCACAATTGTGGTTGCTATATGTTGTTCTGAAATCCACTTTAGAATATAAGTGTGTGATATCTAATCACATCGCCGATGTACAATTACAAGTAATAAGAGGCCAGACTTTGTTCCCGCTTAAGTGATTTATTTGGGATGCACATAGATTCCATTCATTATGCTTCCTTTTTTATTTCTATTCTGTTTAATACTTGAAGAATTACAAGGTGGCCACTGGCCTGGTGAATTTAAGTCCAGCTTCTTAAACATGTCATGTTCGTGTTTGTTAGATTGATTGTGTGTACCAAGGAAGTTTTTACATATTTTTTTGTTTTTTGCAGAGACAACACTGGCTTTGCTTCGCCATCCTGATTATTGCATATCGGGATATTCATCTGTAAGTTAGCCTTTACGAAATGTTCCGTTTGTCTCTCTCGCTAAATGAATTATACAGCTCGTGGCTATGCTTCTTCTGACATTTTGAGTCATGGAGAAATTATTAGGCAGTCACATGCTTCGTGGCATATCTAACGTTTTTTGTGCATTCATATAAGAAATAATTTGCAGTTGCAGTGCGACACTCACTGAAATTTGTGTTTGTTCCTAGATCATAGGTGATAGCTAGAAACACTTCAGAACAAACTCTGCTATTGCTGGTGTGTTTGTGTGATTGTTTGTTTTATGAACCTATGTTACTTGGATTCATATCCGAATGTGGGATACGGATATGTCTCGTACATGCGTATGTTCACTTTTCTTTTTCTTGGTTTTCTTATGGATTTCCTATGGAAGGTCCTTGGAAAATCATATCCCCCTACTCATGTCCAAAAATGTGTCGAACACGAGTGTTTCAAGAAACACACAAGTGTCAAAACACGTAGACAGGAACTCTTATCATGAATGGAAGTATTCTGTTTAAGAATTTTCACAACAGTAGGATTTTAGTTTCAATGGATCTTGATTATTGACATTCAGTACTCTTTCCGGATTTATAAAATTGGTATATATCCATGGTTCTCTCTAAGTGGGGAAGAAAGAAAGATGGAGAAAACATGTTTAATGATATAACAATTTGGGATAATTGTTTTGATGGTATATTCTACAGGTGGATGTGAAACGAAGCATAGACGATGGGGAGAAACGCTTCAATCAACTCTCGATCGAAGAACGTGGTAAATTTGATGAGGAGACACTAGTGAATGTGAGCAATATTAGAAGGCAAAGTACAACATATCAGAAAGCCGGTGGATTCAACAATGAGTATATAGTGGTAAGACCTCATTCCTTGTTTTAAAGCTTCGGATTTTAAGTTTTGGATGGAATGGTAACTTTAATTCGATTCGCATCTGATTTCTAAAATTTCAGATAACAATTTTGGTGGCTGCTGAAGGAGTGCATAAATTGCCCCTCATCAATGGAAGTGGTGACTTGAATGTAGCCTTGCAAAAGCTTGCCTCCATCCCGACAAGCAAGTTACTGGTAAGAATCAGCTTATCCCTTGATTGTTATTTGTCAATATTGTTGATATGCTTAGCTCCACCTGAATTTGTGGCCTGAAGTTCGGTTTGAGCTCAATCGGGTTATACTTTTAGAGGAAGCTTTTTCAAGATAAAAACTGATCTGCTTGAGATCATTCAAGTAGGCTCAGTTAAAGATAAGTTTGGTTTTCATGCTCGAGTTACTCGAGTAAAAAACTTCCATTAGGCTCACGAGCTACTCAAGTCGAGCAATAATATACTTGAACTCATCTTATTTGATAGCTCGCGTTAAATTTGACAAAAACGGAGCTGAACATAAGCTTTTTACGAGTTGAGTTCGAGTAACCGACTAGCACGAATGTCTTGTTTACGATCTTAAGTGTCGTCGATATGTCTTTGATTGTAATGCAGGCGGTTGAGGTCTTATGGACGCCCCAGAATGAAAATGACACATTATCAGAGAGGGAATTACTTGAAGACTACCCTCTTTTGAGGCCTTTATAAGTTATATACATATATATATATAACTATGGATAGAGTATTATGGTTACCGTGCTTCTTTGTAAATAATGAAGGCGTATTGTCAATGAGTTCATGGTTATTTTGAAGAGGGCTAAGTTTATGGAGCATAAATGGGTAAAAAGGTACGCGAACCTTTTGTACTTTATTTTTAAAAAAACTAAGGTGACACTCGTACTATTTTCTCTCTCAATGTGACCCTCCAATTCAAAAAATAATTCAATGTAATTATTTGACCAAATTTTCCATCATTGACCAACATTAGGATACTCGAAGTCAACGATAAGTTTATGCAAAAAAAAAAAAACATCTCTATGATTCTTTTCTTTCCCCTCCAACAACTGTCCATGTAATCGGAAACTGATAATTTTCGTCTCTACCAACAATCACAATCAATACTCCCTTTGTAACAGATTTGAGAAGGCATTTACATCAATAAGAATTAATGAAATCGTTGGTCAATGACGGAAAACGTTAGTCAAATAGTCATACTAGGTTTCATTTTTGAGTTGAAAGATCATATTAAGAGAAAAAAAATTGTATGAGGGTCACATTGATTTTTTTTAAGTACAGGAGACTCTTGTACCCTTTTACCATAAATTTTTAAGTTTATATTACTGAATTAATCGTATTTACTCTAAAAGTCTGGGTTGACATGTTTGATCCAATTTGAATTATCCAATTAAGGTTGAAAATTTATGGTTAAATTTTGTTATTAGTCCTTATATTACATGTAAATTTTATATTTAGTCATTGTATTGTAATTGGTCATTTTTTATATATGATATTTTAAAATTTTAAGTTTACAGTTATGATCTGAATAATAGTCACTAAACTTGTTAAGTCAGTCAGTTATATTTTTAAGTTATAGTTTTGATTTGGGTAAATTACACGTGTGATACTTAAACTACGAATTTTAGTTCGTTTTAATATCTAAACTTTTACTTTTTTTCAAAATCATATCTAGGGTCTAGTTTTTGTTTAGTTTTAGTACGTTGTCATTAAAAAACTTAATGGGTGATTTGCACATGGCACCTTTTCTATGGGTAAGTTACATCATTCATCACTCAACTATCTTCTCACTCTTATTTTGTCACAAAAATTTAATTTTTTAATTTAATTACTTAAATTTCAAATTACTCCTAATTTAATCAATTTAACTTTTAACTTTATTTTTTTAACTATATATCAATAAAATAATAAAAAAAATATCATGTCACAAAAATTATTAATAAAATAAATTAGAGTGATTCAAATAGGATCAATTTGAAAGTTGAGTACTTAAATTGAAAATTTTTAGACTTTGATACCAAAATAGGAGTGAGAAGATAGTTGAGGAATGAATGATGTAATTTACCCATAAAAATTATAGTGCCATTAAATTTTTAACGGTGAGTTATTAAAACGAAACAAAAACTAGATGTTATGTATATTTTTTAGAAAAAAAATAAAAGTTTAAGTATTAAAATGGATAAAAATGACAATTTAGGTACTAAATACATAATTTACCCTTTTAATATATATCTTCAATTGGATTGTTTATAGTCATTTTCGTTTGTTTGGGTTAGGATTAAAATCTCAAGAATAATAAATATTATGTATAAGGTTAAAATAAATCAAATTAAAATATAAAAATTAAAATTGATTTGACTCTATAAATAAATATTATGACCTTTAAAATATTTTGGAAATATAATGATAATATGAATTTTTTTATTATAAAAGAACAATGATGGCAAATTATCATCACCAAAAGCACTAAAAAGATGTAATGATAATTTAAATTATAAAAATTTAAATTTTAAAGGACTCAACGTTTAATTATAAATTAATTAAAAATTTAAAGATAAATTATTTAAAATTATGGGTAAACTTATCCATGACCACCTAACTATTATCCCTTTTCATTTTGACTAATATTTTTGAAATTTTATCAATCAGATCATTCAACTATTTAGTTGCATTCAATTAAGCCATTTGCCGTTAATATTTAACGGCGAAGCTGACGTGGCGGTTAAAATATTTATTATAATTACACATTCGATCACTGTTATTTCGGAACCTGAGCCCGAATTTGAATTCTTTGTTGCCGTGGTTGTTGGTGGCGAAATGATGCTTCTCGTCGGTGATGCTATCAAAGAAGCATATTCCAGAACTCGAGCTAAAAAGCCTAGGAGAAGCCAAGGTCTTGCTTTGAGAAGAGAGCATGTGTTTGGCAAAAGTGTACACTACAAAAGTCAGGTTCGGCGACAAAGTGAGGGAGATTTTGAACGATTGTCAGGTAAACGATGATACGAAGCTTGAAAAATGATCAAAAGACGTTATCGATTTTGTTATTATTTAAATAATAAAGTCGGTAAAAAATTATCGAAAACATTATTTTTTCTACCGATTTTGTTATTTTTTCTATCGGTTTTGTTATTGTTGGGTACTTTACCAGAAATATTAAAAAACATTGATGTTTTAGGTAGAAATAATAATATTTTAGGTAATTTTTTTACCCGTTTTATTATTTAAATAATAATAAAACCGATAACGTATTTTTTAATTAATATATTAAGGGTGCCACACTGTTAAAGCTTTGTTTCAACGTCCATGGCAAAAGGGTGCTGCAAATTAAGCGGCTTAATTGGAAATTTAGAGGCAGTGAGAGGCTCGAAGTTGATCGGGTCCTTATACATGTCTCGTTGGACGTTTATAATTGGTTGTTCAATAAATTAAGTTTGTTTAATTTATTAAAATTAGGACCAAATTGATAGAATATAAAAGTATCAGTGACCAAATGTTTGATTATACCAAATCTTTTAACTATCACATCAATTTCTTCGTTAAATATTAACGACAAATGGTTTAATTGAAGACATTTAAATAGTCGAATGATCTGATTGAAATTTTAAAAATATTGGTCAAAGTGAAATGGGACAATAGTTATGTGGTCACTAATATAATTTATCTATTATTTTAAATGATTTATCTTTAAATTTTTAACTAATTTATAATTGAGTCATTTAGAATTTAAATTTTTATAAATTTAATTAATGGTGCTCGTTATTAGTAGTGTTCATCAATGCTCGTCGAACGTCGTAGATTTTTCCTTTACAATATTGTGCTATATTAGAAAAAGTTAAATAATTATTTTAATCTAATAAAAAAATATAATTCTAAACTATATACAAGTACCTTACGAATTTTTCGTTTAAAAACATTATGACATCGGTTGCATGGGTAGTTGTTGAAGGAGAAGAAAAATAATTTTCGAGATGATTTTTGAAGAAATTTATAGTTGATTTAGAGATCCTAATGACGAATGACTTATAATAATATTAGTTAATGATGAAAAACATTAGTTAAAGGTCACATTAATTTTTTTTTCAAATTAAAAGATCACATTGAGAAAAATAATACAAAATACTACGGAGGTTACACTTAAAAAATAATGATATAATTATCTAAATTTGTTATATTTTTTTGAATTTAAATTAAATATTTTTAAAACTTATAAAATAAACGTGAACAAAAGAAAATTAGACCCAACTCGATCCGGTTGATCCGACGGTCTGTATCGCACTCCAACTAACCAATGGACAGCAGCACGTGAATCCCACGTTTTTATTCTCCTTAATTTTTTAATTTTTAAAATAATAATTAAAATAATCTTAATCCCACACCTCCATCTCCTCACCCGCCATAATTACGCGTGAACTACACTTCCTTTTTTTATTCCTTAAAAAATTCTCCACTTTCCTTTTCAATTTGATATTTACCATAATCATCAATGAAATATCTTTTAGTAATAAATAAATTAATAATTATGAGAAAAAGGAAAGAAAATGAAAAGTTATAATAACCCCACCGACATAATTAAAAAAAATTAACATTTAATCACTCAAGTTGCATTTTTAAATTTTAATAAACTAATATAATATCTCTAAAAAATAAATTAATAACACAATTATAAAATAACGATAAACTATTGGT